>NC_056728.1:544889022-545244022 GCF_019279795.1 Protopterus annectens | reverse complement strand
CTGTGCTATCACTGTGTGAGTCTGTAAGGGGGTAATTCAATGTTGCCACCATTTGTGTGCCTTTACCACATATTTCTCTGTTGTTTTCTACACCTGACTTGCTGTGTGGGTGCGAGGGGTGGTTATGGGACCCCCACCCTGTCATCCATGCCTGTGACCTATAACCCTCAAGTTAGTTGTCCCCACACATATACTGCAGTGGGATTTGCCACCTTGGGTACTACTGCACAGTGTGTGGAGGCCAGTTTTGGATGGACATTTCCTTGTGTCCCACATAGCTGTCAGTTATGTGCTGCTATCCCAGTAAGCCACCCTATTCCCTTGCATATATGCAACATTACCATAGATATGCTAGCAAAACATATTAATCCATTAATTTATTGTTAAGAAGACTGATTTACCTTGTGCTTGCGGCAGTTGTGAGGATGGTGCTTGCGGACCGCCTACGTTGGATGCACTCAGTACACTGCCTATACATGGTAAATTACAAGTAATGTGATGTGTGTGTCAACCATTTTACTATGTGTGCAAGTCAGACAGAGGTGTCAGTCCCTGGTGTCCCTAAAATGTCAGTGTGTGTGTGGTATGCATTGCCTCTTTGCCAAGGCCTGAGCATACTGGGCACGCCTCCATCTGCCTACAGGAGCAGGCTCAGGGACCTCCTCCTGTGAGTCCCTCTGTGCCTGTGGTGACCTTGGCAATGGTGGTGGGCTGTGTGGCCCTTCCCCATGCTGTTCCTGCTGCAGCTGTTTCCACAGGATCATATTATGTAGCATGGCACATACTATGAACATGTGTGCACATGTGGCTGGGGAGTACTGCAAGGCTCCAACAAATATGTCAAGGCAGTGGAACAGTGACTTGATCATCCCAAACACAAGCTCTTTAACGATCCTGGTTTGTGTATGTGCCTCATTATGGTACTCTTGTGTGGGTGCATTTCTGATGGGTGTCGTTATCGACTGCTCCAGTACATAGTCATCATCCCCCACCAGATGGCCATACAGGATAACCCCACTGGCAAATGCCTGGTACAGCTGTGACAAATGCCACATGAGGGAGTTGTGATAGCTTCCAGGCCAGCCAGCACACACATTCATGATAATGCCCTGGGCATTGCACATGACCTGGCAGTTGATGGAGGGGAATCCCTTGCGGGTTATGTAGACCCTACCCTGTTCACTGGGTGGTGCTTTGATGTGGATGTTCATGCAGTCTATGGCACCCAGTACCTCAGGGTATTCTGCTCCATGGTGAAAGAGACACATATTGCTGGTCCCCTCTTCAAGGGGGTCGGGGAAGTAAATGTGCTCACCGGCATGTGATCACATGGCATCCAGGAACTGGTGGAGTACCCTCAATGCAGATGCCTGTGAGACCCCCATGATGTCCCCATTATGTCTTTGGAAAGCACCTGTAGCTAGAATTTTTAAGGCTACACATACCTTGGTATACACTTGGATGGGTACCCCTCTGTTGGTTCTAGGTCTGAGTTGAGGCCGGCACAGCTCAGTGATTTGCCGAAGTATGTCTCTGTCCACCCTGTAGTGCTCTACTATCTCCAGATCATGTAGCCCTTGGTAAGTTACCCTGGGTCTGAGCACTCTTCTCCTTCTCCTTGGTCTGTGGCGGTTGTCAGAATTATCCTCCTCTCCATCAGCCTCGAGAACATACTGATGGATCAAAGCAATGGCAGCCCCTAAAATTTTTCCAGTTAAAATTCCCCTGCATGCGTACATCAATGGTGCAGATCTTGTGGGAGAAACCAGACTATAAAGTGTTTCCATACTTTATACTTTTGTGCTGCAGATGCTGCCTGTATTATTGGCTGGCTATGATGCATTCCACCAACCAGCTATGTTATTTGCACTTGATTGCTTTAATTCTGCTATTTTTCATTTTTTTTTCTTTTTCCCCTTCCCATTTCCTCTCCTTTTAAGCTCCGAGGCATGCCATGCAATCCTGGTGCACAATTGTAAATAGTCCTGCTATTTACATTTTTTTTTTTTTAGACCAGGTGCCATGCAAATCCGTTTAGCTAATGTAAGCATGAACATGCTCCTCAGTTCATGGAATAAGACAATAAAGCCTTAGACACACCCCCTTGCTTTGCTGTCCTTAGCTAAGCTTATCTCTGCACCTTAGGTCACCAATGTGCTTACAACATGCCCTACACACCCCATTTTCATGTCTTTTGCTCCTCCTAGTTACACCATCATGCTAGAGCACCTACACGGTGTGGTGCAGTTTGGGACATAATAGATTTCTGTGATTCAGTAAATTTCTTCTCATTTGCATACCCCACTGCCTTAGTCCATAACCACTGTTCCCTGGTATTGTTTTCATTCTGCATGGCATAGACTATAATAGCAAAAATGCAGATTTCCCTTAAAATCGAGTTTTCACCTTTTTTTCTTATTTTCCACCCGATCCTGTTTGTGCGCCGCAACAAAAAAGTTTGATTTTTATAAAAAAAAAAACAGTTTTCCATTCCAATGGCCATATATTTGGCCTTTGGCATGCCTAACTACTGTAATACATGCTTTTTTGAGAGCTGTCGTTCCTCCCTTTTGTTATTTGCATAAATGTATTCAATTAGTAACCAAATACATTTCTGGAAATAACACTGTTCCTGCACAGATACCTGGCTGCTTGGTGAATCGCTAATTCACCTCATTTGCATGGTTTTCACTAGCAAATGAGGTAATTAGCATTCTGCAGCTGTATCCATGTGGAAACAGTGTAGGCATACTTGTGCACATCAGATCAGATTTTTACCGGATTGCTCAGTGGCTATATTGCTGGCAGGAATGGCTACACTGTTCCTGCATGATAAAATCAGCTTCCTGAATCCTGGGGATGGTTTAAAGTGGGGGAGAACACTCAGGCTGTGCAGAGCTATAAAGCCTTCTGCACATTTAGACCAGCTACTGCTTAGGAGGGGGAAAAACTGCAGGTGTCTTAGCCTTCATCCAGAGGAGATACACATTAAGGCTGGTAAAGCAGAATGATGCACTAGAGATTCCTCATGTCCAAATAACTATCAATGTAATGTTCCATAACACACTATAGAACATTTTCCTAGGTTGTCTAAACCATGCAACCATACACTGAGAAACCTACAGCAATGCTAGTGCATAAATACTAAGATTCCTGGACTTTGTCAATACAAACACAATGGAGCAATTAGTCAAATACCCTCTAGGGAGAGTATCTTGGATCTTGTTCAGTCTAATATCTGGACATCTTTGTTCATTCATTATGTATCTTTGTCACTTGTTAGGTCTGATCATAAAGCCATCTCCTTCTAAATAAAACTGAAAGCAGAAACCCCTTCCACCCAAGTTACCTTTAGAAATGTCTCTAAAACAAACTATCTACTCATAAGTGATACGTTGGCAAGCTTCAAATCCCCACCAAACCCAGCTCACTCCAATGAATATGTAGAAATGTAGACTAACACACTATACCAGCTTGTAAACAGCTACATAGATATGAATGCACCCTGTAGGAGCAAGCACAGGGCTAACCCCAGAAAAAAAAACATGGTGGAACCACGCAATCTGCAAGCTTTACAATAAAAGGAAGAGAATTTTAACCAAATGTAAGAAAAGCAATTCCCAGAATAATACAGCCCTCATCAGTGAAATAAGCAAGAACTCAGAAGCTTAATAAAATCTACCAAAGCCATGTCTGAGGCTAAAATAGCCACACAAACTAAAACCAATCACAAGGCCTTACTTAGTTATGATCGTAATCTTGGAAACAATATGCAGCATAGCACTGAGCTGATTGTGAGCAATGTTACCTTCTCTGACTCTGAAGATATAGTGAACCTACTGTCCAATTAATTCAGCTCAAACTTTATACCTATCTTTCCTCCCTCTATCCCATAATATATATCTTAAACCAACTTGCCTCCAGCTATCACACAAGACCAAATCATTAGAAGAGCTATGAAAACCTAAAATTCCTACATTAATGGGTCCTAACAATATCCCCAGATGCAACTTAAATAGCATGAAGCATGATTTAGCAACTCCCCTAATAGCACTGTTTAACCTCATCTTCCAAACAAATTTTGTACCAAGGGAATGGAGAACAGCTGATTTCATTCTCCTGCATAAAGGAGGACCTTCCACAGACCCAGGCAATTACAGATGCATAAGGCTGAGCAGCTTCAGATGTAAAGCCGTGAAATGACTTACCATAGAACTCTTGGAACAACTACATTGACAATACTCCCCTAAGAGATGACCCAGTTGTTCAGGATTTAGGAACTTGTGTAGGCAGTGACCTAATTTTTGACAAATGTGCATATTGCCATAGGAAAGTCCTTCTATATTAAGCAGCTTATAAACACAGAGGTTATGTCTTGATCTTGGGATGTCTTTGTCCCCCTTTAAACCAAAAAACGATCACAAACCAAGAAAAAACAAAGAATAGCGAATGCAAACTGAAGCGATGAAACAAAATTTAATGAGCGCTTTCGGAAAAGGCAATGCTTCTCCTTCCTCAGATACAAATAATGGACTTTCACGTGCTTTTATAATAGGACATCATATTAATTAATTAATTTAGACAATCATGTATTTCATTCATTAAAAGAGAAATGCATTAAAAATGGCTAATAAGCCAGTTATAATAAATAGTTTTTAGAATTACGTCTGACTATTAAACTAATCCAAACATTCAAAATGTATACATACTAATAAGGCATACACACGATTACCCGGACCATCAGTTTAAATTTACTATTCTTAAACAAGTAGTACAGGATGAAAGAGGTGGCCCATGGCAGATCAAATTAGAAATAGAAGAGCTGTACTGGCAAATTAGAACTACAGCATATGTATTCCCAGGCCTTAATGAATATGTTTCAGTTAAATGCTTTCTCAAATTTCTAGCCTTGAAGAGGTAGTGATTACATAGTTTATTGCATATATTATTAATATATTATTGTTTTAAACTGTGAAGTTTTAACAAATATATATAAAATACATAGGTATATTATTCTGTTTTTTAGAATATTCTTTACTGATTTTTAATTTTATATTGTGTACAATTTTTCTTAGCTGCATACAGGTTTACAACTTCCTTATTAGTATGTATACATTTTGAATGTTTAGATTAGTTTAATAGTCAGACGTAATTCTAAAAACTATTTATTATAACTGGCTTATTAGCCATTTTTAATGCATTTCTCTTTTAATGAATGAAATACATGATTGTCTAAATTAATTAATTAATATGATGTCCTATTATAAAAGCACGTGAAAGTCCATTATTTGTATCTGAAGAAGGAGAAGCATTGCCTTTTCCGAAAGCGCTCATTAAATTTTGTTTCATCGCTTCAGTTTGCATTCACTATTCTTTGTTTTGTCCCCCTTTACTCAGCCGTCATTAATAACAGTCATTGACTATAATACCCCTTTGGCATATATCTGTCCAAACACAAGCAACAACTGTAATGCCCACAGGGATACCTTACTAAAACGATACAAGGCTTAAGCAATATCTCCTACATGAACTGAATAAAAGTCCTGTCACTATACTCAGTATTCTACAGACTGCTAAGAGGTGACCTGTGTCTGGCATATAAGACATCCTCCAACCCATTACCGATAGATATACAGCACATCAGCAACTCACATGGCATCAGAAATACTTGATCTAGGGATCCAACCCTATTCTGCAGCATCAATAGAGCAGTTTAGAGGGACAAGTATATCTCACAGAGGATGCCCCTACTCTAGAGCAGACTCCTTAGCTGTGTAAAACAAAGCTCATCCTTGTCCACATTCAAACACAACGTGGCTCTATGGATGGGAAACATAAATTTTACCCCAGACTACCCACTGCACTACTAATGGACATAGATAGCTGCTAAATGCCTTATCCCATGCATGGAATACTCAGATTGCATAAGGTATGATTCCAGTTATTCTCACATGGGTAATATATCATTATCAACCATGGATGGATAAGGCCAATGTAATACCAAATGGGATAGGTTAACTCAAGCATCAAAAGACAAAATGGCAAGACTTAAAATGGCCTATAAGGGCAGTTAGCCTTGTACTTACCTATGAACCTATAAATAATAAGGGCATACAGAACCTCCAAAAACTGGACCCATGCATACATTTCAACCAAGGATTCTGTACAAAAATCAAAAATAATGGGGGAGGGGGGTTAAAAGACCAAAAATAGAGATCATTTTTAAATATTACTCTTCTAAACTTAAAAAGGTGATAGAATAACAGGATTTGCTTTAGCATGCATTTCTGAAGTGTATGAAGTCTGAAAATCAAATGCCTATCATTATCTAGTGACTTCACTTCTTGATTTGTCAAAATGCCACATATTTTATGAATAATAGACTCAAAATATGAAACATCAATTTGATCATTCTGTGAAAATATGGACATTTTAGTGGTATGCCTGTCTCAGCTTGGATTTGCCATGTCCCGATCATCCTTACTCATCTTAGTGGACTTTTTTGAAAAGGTCACCAAAGCAATGGCTGAAGGTAAAATGGAATACCTTAACCTGGCCAAAGCTTTTGACACAGTCTCCCAATCCAGCATAGTAGAAAAGCTAAATAAACTGGGAATAAACTCCTTTGCTCAGCCCTCATTAGGCCAATTTTTCTGTCCAGACACATGCAACAATCGGAACACCCTCAGATGTACCATACTAAAAGGGTATGAGGCCTAAACTATTTGTCCTACATGGACTGCCTCAAAGCCCTGACACTATACTTGATATCCTTTAGACTGTTAAGAGGTGGCCAGTGTATATCATACAAGACATCTTCCAACCCAATACTAATGGATTTACTGTACATCAGCAGGTCAAATGGCATCAGAAATACCCAGTCCAGAGATTTAAACCTCTTCTGCAGAACAGCTTGGAGGGACAGGTATATCTCACAGATGATACCACTGCACTGGAACAGACTCTCGATCTATATAAACAAGGCTCATCCCTGTCCATATTCAATCACAGATTGAATCTATGAATGTGTAATTGAAAATTTACCCAAGGACTGTCCCTTGTCCTACTAATGAGCAGAGACATCTTGTAAATGCTGCATCCCATGCAGGAGTCCCCTCAAATTATCTGTGGTATGATCCCATTTATTCTCAATAGGACTAATATATAATTATCGACCACGGGATGGGTATTGCCAGTTTAACACCAACTAAGATAGTTTAATTCAAGCACCAAAAGGTATATATATTGACTAGGCTTAAAATGGCCCACAAGGGCAGCTAGTATTGTGCTTAACTATGAACCTATGGACCTAATGTTACCTCACTTCTCATTCTTAATTAATATCCTGTCCCTATCTCCCAAACCCTGATCAGCACTCTCAGACAGGCATTCATGAACAACAGCATCTGCTCTGGCAAAAACTCGAGGTCCATGAACCCTGTCTGATCACAAGAAACATGTTAGAGTTGTTACATGACCATGTTAATATTTGTCAGAGAAAACAAATAACTCATAATGGAATTCAGTCATACTAGCAAGACTATAAAATTGCTAGAGAATCAGTAGCAAATTCAAGTATAAAAATCATTGCTATAAATGTTTATAACACAACTTCTACAAAGGCATGGTAGCATTCCCAGGCTGCTTATCATCAACTGCTACATGAAGGATGACTCACTGCCACAGCAACCACAGCAGTAGCCCAAGAACCAGCACTAAACACTCAACACTTTTAGTACTGAAAGATCTGCCAGTGCCAAAGAAAGAGAGTATTACCTGACCCAAAATTGCCCACCAGGCTGCTTATATAGGAGATTGTCCTCTTCCTTCCCCCAATCCAACTTAAAAAAAACCTGACTACCTTTGATTTTTATGAAATTCACTGAATAAATCTTGAAAATGTAATGACGTGTAATCATTAATCTAACTCCACATAACTCAGGTGAATCCCATCCAACCTATACTAAACCAGATCTCTGTCTGCAATTTCCCAATGTTCAAATGCAAACAAAGATAAATAGGATGCTGCCCTGACCTCCCTATGGTTAATGAATCCCCTAGCAGACTTATGTCTTTGGAATCTTTATGGACTCATCTCTAAACCAGCCGTGGGATGAAAGCTGACCCTGGAAACCTATGTTGTAAATCCGACAAATCCTTAATAATACAAGACAAAAGCCTGCACTTTGAAACTTTGAATAAATCATTATCCCTTAAATGAACAATAATAACCTTAAAACAATCAACTGACAACTGAATTTCCTACACCATAAATAAGAGATGGATCAATGGTATATCTCTACTTCCTCTCCAAATAGCACCTTGCTTATCCACATTGAGGCTCACAGGAATTGCAGCCGTTTTCTTAGCCCAGAATATATAAAACTGACTGATTGACTATCAGGATTCTCCTGTGCCCTGCAAAACTGACAGTGAGATTTGCAGCTAACTAAACCAACATAATATCAATAGTAGCAAATAACATACTTATGAAGTACAAAGTAAATGAGCCACCATTTGTTGCCAAGTATTATGTGCTACGAATATGACATGAGTGAGATAAGTATTACCATCTACCATACCTTGATACCGCAAAGCCTTTCTCAAAGCAGCATCAAACTGACTGAGATGAACAGGTCTTCCATCTAAAAAAATAAAGAAGTAAACTATTCTTGATAAGAAAAAAAAAAACTTACTCCATGGGAATACCCACCTCAGTGGACATAAAATGTTCCTTTGCCTCTCCAAGATCACCTGTTGGATCTTCTGAAACTGATGAGTCGTGGACTTACCCAACCAAAACAAAAATGTATTATCTTTAATACACACACACATCTAGCCATGTGATAGTCCCTAGTAACTTCATGATCCTGAAATCATGAATAGTGACAAAGATGCCCATAATGCATACAACTCAAAGTGAGCTGACACCGCATGCAAGCCTTTCAGTACAAACTGGCTGCCAACAGGTAACCTACCATCAGTCATTACACCTCTTATTCTCTATCAACCTTCCAACATTCACACAATTAACTAATGTTTCATGACATCTGTGTAGCCTACAAACTTATCAGCTGCATCTAACACTTATATTTGAACTGGAAAATCAAATGGCTGCTATCTGTGGACCACAATCATGCCTCCACCCCCTCTGAACAAAGCCTCTCCTGGGTAATTCACCCACAAAATCACCAAATGACAACAATACTGAAATATACAACTTTTTGTTTCACAGCCCATGGTTTTGAATTAAATATCAAATTATAACTTGCAAATTTCCCAAACCTTCTTTGACACATTTTCTGGTAACTTCTCTGCATCTGGGGTTATAACCCATAATCTGCAAAACTTAAAGCAAGATAAACTATCAGACAGCATATTCAATTTGCATGGGACATGCTTAGCAGAAAATATTAAATTAATCTTAAGAGAAAAAAATAATAATTTCCTCAATAACATCTGTACTATGTTAGATATCAAAGATTATCTTAGCAAAACTTGTGCTGCCTCCTCACTGTCTGAATGAAAAACAGCCCTTGTATTGCTAATTTTTTATGCCAATCCACTATCACTACCCAGATATTCATCAGCTCTAAAACATAAGATCCTTTCTCTGTTTCAGAGATAAATCCTGTGGTCAAGCTGCCTCAAACCACTCATGATTAAACTACACACCCATCCCAATGATTCCTGCTACATCAGTATAAAACTCAGTCCATCCAGTGACACCCAATCATTCTGCCACATAATTGCGCTACTAAAGTGCACCAAAAACTGATTCCATATCGATAGGTACTCTGACCCCCTTAGTCATCTTGACTCTGTGATGTTCTTTCCTGCCACTGCTAATTAAATTCACCAGTGACCTACTAAAAGGATTACTCTGACCCATCACTATATGCAAAATTTAATAGCCCAATCAGCTGCACAGTACACTTGACCCTAACTTTTCCATTCCTAGCACGTCTTCTATTTTGGCTCGCAATTTTTCCAACTTGTCCAAAAATAACTGAAAGAGGCCTGAGGCATGTCTAATGCTAGACCAAAGAATGTTGAGACCAAAGAATGTTGACACTTGAGCTGGACCCACTTGCTTATCATTTGCCAACAGTACTCCTAACTCACTACACTGCTCCAAAAATCTTTGCACACCCTTTTGTACTCCTTCACATCCTTCATAGATCAAATGGAGATCATCATCATTATTCCTACATTCATTGTAATGCTGAACTAAAGTTTTCAAAGGTTGCACAGGCTACGCATGGTCTTATCAATGTAAAGCTTACCATGCAGCCTCATTCCTAATATTGGCCAGTTCTCCCTCTTAATAGGCAATAACCAAAAGGCAGATTCAGTATCTGTTTTGACCAACCAAGGGTCAACAAAAGTACTTATCAACTTCACTGCATCATCCAGCAATGCATACTGCAATCTAACATCAACTCTGTTTATGCAGTCATTTACTGAAGAATCTTCCAGAAATGAGAGGTGATTAATCACTTGGTATTCACCCAGCTTCTTCTCCATGATTAAACCCACAGGTAAGATCATAAATACCTGGAAAGGGGTAGGGGTAAATGTGAAGCTCTTGATGCCCTATTTGGCCTCATTTTCTCATCCAGCAAAGTCTGCCTAGTATTCTCTGATTTTGACAGACTATAAACTGTTACAACCCTGATCACATCCCTGCACCTCTGACCTAATGGAAAACCTATATGGAAAGCCCCATTCTTCAGAGCCTAACTATGTCTTTATTGGGATAGTGTTGAAGTCTAATGATCAATCTGTCATTTCTGGTACAGAAGTTTAAATATCATTCTCCTAATCCCTCTGTCAAAGGGAGCCAGAGTCCATGTACCCCAAAAGTTGTTCTTCCCTTTTACAACTACTTTCTCTGTCAGACCCACTCTGTTGGCTTTTTGTGGACTGAAGGGCCCACCAGATCCCCTGACCTGACTATTTTTTCCAGCACTTGACACCACTGTCCAGTCTTCCACAAAATGAACAAAATACACATATATTATCCAGTTACACTCACTTGCATTAAAAGCCTGGTAAGGTCTGGGCTTGTTAAGGGCTTCCTCCTGCCCAACTTTTGCCATGACCCCTATTATATTGATTATGGTCCCCAGCCAGGTATGTGCGGGGTCTATATTTCCAATAAAGTGGCTTGTCCATAGCCTTCAGTTTTCTGAAATGATGATCCCAGCATAATTAACTGTTCCCACCCTTTAATGTGCTGCTTCACTCATTGTTAAAAAGTAGGCCAATAAGAGAATACCCCGGTTGGGGTCTTCCTCAAGAAAAACACCCATGAAGTAAAGAAAACAGCACAATTGTCCAACTAACTGCTCCTTAGTTTAACCAGTTTTCTTCTCCTCACAGCAGCCAAGATTATTGTGAGGTTCTTAAATCCCAGGGCCTTTTCCTTTGCAATCTTCTGAGTATCATCTGCATTGATCAGTTCAGGAATGTCAAGGAAATCTCCCTGTCAAATGGTCTCCTTTACTACCATGTGATGTGTGGAGTAATAAAAAACCAAAACAGTGTAAGAAACTTCTCTGTGTGGAAGATTTTCAATCCATATATTTCTAGTTAATCACTGTATATTAATCAGATCAGACAATAGTAGTAGAAGTAGTGAAACTAAATTCGTCTTAAGTCAAAACCAAAACAAAACAAAAAGTAATAACAGAAAATATATAATTGTATAGCATTACTAAGTATTCGAAAGTAATCCAAGCAAGGCAGTCAGTCTGTTTCCAGTCGAAAGTCCTTTATTAAGTACAGAGACAAGCGATCCAAGTAAAACAAAAATAGAGTAATACTTTCCTCACAAGCTTTCTAAATATATACATACTTTTTTATCAGGCATGGGAGTGGTTTATTGTGCTTTAAAACAAAGTGTTATTGGTACACATGCTAAATTCACATCCCTTCCCCCATCAGTGTGACATTCGAGCTGGTCCTGCCCTACTTAGTAGCTGTCATAATAATATATAACCCTTATGTACTTTAAATAAAATTATATAATGATGTGGTACCTCTTATTTAACCAAATTATTAAGGAGATTATTAAGTCTGTGATTTTATCCAAGACAGTATACTACATGGCTGGAAATATATCAACCTTAGTTCGTTTGGCAATCAAAATATATATATAAATATATACATATACATTTTGCATGTAAAAATCAATTTCTATTTTCATAACCTGTTGTTAACAAAGATCGTTTTCGTCCTTCTAGACTTCTTCAGGTCTGTGTACAAGAACCCTAAAAACCTATATAATTGTATAATTCATTAGTATTCTTATTACACATCATTTTGAATAAAGTGGAAAAAAGAACCAGAAAAAAATAAAAAAAGAAAAAATGTATGTATGATGATGGAAACAAAATATACACTTAAATTTCAACTGATTTAAAATGGTATTTAAAACCAATTTGTAGAATAAAATAAAATATAATTAGTCATGTAAACAATGTGGCGATTATCTATGTTCCAGTGCACTTTTAATTGAACAGTAGTAGTTTAGTCCAGGCTTCCTAAAAGAATTCAGCTTTAATTGCCACATGAGTTCATGTTTCTCCAGAATATTCGGGATGTCTCCTTCAAGGTCACCCATGTCTATGTGATCCAGGATCTGGAACTTAAAACCTGTGTGTCTTTTATGAAGAGAAAGGTGTTTGGCTAGTGCATTATTTTTACATCCAGAGCAAATTTCTGACAGATGACGTGAAATCCTATGCATGAGTTTATTTACAGTCTTGCCCACATAGAATGCATCACATTCGTTGCACTGTGCCGTGTAAATTACTTTTTTAGTGTTACAGTCACCCCCTGCACTGGTTTTAATGATCTTCTTTAAATAAGGGCAATAAAAACTATCACCTTGCTGTATAAATATACAAAATGTACAATTAGTTTCAAATCTTTTAGTGCTTTTCTCACATGGTCTAGGTTTAAATTCAACAAAACTTCTAATGTTCCTGGCCTTCCTATAAACAAATGATGGAGCTTCACCTAAGATGTTAATCAGAAACTGGTTTCCTGTGACAATGTCCCATTTTTCTTCAATAATATTTTTGATACTGTGATAATCCAAAGCGTATGTCAGGATGCAGCTATTTTTGCATTTGTTATTCTCTGTGGAATTACTTAACATTTTTCTACTGGGGAGGTTGAGTGAAGGTGCTTCAGTCCTTTTCAGTTCTATAATGGGTTCCAGGATGATTTTTAACATCTGACTTTCATAGCCTCTCACTAGAAAATCATTCTCTAAGTTGTTCGGGTTTCTCAAAAATGGTTCCATCTCTGTGGTAATTCGAGCTAATCTATAGCCTTGGGACTTCAGTACATTATACTTGTTTTTTGGAGGATGTAGACTTTTACTGTGGAGTAATAAGTTAACCGTTGTTGGTTTTCTGAATAGATCAGTGGTGATTCTGTTATTGTTAGTGTCCTTGGAAATCTGCATATCTAAGAAAGTGGTTGAAGTACAACTATAGGAAGAGGTAAACTTCAGGAAGGGGGTTGTTTGATTGAAGTAAGTGATAAAATCTCCAAGCTGCAAGGTGTCACCTTCCCACACAATAAAGACATCATCAATAAAACATAAATAGCATGTGATATGTTGCATGTAATCTGTGTTGTTTAACACAAAGTCCTCCTCCCATTTGCCCAGGGCTATGTTAGCTATGCTGGGAGCCATGGCAGCCCTCATTGCTATACCAGTTTTTTGTTTGTAGTGTTTGCAATTGAAAGTGAAGAAATTGAAGTCCAGTACAAGATTAATGAGCTTGCTTAACTTTTGCAGTTGTGCCTGTGTACCCTGATTATGTTTCTTAAAAGACTCCATAGCTGCTGTTATATAGTAATTGTGAGGGAGCACTGTGTACAAGGATTCCACATCAATAGTTACCAAAATACTGTCAGCTTCCACTGTAATGTTTTCTATTTTCTTCAAAAAATCCATTGAATCTCTTATGTATGGCTTATTCTTTTTTGCTAGAGGTTTCAGCAAGTAATCAAGGTAAATGGCTATGGTTTCAGTAAGGGAACATCCACTTGCTACCACCGGTCTATAAGGTGGGTCTTCTCTGTTCTTGTGTGGCTTTGCTATTCCAAAAAAGTAAGGTAAATGTGGGCATGGGCTCCATAAATAATTATAAAGATTTTCAGTGATAAGTTTTTCTTCCCATAATGAGGTGAGATTAGTGTTCCATAAATCATATGCTCTTTTTATGTCATCCATGGTAAATAACTCATAAAATCTGTTATCCTCCAGCACGTTCTCTATCTTTTGGTTGTAGCAAGTGGTATCAGTCACAAGTATATCTCCTCCCTTGTCGGCCTTCATTACATGCCTGGATTTATCATTGCCTAGCTCAAGCAATGCTTTTCTTTCTCCCTGTGTTAAGTTATAAAGTTTTTTTCTTAGGAGGTTTTTAAGCAGTTTCTTGATATCCATCTCACATTTCACTTTGAAAGCAGCTAGTGTTTGATGTAGTGGTGGACAATAGCCTCTAATCAAAGCTGAACTCTTTTAGGAAGCCTGGACTAAACTACTACTGTTCAATTAAAAGTGTACCGGAACTTAAAAAATTGCCACATTGTTTACATGACTAATTGTATATTATTTTATTTTATTCTACAAATTGGTTTTAAACACCATTTTAAATCAGTTGAAATTTAAGTGTATATTTTGTTTCCATCATTATACATACATTTTTTCTTATTTTTATTTTTTCTGGTTCTTTTTTCCACTTTATTCAAAATGATGTGTAATAACAATACTAACTAATTATACAATTATATAGGTTTTTAGGGTTCTTGTACACAGACCTGAAGAAGTCTAGAAGGACGAAAGTGATCTTTGTTAACAATAGGTTATGAAAATAGAAATTGATTTTTACATGAAAAATGTATATGTATATATATATATATATATATATATTTGGACTGCCAAATGAACTAAGGTTGATATATTTCCAGCCATGTAGTATATTGTCTTGGATAAAATCACAGACTTAATAATCTACTTAATAATTTGGTTAAATAAGAGGTACTACATCATTATATAATTTTATTTAAAGTATTTAAGGGTTATATATTATTATGACAGCTACTAAGTAGGGCAGGACCAGCTCGAATGTCACACTGATGGGGGAAGGGATGTGAATTTAACATGTGTACCAATAACACTTTGTTTTACAACACAATAAACCACTCCCATGCCTGATAAAAAGTATATATATATTTAGAAAGCTTGTGAGGAAATTATTACTCTATTTTTGTTTTACTTGGATCGCTTGTCTGTGTACTTAATAAAGGATTTTCAACTGGAAACAGACTGCTTGCCTTGCTTGGATTACTTTCGAATACTTAGAAATGCTGTACAATTATATATTTTCTATTATTACTTTTTTTTTGTTTTGGTTTTGACTTAAGATGAGTTTATGTTCACTACTTCTACTACTATTGTCTGATCTGATTAATATACAGTGATTAACTAGAAATATATGGAATGAAAATCTTCCACACAGAGAAGTTTCTTACACTGTTTTGTTTTTGGACCCACTACACTTTAATGGGTTGTTTTGAGACTTCGGGGATACCATGGAGATTACTTGAGTAATAAAAAACCTTTACCTACCTTCTAGAAAGGATTGCACACAAGGTTGAGGTCATGCCAGATTGTCTGATCTGACACCATATCATAGGCCAAGTCCAGCGTGCTAAAGAGCAAATGCAAATGGGGAAAACATTTCTTCCCTGTCTGGCACACAAAAAGCATTAGTCCTTTCCATGTGGTCACTGCCCCACAATTTTTCTGCACATAACTGGTTCTGCTCAGATATACCTGCCGCAAACAATTCCTGCAGCTTCAACCTACCTGCTTCAACCATGCCTTGCAATAAATCTAACAAATATGCAATGCTTTCAGGCTTAGCATCTGGTTTGCCTTTTTGTCAACATTAAAATCATTATCTGTTGAGATCAGTGGTTCTTCCACCAGAGTATCCACTCCATGTAGTCTTTACAGATGCATATCTTCTACTGTTTTAGTCTCTCCATCTCCACGTTACTGGCAGAGGCTGTCAGTTTTGTTCACCTGTCTTACCTATTTCATGGCCACTGACTCCTCAAACAGGTGTTGCTGGCTAGATGCTAACTGAAAGAAGTCTCAGCTTTGAAAGCAATGGCCTTACACCCCTTGCATAACTAGGTAGTAGATGACATCTTGCAAAATAAAATAAAATAACAGTAACAAATTTGATATGGCAATCTTTATCCCACCACAGTTTGTTCCAGAACCTCATCACTGAAGATTACTTAATTCTGATGTCAACCCCCCCCCACCCCGGCCTTTGCTATATATTAAACACAGTTCCTTAATTACAAAAGCCTGCTGCTGCCTGCATTTGGCTACTCTTTGGAAAACTCTCCCTATTGACCTAAATTAAATCAGCATTATTCCAAATTCAGAATGTAACTCAAAAATCACTTCTTCATCTAAGCCAAATGCTCCTGCTTGAACACAGGACATGTCACCTAGCACACCATCCCTGTCTCATTTCCAAGTCTCTTCTCCTCCCTCAAGATTCAAAGATTGACCCATTTTAGAAAATAATGTATACATTGCACATTACACTTTGTTTAATTGTATGTTGCACTTTGCTTGTTCATTAGAATGCATATATATATTTTTTCAATGTAATTATTCTGATCTGTTCTGTTATGCTAACATGCGTGTGCTTTTTGCTCATGAAATGTTTTATATTTCACCTGAGCTGAGCCCAAAAACTGGTCAATATTGTTCGGTGATCTACCTTGGTAAACAAATATACATACATATATACATACCTACACACACGAATAAATAAATAAATAAATAAAATGTGGGACACTGATTTAACTCTTCTGTAGATTTGGAATCTTCCATGAAATTCCCTGTTTTAAAAGCTGATGTGCTCAACATGTAAAGTGTCTAGATGGTACATATTCACTTACACATAATATGCTTTTAATATTATCATATGTTACATGTATAACAAACCCACACTGATAACAGTGCACAAGCTTTGTTATAAGTCTTTTGAGTCATCTTCCTAGATGCAATTAGATATTTTATAGTCTGTTTGCTAGAGAACTAGATCTATAGAAAGAACAATTTTTATGAACATTATGAGCTTTTATTAACAGTGAAGTCAATGAGGAATGCAGTATTTGGAATGTTGCCTACTAGAGTGGTCTTCTTAACTACCATTAGGTTTTTGTAACAAAGAGACAGGCAAAAGTGGTAAATTATCAGGAGTGATGTCTTTAGTTCTAAGTGCTTTATTTGGTTTGAGAAAATTAATATATGGCAGCCAAGCAATTCAGTGTGCATGAGCCTGCCATCACTACTCTGGCATGGGCACCACCGAATAATGCTAATTACCTCATTTGCTGCTGAAAACCATGCAAAAGAGGTGAAATAGTAATTCAGTAAGCAGACAGGCATCCATGCCAGAACAGTGTCCATTGCAGAAATGGATTTGGTTACTGACCGTGTACATTTCTGCAAAAATTAAAACGGGGGTATGACAACTCAAAGTAAAGCATGTATTATAAGCATTAGGCATGCCAATAACCATTGGCATGGGAAACAGTTGCAAAAATATAAAAATCAAAGTTCATTTTTTTGGCAAATTTTGTCGGCTTCCATTTGAGCACAGCTAAGCAAGGGGGTTTGTCTGAGGCTGTATTTACTTATTCCATGAAATGGGGAGCATGTTCACATCCAGGGGAGGGCCATTTCTGCTTAAAACTGTTTACTTTAGCTAAATGGGTTTGCACGGCATGCACCGGGGTCTTAAACAAACAAACAAACAAAAAAAAAAAGGAAATAGCAGAACTGTTTACATTTGGGCAGCGGACTTGCGGGGTGTGCCGTGAGGCTTAAAAGGGGTGGAAGTGGGAAGGGAAAACAAACAAAAAAAAAATGGGAAATAGAATAAAAGCAATCAAATACAAATAATATACCTGGCAGGCGGAATGTATTATAGTCAGCCGATCATACAAGCTGCATCTGCAGCACAACAGTATAAACTGCAAACACCTTCCAGACTGTTTTTTCCCAGAAACTCTGCACCATTGGTGTACACACTCGGAAGAATTTTAACTGACAAAATGTTAGGGGCTGCTGTCACTTTGATACATCAGTATGTGCTAGAGGCTGAGGGCAGTGAGGAGGATAACGCTGGCAACTGCCCCAGACTGAGGAGTAGGAGGAGAGTGTTCAAACCCAGGGTAAACTACCAGGGACTATATGTGCCAACAGACGGGAACCCATCCTAGTGGATACCAATGTATGTGTAGCCTTAAGAATACTAGCTACAGGTACTTTCCAAAGATCTACTGGGGACATCAAGGGGGTCTCACAGGCATCCTCATCCAGAGTACTTCACCAGTTCCTGGATGCCATACTACCACATGCCAGTGAGCACATTTACTTCCCCAGCACCTGTGAAGAGAGGACCAGCAATATGTGCCTATTCCACTATGCAGCAGACTACCCACAGGTACTGGGTGCCATAGACTGCATGCACATCCACATCAAAGCACCACCTGGTGAACAGGATAGGGTCTACATAAACTGCAAGGGGTTTCACTCCATAAACTTCCAGGTCAGGTGCAATGCCCAGAACATTATCATTAATATGTTTGCTAGCATCCCTGGAAGCAATCACTGCTCCCACATCTGGCATTCCTCACAGCTGTACCAGGGATTTGCCAGGGTGGACATCCCATATGGCCATCTGGTGATGGATGCTGGTTATGCAGTGGAGCTGTGGATGAGGACTCCCATCAGAAATGCACACACACACACTCAAGAATGCCATAATGAGGCACACGCACAAACCAGGATCATTATAGAGCATGTGTTTGGGATGCTCAAGTCACGGTTCCACTGCTTTGACATATGTGATGGAGCCCTGCAGTACTTTCCAGCTACGTGTGCACACATGTTCATAGTATGTGCATTGCTACACAATATGATCCTGAGGAAACAGCTGCAGTAGGAACAGCATGGGGAAAGGGCACACAGCCCCCCCCCCCACAATTGCCAAGGTCCCCACAGGCACAGAGGGACTTGGTGGAGGAACCCCCTGAGCCTTCTCCTGTAGGCAGATGGAGGCATGCCCAGTATGCCCTGGTCTTGGCAAAGAGGCAATGTATAGCATACATGCTGACACTGTAGGGACCCAGGGACTGACACCTCTCTCCTACTTACATACACAATAAAATGGATGCCACACTCATCACACTACCTGTACCTCACCATGTATCGGCAGTGTACTGAGTGCATATGACATAGGCAGCCCTCATGCACCATCCTCACAACTGCCGCAGGCACAAGATAAGTCAGTCTACTTAACAATAAATGAATGGATTAGTATGTTCTGGTAGCATATCTATGGTATTGCTGCACGCATGCTACTGGGATAGCAGCAGACAATTAACAGATATGTGGGACACCAGGAAATGTGTGCCCAGTACTGGCCTCACCACACTATGCAGTAGCACCCAAGGTGAGAAATCCCACTGCAGTATATGTGAGGGGTCAACTAACTGGGGGGTCACAGGCATGAATGTCAGTGTGGGGGTCCTATACTCACCCCTCAGCCTCACTCAGCATGTCAGCTGTAGAAAACCAAAAAGAAATGTTTGGCAAAGGCCCACAAATACTGACAATGATGAAATATCCCCTACAGACTTACACAGTAATAGCAGGTCTTGCAGTTGCGGTAAAGCTCTGAAGGGTAAGAAGTCTGAAACTCAAATGTATGCCATTACATTCTGACCTGTGGTCTTTAGTGATATGCCTCTAGTCTCCAGGACAGGGCACATGTCTACAATATGCAGGGGTCAATGAGCTATGTATATGTGTGGTTAATACTGTCAGGATGTAGCCAGCACTTACTTCCGGCTGTTGTGTTGCAGTGGCCTAGATACAGTGCTGTCTTTGACAGGGCCATGTTCCTAGAACTGCAGTGCCAAGTATTCTGCATGTCAGCTACACCTACTGTAGGAGTTGTACACACTGCCCAGATGTCAATATCTCTTAATACAGGAAAGCTACACAGGTTATGGACAGGGAGCCACACACATGGGCAGTACAAAGCTTGGAGTAACCTACACAGTGCCTACAATACCTCTCAACTGTACAGACCTATTGCAGGATGTCCAGAGGTTTGCATGATAATTGTGGTCTGTATAACATGAAATTGTGGTTGTCCAGCAATTCAATGGCAAATCACGTAAGACTAAGATCAGAAAATAATGACAGATTGTAGTGTCAGACTTCATACCCTATAGAAACATGTATGCTAATGCAAAACCTCTAATTGAATCACCTTTCTAGGTTTGTAATGCCAATATTTAAAAATGGTCCCTATATTTAAGCCTCTGTCCCCAATCACTTATGGCTTTGTCCAGTTGTCTGGCTCTCAGAAGTTGAGAGGTATGGTGCCAAGTAGGACAGCAGGTACCTGAAGGTCAATGTACTGCCAGTATATAAAAGGCTGCCACCTTTCTATCTCAGCACTGACAACATGTCACTGCAAACAGCCATACACCTGGAATGACACAGGTTGTCACAGAAGTAGCACAAGTATGCATTGCATATCTGTTCTGATTGTCCTAACATTGCATTTGCCTGCCAACTATTTGCAAAAAAGAAAGGGTCATGTCAAAATAGCAGTGGCAGACAGTGGAGAAGCAGACATCAAACCCATAAGAGCAAACAAGCAATTACCAAACCAGTCTACCAACTGTCTATGTTTGGCAGAACATTATTAACACCCTGTCCCCATGTGTGGGCCTTTGTCTGACTGTCATATTTGGGCCTGTTCAGATGTCAGTCTGGGATGGTATGACAGCTATGCCTACATCTAGCTTCATAATAACATCTAGCAACACAAAATGTCTAAGGACCACAGCAAATGAAGTGGTGCAATGATGAACAACATGCTTAACTGGTACATTCAGAGGTGTAAAGCCCACAACCCTGTGTGTAATGTAATGGCATGTACCCCACCACATCAGAATTATAAATACATAACAGCAGCCACTGTGGCCAAAGCCTGTGACTGGAATACAGAAGGACAAAGAGACACACACAAGGGGAAGAGGAACCACAGGCCAGACAAATGAAGAATGTGCACATTAGAACAGATTGTACAGTAGCATAGGTACCATGTAGTGTAAGGAGTCAGTATACATCACCTGCAAATACACAACACACACCCATGTAAGTGGAGGTCTGCAACAAAACAAAACCCAAACAATGGACACCTCAGAGGCAAAATCACACGTGAACTCCACAAACCTACACACCACAGACCATGTAGACTCCACACACCAAGGTCTTGCAAACACTAAGGCCTTACTCCAAACCCCAAACACCTACCCTACACAGATAGGCTAATAGCACTGTCCCTCTACCCTGTTCCATACAGAATCTGCTGAGGTGACCCCTGCCTGGCATACAAAGCAATCCAGACCCTGCCTTGATGGGACTGTTGCACATCTGGAACTCAAGGGCCCTCCAACAACCTGTAAGTGCAGCATCAACCTGGGCTGTGATATCAGTACAGCTTGTTGGTGCGACAGATATGTGTACCACATACTCCCCCATCTGTGGAATATACTCCCTGTCAACAGGAAACCAAGTGCCTCAATACCCCTAGCAATGTGCTCCCTGTATAACTGCATGGGAAACACAAATTACATTCCTGTGATCCCACCTGTATCCCTGCTAGACAGGGGCTCTGTGTGCTGACATGTTGTACCATGGGCTACACTCTCATCTGCGTGGGGTATAAGGGCTTCAGGGCCAATACCCTACTTATGTCATAGCAACCTATCAACCTATAAACAACTGTCTGTCAGTGGTTCACCACATTACTCTGTACTGCTTTGCCACTGAAATACCTGGAAGTCACAGTGCTATGTGGAATATACTACACATATAATGGACATTTCTGCACAGTGAATGCATTCTGTACCCACACCCACACCACCCAACCTCTGACAGCAAGACATCTGGACAAGGTCATGAACAAAAGTGAGACAAAGGCACAATGGTAGGCATGTGTTGTTAATATTGCCCTTACATACTGAGAAAGTTGGTAGGATAAGGGGTTTTGCATTACCAGGAATTTTCTGAAGGTTTTGAAGTCTGAAATACTAATGTCTGTCATTATTTTTTAACATCAGTCTTCAATTATATGCAACTAACTTACCATAAAAACACAGGTTTATGTAGGCTGGATGAAACTTCTAGACAAACACCTGGACAATCTGCCAAAAAATGTACATTTGAGAGGTATGGGCACACCAGGATATGACTTTTCAGTTCAGAAGAATACCACACAAGCAGGAGATCCCCAGCCAGTATATCACCAAGTTGCTGGACTGTTTGGACAGCTTCATCATGTAGCCACATCTCTCAACTGGCCTTTTTGGCCAAGAATGTATATAGTCAGGCTCATAATATAAGTTTGTGCATCATACATCTTGTATTCCTCTGGTAATGCACTGTGATTATCTGAAGATGTCTGTCAGTAGGTAATGACACAATACATTGCATTGCAGACTTCATATATGTCAGGAAATGTCTGCTAAAACAAACCCAGTACCTCTAGGAAAGTTCTGTTTACTTTTGAGAGGTATGGCTGTAGCACACAAAACCACGGACCGGAGTACACCTATCTCTGGAATGGAGTCCCACTCTCACTATAGAAGGTCACACTGGGCATGGTCCTGCACTTAGAGAATCGCACGCCATGTTGGAACCCACATCAGACTATACAACTGTATTGTGCATATATGTCTTTGCATACAGACAGCTATGTACACCTTAACCATCCCTACACACACACATCAAACAGGATTACCCTCTGCTAACTGTAGGTGGTCCATATGTGATATATTTGCATCTGTTGCATTTGATACACAGACATATATATGGCAACAGATAATATGTCAAGCATACAGAGACAGAGAGAGAGAGAGAGACAAATACAGGGGGACGCACACAGGGTGGGTCACACACACACACACACACACACACACACACACACACACACACACACACACACACGTGCGCGCGGATACCCTGAATGGAATAGGGTGATGTACTGTTGCGGACAGTGGCTATACCTGTTATAACCAGTCACAAATGCCAGCATGAAGGCAAACTCCATTGTGTAATAGTGCTAAGGTGTTGGTTATAATATAAAATCACCTGCGTGTGTGTGTGTGTGTGTGTGTGTGTGTGTGTGTGTGTGTGTGTGTGTGTGTGTGTGTGTGTGTCTGTAGGTCTAAGTATTAGGAGGCTGCTCCCAATCAGTACACTTCCATTGCCCTACTTCACAAGATCTGCTGCTGTCATTCACATAAGAAATGCCATTGGACACCTGTCAGCCCTATAAGCTCTGCACCACATATGATAACTGCGTAACACTTTAGTACAAATAACAAGATAAGTAGGGGTTCTAATCTCAGTCTTGGTAAATGTGTGTGTGTGTGTGTGTGTGTGTGTGTGTGTGTGTGTGTGTGTGTGTGTGTGTGTGTGTTTGTAGGTGAAGCAGTTTTAGGCCATTCCCACACAGTACACTTCCCAGTGCCCCACTTTAACAGTCCTGCTGTTGTAATTTCCCTTAAAAGTACCTTTGTACAACCTCAGCTCTATAAACTCCATGGCACATGCAATAACTATGTAACAGTATGGTATAAATAACTAGATAGGCAGGGGTTCCATTTCCAGTTTTGGCAAAATGTTTGTGTGTACGTTTATCGGATGATGTATTTTGGGGACATTCTCCAGCCACAAAACTTCCCAGTGCTCTACTTTAGCAGTTCTGCTAATGTCATTCCCCTTAGAAGTACCTTGGCACAGCCCCATCCCTACAAGCTCCGTGGAATGTGCAATAACTGTATAACAATATAGTACAAATAACAAGATAGTCTGGGGTTCTATTCCCAGTTCTGACAAATATGTGAGTGTGTTTGTGTGTGTGTGTGTGTGTGTGTGTGTGTGTGTGTGTGTGTGTGTGTGTGTGTGTGTGTGTATAAGTGTGTATGTTTGTAAGCTGAAGTATTTTGAGGACTTCCCCACCCACAACACTTCCCAATGCCCTACTTTAGCAGTCCTGCTGTTGCCAAACACCTTAGAAGTACCTTTGTGCAGTTATCAGCCCTATAACCTCTGTAGCTCATGCGATAACTGCATAACACTATAATACAAATACCTAGATAAGCAGGTATTCTATTCTCAATTTTGGCAAATGTGTGTGTGTACAAGTATGTATGATTTTAAGAAAACACTACACAGGAAACAGCTAGGATAAATACTCCACCAAGGTACAATAAAGTCATAAAAATCCACTGAGAAATGGTGAAGTAACCAAGGCACAGAATGTCCTAGTTTAAACACAGTCCAAGAATGAATGAAACATAGGTAAAATCCAAGGTAAATTTCTTCACTCAGGTAAGTGCTTTCATGATACACATATCACTTCTTCAGACCTTCAAACAAACACTTCCTACCCAACTATATTTAAACAATTTTCAACCCAATCAAATCAAACCAATTAATGTTTGAAGTAATTAGTACTTAAAGTAAAACCAGTCATTCTGCAATATGTACAAAGTCATACTGAAAAAACATTTCAAGTATAAATATGTAATAAACATTGTAACATAACATACACTAGTTAAAATCAATTAAAATAAACATTTAATATGTTTCTCTGTCTTTCATTAAAATCATTTAATTTCATTTGAACAACCTCCTATTCTTCAGAACTGGTTTCAAGGGTATTCTATCATTAAGGCCCTTTCCTTTATTAGCATATGAAAGACAAGATGGAGAGCTGCTATTAGTGACACTAGATGTATGCTCGTTGTTTACTTGTATTCCGAATACAATCGGATTAGAACTGTTGAGACAATATTTGCTGGTAGAAGGGACATGTGATGGAAAGAAAATATATCTAATATGCTTATTAATGGAGTTAGTTTTAACCAATAATGTGTTGAGTTTTGATGGTAAATTATATAAGCACAAAGATGGTGTGGCCATGGGGACGGCATGCGCAAATAGCTATGCCAGTCTCATTATGGCCACATGGGAAAACAGGAATGCACTTACTAATGAAAGATGGTCCCAGATCCAATTTTATAAATGGTTTGTTGATGACCTCTTCCTGTTATGGAGTGGTGGTGATGCAATGTTAAAAGAATTCACTGCAGAAATTAATAACAGCACTGACTTTCTAAAATTAGAGATGAAATACTCTAGACAGGAAATAGAATTTCTTGATGTAATGATTATTATGGACGATGTGAATGGGATAACCACCAAGTTGTTTAGGAAGAAATGCCATAGAAATAATTTACTCCATAGAAGCAGTATGCATCCAGGACATATCTTTAAGAATGCAGTAAAAGGGTAAACCCTTAGGACTTCAAGGCTAACAGCCAGGGATGATGAATTTAAGGAAGAACTAACTAGTTTGAAACTCAGATTTAATGAAAGGGGTTATGCTGATAGTATGACCACAGGAATCCTGGATGCATCCACTTCATGGAGAGATAGCATAGGTAAGCCGTATTTTTCAATGCCCAATAATGATAGAACAGGTTATGTTCAACATAAAAATTAATCTGTTAGATTCTCTACTTATTTTACCAGTAATGTGAATATAATAACCAGTATGATAAAAAAGAACTGGAATATATTAACACAGAATCCAGAAATCAAACAAGTCAGAGGGGAAAATTCAAGTTTTATACTTCAGAACAGGAAATCTTTGAAAAGGATGTTATGCTATCCACACCATAACAAGGGACAAGATATGGCAGAAGTAAAAGGGACAGTTCCTTGTGGTGGATGCCATCAATGTATATACATAAATCATGAAAATGTATTTACACATCCAGACACTAAGCCAATTGTAACACAAACCATGTAGTCTACTTGGCTGTCTATCAGAAATGCGCTGCATTTTATATGGGCAAAACTGACAGACAGCTAAGATTTAGAATTAGGGAACACTTATTAAATATTAGGAATGGTGTTGCCAATAATGCATTAGCCAAACATGTGTCCTCTGAAGGCAATGACCATAATTTTATGTTCTCAATTATTTAGAGAATTATTCCTAATGAGAGAGGTGGTGATATAAGGAACATTGCAGAGATCTCTGAAACTAGGTGGATTATCAGATTAAGAGCTAATAAAGGAAAGGGCCTTAATGATAGAATACCCTTGAAACCAGTTCTGAAGAATAGGAGGCTGTTCAAATGAAATTAAATTATTTTAATGAAAGACAGAGAAACATATTAAATATATATTTAATTGTTTTAACTAATGTATTTTATGTTACAATGTTCATTACATATTTATACTTGAAATGTTTTTTCAGTATGACTTTGTATATATTGCAGAATGACTAGTTTTACTTTAAGTACTAATTACTTCAAGAATTAATTGGTTTGATTTGATTGGTTTGAATACTGTTTAAATATAGTTGGGTAGGAAGTGTTTGTTTGAATGTCTGAAGACGTGATATGCGTATCATGAAAGCGCTTACCTGAGTGAATAAATTTACCTTGGATTTTACCTATATTTCATTCATTCTTGGACTGTGTTTAAACTAGGACATTCTGTGCCTTGGTTACGTCATCATTTCTTTGTGGATTTTTATGTATGATTTTAGCCAGAAGTATTTTGAGAACTTTCAAACTCAGTAAACATCCTAGTACCCAACTTAAGCAGCCCTGCTGATATCATTCACCTTAGAAGCACCTTTGGGCACTTGTCAGCCCTATAAACGCTGTTGCACATGTGATAACTGTGTAACACTATAGTGCAAATAACTAGAGAGTCAGGGGATCTATTCTTAGGTTTGGCAAATGTGTGTGTATAAGTGTATGTACAACAGTTTGTAAGTGTGTATGTTTGTAGGACAAAATAATTTGAGGACTTTCTCACCCACAACACTTCCCAGTGCCCTACTTTAGCAGTCCTGTTCATGTAATTGCCCTTAGAAGTACCTTTGAACAGCACTCAGCCCTATAAGCTCTGTGGTGTGTGTAATAACTAACAGTATAGTAAAGATAACTAGATAGGCAGGGGTTCTACACTCAGTTGTGCCAAATGTGTGTGTGTGTGAATATGTTTGTAAGTGTGTATGTTTGTAAGATAATGCATTTTGATGCCTTTCCCACCCAGTACATTTTCCATTGCCATACTTTTCAAGGGCTCTTGATGTAATCACCTTAGACATATCTTGTGACAGTTTTAAATCCTATAAGCTCCGTGACGTGTGAAAACACATAACTAGATAGGTAGTGGTTCTAAACTCAGTACTGGCAACTGTGATACTGTGTGTGTGTGCGTGTGCACGTGTGTGTGTGTGTGTGTGTGTGTGTGTGTGTGTGCTTGTAAGACTTGCATCATTCATGTGTGTTTGGGTGAGAATCATATCCTCTGGGGGTGTGGGTTATAACATTGTGAGGCATGTACCACCCAGTACATGTCCCATTGCCCTACTTTACAAGGCCTGCTGATGTCATTCATCTTATATGTACCTATATACATTTGTTAGCCCTCTAAGCTTTGTGGTGTGTTCAATAATTGTGTAATACTATAGTGGAAATACTAAGATAGGTAGCGGTTCTGATATCAATACTGACAACTATAGTAGTGTGCATGAAACATATCCCCTGTGGCTGTTGTATGTGTAGATTATATAATTTTAAGGCCTGTTGACCCTCTACCCATGGCATTACTTTAAAGACCCTGTTAATGGCATCTGCCTCACATGCATCATGTAACACTATACAACGCATACCAGTCATCTGTACAGATGTACAAGAGATAGCCACATGTTTGCAACCTATATGTGGTCTGTGTCCCCTGTCAATGAGCATTCCTGTGATATCATTGCCAAATATGTCACAGTTACCATACTGACACACATGCCAGCATCAGACATCATACCTGACTGACACATCATGCTGATACATAGTCTGTCACTCTTTCACTTATGCATGATTGGAGGAGCAGTAGACAAGACCATCCACTATGTCTGGTGGGTTATCCCACCATTCATGAAGGCATTTGCAAGATTACCTTTTGTAAGAGGTTATGTGTTATGTCCTAGGCATATAATCTATGTGGAGCATGTCAAGTGTATGCAGCACTATAGTACACACATGCGGATACATAGGGTTGCTAATATGTCTATTGGCAACTGGGTATGTGTTTCTGTATGCACAGCCCCTGCAGCTGTATTCAGTGTGTGTATATGTTGGCTATACCATTTTGTGTGCCTCTTCTACCCTGTGAAGTCCCCCATTGCCAACCTAGTGTCAGCCCATACAGATGTCATCCACCGTACAAGCACAGCTACACAGTTTCTAAAACCAAGCCACTGTGGTGCAATGGTCGTATCACTATGTATTGTACATTAATAGATGGGTAGGTCATCTACTCTTATAAGTGTCAACTCCATGTGCGTGTGTGTCTCAATGCATGTTGCCATGCAGCGGTTTGAGTGTTTATGTGTTTCAAATGGCTCTAACATGTTAAGGGCCTCTGAACCCACCTTTGGCATTCCTAACAGCCCCTGCAATTTCCACCCCCTTCAATAGTAGTGGCAGACACTGCCACACTACAGTACCACTGTGCTATCAGTGTTATGTATCTAGTGCTATAATTCGTAAGACTGTGCAGGTAGGGGCTGTGCTCAGCCCTTCATCAGTTGCCCCATGTACAAGACTATGACTCTGTGTGCACTACCAGCATGAGAGGCCAGACATTCATATGAGGCAGCAGACACACATGCTAGTGATTGTCAGGTTAGACTAACACAGGCTGACCTGTGTCAGGAATACATACCCAAACCTGTCATATACAGTACCAGGCATACCCTCATCAACTACATGACAGTTGAGCAGATGTGACAGAAATGGCAGGGGCAACAGGTGATGATAGCTGAATCTGTTGCAGTTAAACTAATGGCTAAACTTGTGAGGGACCTAGTGCCAGTACTCAAATAACCTCCTCTGTATGTGTGAGCCTACAGTCCTACAGAACACCCACGTGACATGTATGAATGCAAAGTGGCTGTGTCAAAAGTATGTATGCAAGGTCACACTGTCTGCTATAATTGTCCCTCACACAGTGTTGCATGTAAACACACCCAGTAAACATGTACATATACAGCTGTACCATGGCTATGAAAAGGTCACTGTGTTTCCACTCCTCCTTACTGCTCATTGCTACTGCCAGCAGGCCCACAGCCTGCAGACACACAGACACCTGGGACACAGCCAGAATACAGTACATGACACTACAGTCAGTAGTACTAACAGCAATAGTGCATTATGGCTAACAAGGTACATACACCTCAATGTGTACCCATAACTACTGCCAGCAGACAGCACCTTACACAGCATGACATTGCTACACTGTACTATAGTCACCCTCTGCATCAGACCCATATTAGCATATTCGTGCATCAATGGTATGGATAACAGGGTTGTGGCACAAGTATCATCACATGGACAGGGTGTGGAGTTGGATTGCCAGAGCCCTAAGCTGGGCCATATGGCTGACATTGTGTGTGTGTGTGTGTGTGTGTGTGTGTGTGTGTGTGTGTGTGTGTGTGTGTGTGTGTGTGTATGTGTGTCTGTAGGGGTTATGTTCAACTGGTCTGTGCAGAGGAGCTGTGCCTGTCTGGTGGTGACTGGCCTGTGATAGGGATGTGTGTGTTTGTCTGCACACCATCAAGTGATGTGGAAGCCCTACACAGGGCTATTTTGGACAACTGTGAACTGTACATGGCAGGATGTAGAGTTCACCATCTCCTAGCAGGGATGCGGTAACTGGTTTTGCCAGGAATATCACTGGCACCATCAGGCCCAAGGACAGATGCAGTACTACTCCCTGATGGTGACTGTTGTCTGCTGGATCTGCATCCCTGATCGGACTGGCCTGGAAAATGTGCCTATGGCCTTCTCTGGTGTGGTGTGGGCACCACTCTTCCTTTGGTAGTGCTGTTGGTACTGCCACTATGTGACTGTAAATGTGCTCGGCCATGTAGGCTTACAGCTGATCATGTTGCTGACCTACGTCCACCTGGCTGATGCCCTACTCCCACCACATGCTCAAGCACAGACATTGCACAGTCATGCAGTGATAATGTCTCACCCCACTGTCTATCCACAACATCAGCAAGATGATGTATGGCATCACAAATACCATGGAGGTTATCATGCATGTCAGGGAGCACTGCTTCTTTGAAGCTTAATATTGTACCTAGGGCTCTGTGTTCTGACCATGCCTAGTTATGGGCAAACATACCCAGAACTACTTAGGCATTGGTAGATGATTCATTTAGAATGCAGTGCTAAGTATATGCAGCTGCCTATAGAGTTCTTTCAGCCTGAGGAGAGTGATCTACTAAGTGATATATTTCATCTGCAAAATGACATCTATGATAACTACAGTATTAATGTTTATGGTGATAAACAAGATAATTTACATGACAGCATATCAATGTATGAGAAAAGGCTCTCATCTACTAAAACTAATAAAATACAGAGAGACCAGAATGATTTTCAGGCAGGGAATGTGTTTTCTTGGACCAGAGAGGTACGTAATGCAGATAGTACTCGACAGGCATCAGGAAATGGGCAGGACTATGGTGCTACGAACAGAGCGATTGGAGTATCCACCCCTTCTCCCACAATAGCTGTGCCATTATTGGTTGAGGAAGCTTCTACTACATCGGATAAACTACCAATGACATTTGATAAGTTACAAGCCACTACACTGAGTGCTAAGAAGTGCACTGAGAATAGAGAAATGAATACACCAGGGAATGAAGTTCTACCAGCTATTAAATAGAAGCAAGTTCCATTACTTAGAACTGGCCAGGATGATATACAACAAGGGGCTGCTGCCTCTTGCTCAGTGCAAGGCAATTTTTTTATTTCAGAATCCACTCCCCATCAGAGGGAGGTCCAGGAGCCGGATTATCAATGGAAGACCATGACACCCACACAGTGTAGACGAACACACCAGAACTGGAAAGAGGGCCAAACAGGTCTAGTTTTTAGTATTTCTTCTCATCCTTTGACTGAAGTACATCTGTCTTTGTTAAATATAGGGTTGAGTTTTGTTCCAGCGCATAGAGTGGATCTTGTTGATGCCTTAAAAGATTTGAAATTGTTTGGAAGAACTTTAACTCTTAAAGCTATCTTTCAGGGAGACACATGTGAACATATTTTTAAGAAACCTAGTGTATATATTCCACCTGTGAATGCAGTGATTGATTTGTTCATTAATGTATGTGAGAAACAAATTAGAGATAAACTGGCTGAAGATAATAGTGCTAAGTTGTATAACCTAACTGTAGCTGAACAACAGGCTCTTTATGAACTTAAAAATATGACATGTATTGAAATACGCCCTGCTGACAGGGGAGGTGGTATCGTTCTCGATAGAGATTTGTAAATAACCGGTATGTTGAACCATTTGCAGGATAGCAATACCTATGAGTATATACCTCTACAGACAGTTACTGCTGTGACTGATAAAACACAGTTTTTTGTTTTTGACTTACTTGTTACAGGGCTGATATCAGAACCTCTTTTTGAATATTTTAATGTTGAGTCAACTATTATTCCCATAATATATGGGCTTCCGAAAGTGCACAAAATTTGTCTAATCCCCCCATGCCCCAATTCTGTCTGGTAGTGGCTGGGCAACTGAACCCCTTTCTATCTTTGTAGAAAAGAACTTGCATTCTGTTTTGAATGATTGTGCCACTGTGCTTAAAGATACGAAAGATTTTTTAAGTGACCTATGTATGCATATACAATCGATAGATGGCCCCTACTGGTTTATAACTCTTGATATAGAGTCATTATTTACTGTAATTCCTAATGTTTGGGGCATAGAACATTTTCAAGATTTATTGACTAGCAAGAATATGTGCTCTAGCAAGGTTAGACTCCTTTTTGAGCTATTGGAGATTATTTTAGATAATAATGTCTTCATGTTCAAAGAGCAGTATTTTATACAAAAGGTTGGTGTGGCTATGGGCTCGGCCTGAGCCAATAGCTATGCTAACCTTTCTTTGGTACAATGGGAGATGAACTTTGTCCTGTCTGGTAATATCCCCAGTGACTCAATAAAGTGGTATAAAAGATTGGTTGATGATATTTTTTTCTTGTGGTATGGTACCGAACTCGATCTAACAAAATTTTTGTGCTACCTTAATAATGTGACAGATTTTCTTAAGTTTACATGTAAATATTCTCATACAGATATTAAGTTTTTAGATGTAAGGTTACTAGAGATGCAGTAAGCACAATCACAACTTCTTTATATAGGAAACCAGTCAGGAAGAATAATGTTTTGCATAATAGGAGTATGCACCCTAAACATACCAAACGTAATGTACTGAAAGGGCAGATTTTTCGTATCATGCACCTCCACAATGACAATGAGCTCTTAGAAAAAGGTTTATCTGTCTTGAAAACAGAATTTATGGAGAGGGGCTATAAAGAACAATATATAGATAGACAGATTAATATAGCCTGGACTGAGAAGACAGGTAGATGCAGCCCTTATTATGATGATAGACATGTAGTAGCTCCCTCATCGGTTGGTGACATGGAATAGACCCACCAGACTTTACAGGATGAGGCAGATAGAGCTATTAGAATGCCACTGACTTTTGCTAGTAATGTACAAGTAGTCTGTGATGTTGTTAGAAATAATTGGGGTATTCTCTCTATGGTTAAAGAACTAGATGGCAAGATAAGTGATACACCTCTTTTCTCATTCAAGAAAAATAGGTCTCTGAGAAATTATTTGTTACAGGGCAGTAGATGATCGCAAGTATACTCTGTCTAATAGATTAGGTACTTATACCTGCAGGAGATGCATCGCCTGTCCTTCAATTTTCTCTGGGGGACAGTTCATACACCCCCATCTAGGATTTAGGATTGAGGCTACATTCTGTGCTGATTGCCGCACCAATAATGTGGTATATTTTTGTTTTTGTACAAAGTGTTATGCCTTCTATATAGGGAAGACAAATCGTCCCTTTAAAGATAGGGTATTGGAACATCTTAGAGATATCAGAAATGTCAAACACAATAATGCATTAGCCATGCATATATGTAGAGAAGGCCCTTCCCCATAAGTTTAAGTTTTTTATTTTGGAAATTGTCTCAGAGAGTAAGGGGGGGGGACCTTAAGTACAGTACAGAGGTGATTGAACAGAAATGGATCATTCAGTTACAAGCTGATAAACCTCCAGGCTTAAATAGTATGGTGTCCTTAAAACCTTTTTTAAGGACCAGGCCATAGAAACATTAAGCTTTATTTCCTATACATATATATTTATATATGCATTTTTGATATGCATACATTTTTATATATACACATTTTTATATATTTTTCTATTTTAATATGAGGTTTAATAATGTTAGATATATAGGTTTTAATATTTAAAAAATATATATATATGTTGTTTTTAAACATTATGTATCTTTAAATATGTGATCTTGAAATAATGATTTGTTTTTGATTGGTGCTTTCTTAATTGGAGTGTCTTTTTGAATGAGATTTTTGTATGTATTTTTTACTAGTCTGATGAAGCGGATTGTACCCGTGAAAGTGCTCACGTCTGTCTACTTTTTCAAGTATTAAAAGGTTTTTAGAGCCGTGTGTGACTAACATATATTTTCTATTTTAGCACTGCATTCATGACCCTGAGCATCTGTCTGGTGTTGCAGTCAGTATGCATCTGTGCCTCCATGACAGACCATAACATGTGTCTGGTGATACCTGCTTTGACAGTTGCGACAGGGGCTTGATGGATAGCAGCCCTCTGTTGAGCATCCCTGTCCATCTGCCTGTGTGTGACCTCACCTGCTCTCTGCCTATGGCTGGTGTCTGCACTCACACTCACCATACTCAACACACTAGCATGCTCCATGCCACCACCCTTAACCTGTCCATTATCTGTGGCTGCTGGTGACTGGGTATGTGTGGGCATACTGACTGTGTGCAGGGATATGGTGGGTGAAAGTGGGATACCAAACAATGACACGGATTCAGGCACCAACAATGCCACTATTGCCTCACTATGACCACCATCATCATGGGAGTCTGCTAAGACACTGACATCAGGTTGTGAGGGGGAGGGACACCAACCCCGGTGTTCACCTGCGAGGCAATATGTAAATTAATACCCTGTAGTATTATGTTTGCTGCTACACACACACACACACACACACACACACACACACACACACACACACACACACACACACACACACACACATACACACACACACACACACACGCCCGTGCACATACACACTCCTGGTACAGTCTGGCATAGCTGTGACACCTATGGGCCCTTTAGGGCAGACCTTATAGTAGTTCTGCCTGCCTCAATCTATCTCTTTCACTGCTACTGTAAGGCCCAGAACAAAGTGTGACAAATCCTACTGTGTGATGGCCTAGTAGCAGAATGGTAATTGTGGCCAAGACCAAAGCTATTGGAGTGAGCTATACAGTGTCATCAAATGCATATGCATATACTGTAAGAGCTGACGTACTGCTGTATGGACCACACACAATGACAAGGTGTAATGATATGTGATGATAATTGATGAAGGGACAAGACTATACATTATCACTGCAGTACATTCACAGTTCAGACTCACAGGGATTCATTTCAGATAACATTGCAGGACAGTCTGCAATACATACAGAAACATGTAAAGTACTAGATGCATAGCCTTATAAGATGATACCAGGCTATTGGCCCTGATGCCCTCATAAGCCTGGCCCAGACATTTGCCTATGTCCCTTCCAAGCCAGGACCTGTTTCCCCTGTCCAGCTGGGACACACATGAGATCCCAGGGGTGTGTCATCTGTTTCCCATGGAGTCATCCAGCTTATTCTTCAAGAGGGCTATACACGTACTCTGCTAGACATGGGGAGGGAGGGAGTGTATTTAACAGACAGTGTATTGTGTGGGACACTACACTATCCTGCCAACAAGTACTATACATGTCACAGACCAGGTGAGGGCCTTGCATGCATAATGTGTGAGTGGGGTGTGTCTTACAGATATGCAGAAAAGCCATCAAGGCTGGTTTGGAAATGGCTTTGTATGCCAGACACAGGTCACCTATGATCAGTGTGTATGAGACTGAGTACAGGGACAGGGCTTTCACCATACCTGTACTGGATAGGTGTTACAGACTCTGGATTTGCATGGTCAGGAACCTCTGTGGTCTCTGCAACTGCTGCATTTGCTTGGCAAGGTACATGCCAAAGGAGCCATTGTACTTGGTAATGTGTCTGATAAGGGTAGAGTACAGGGATGTTGTAGCCTATTGGTTTTTGGATGACAAACCCATATTTGTGAAGTGGGACATGTAGACAGCCTTCCGTACAATGGTGCCCACATGGTGGAAAACTGTCAGGTTGCGACCAACTTTGGTGCACAAGTCACCTCACACCTGATTGCATGCACAGTACATTGTTACTGTCATAATTAGTGTGGATGACATCTGCCACAGCAGGGAGAATGATGTCTCTCCTGGCATTCAGTTTGCGGAAATGTTTCTTGCACCAGACATTAATTGGGTGAGGGCCTCTTAGTGGATGCTCACATCAGTAGGGAATGTAAGACAGTGGCCAGCTTGCAAGCATCTGTATGCCTGGTCAGCCACAGGCCACTGCTTTTGTCCTGTACCTCAGATATGTATCTCCCAAACAGTAGAGGTCCCCAGACCGATCCTTGGGGTACACCGCTTTGGAAGACCCTACTACTAGAGATGGGTTCCTCTGCTTTAACAGAGTGGGTACTATCATTGAGCCAGTTAGCTACCCATCTAGTAACATACAGGTTGATGCCTAGGGCTATATTAAATAGATGAAAAATCAACATTTTGAACGCTTACATGAGAGTAAATTCAGCAATTCAAAATCACAACTGTGCCCCCCACTAAATATATATTTCAACTACGAGATCACACTACAGTGAGGAAAGGGCAATTATTCTGATCTTCACTGCACTGCAATCCAAAAAAATAAATATTGAGTTGCTGAATTTCCACTCGTGAGCGTTCAACATTTTGATCTTTCACAGATATAAAGTAGACCTGATGCCTAGCTGTGTAAGGAGTATGTATCCTGGCTGCCTGGGGATTATTGTGAGCGAATTGGGGAAGGTGAAGGTAGACATTGTTCACCATCTTCCCCTTGTCCTAGAGTTTGTTGACCACTTCAGAGAGGTCGGCCAGGTTTAACAGGCCTGATCTCCCTTTGACAATACCACACTGTGTGGGCTCAGGCATTTTGAGGTTGTGGATGTCCCTGTTCATAATGTCCTTGATATTGCCTTTCATGCCTTTGCAGAGCAGGCTAGTTAGGCTGATCTGCATATGATTGGTTGGGTCCGTGGATTGCTCTGCCTTTGTGTATAGAGATGACAGTGGTTGTCCTCTGTGCAGATGGGATGGCACCGGTGCTCAGGCTTTGGTTGACTACAGTGCATAATGGATCTGAGAGCTCATGCCTGCGTTCATGTAGGATACAGCCAGGGATGGTGTCAGGCTTATGGAGACTTCTGTGTGTTGTCTTTGAGAGGGCATTACTGACCTGCTTCCTGATGATGAGGGGAGGGGAGTAGGTGCTGTGAATGCACATGTGTACCGATGGGGGGACAGGGGAGTGATGTTTACACTTCACCTGTCTGCAGCTGGTTGCCTATAGCTATGCCATATGTGTATGTGGTATTACTGACCACCACTACAGAGCAGATTTGTGTGTTGCCTCTGGGAGTGCAGATAGATGAAGGCCTAGTGATTGGCCTTGGTGGATGTGTTCAATTTGCACGCAAAGATAGCCTTAGGGTAATTTTATTTATTTTATTTATTGTCATTTGTTAACTGGGTTGGTCCAGCTGAGCCAGATAGCCTATTTTCAGTGGAGACCCGAGGAAAAAAGCTCCAGCTGAAATTAAAGATATTCAAAAAGAAATTACATTACAATAAGAAAAATTATATAACACGAGGAGGCCAGATTGCTCCCACTGCACTTACAACATTCAAAATTGAAATTACACCACAATGAGAGTTTATACAGCACTGATGTTAATGCAAGTAAGGTTTTAGTACAAGTTTTTGTATAAATGCAAATACATATGTATAGTACCAATATTATATAGAGGGTACAAGGGAGAAGAAGATTATTCACTTCTAGTGGGAGTTGGTTTATTTTGCTAAGAAGAGTGGAAGGAGAAAAGATGGAGAGAAAAGGGAAGTGGAATTAGGAAGGAGGGTAAGTGGGATCAGGTTGGAGCTAGACAGGGACAAGACCAGGTGTTCTGTAGGTAGTGCTTGAGTGCTTGTTTAAATTGGGACTTATGGGGGATACTTCTAATATTATGAGTAAGGGAGTTCCAGGAGTGAGCAACTGAGTGTTTATATAATGACTTGCCAATGTTTTTTGATGGTTTGTAGATGTCTAGCAGCTGTTTGTCTAATGAAGAGAGTTGATGGCAGGGGTTATATTGTGATACAATATTAGAGAATGAGGGGCAGGACGTGGGGTTATAAAGAATTGAGTGAGTTATATGCAGTTGTGCGAAGAGAAGTTGTACTGGGAATTCAGGCCATTGCAAGGATTTAAGAGCAAGGCAGTAGTGGGATTTATTGGGGAGGTTTGCGGCAAATTTAACTATTTTTTATTGTAGGATTTCTCTAGTTTGATGAGAAGAGAAGATTCAAGGTTAGTATGGACTGGGGCTGGATAAATTTGACATGGTAATAGGAGAGATAAGGCTAGGGAGGGTTTTGTGGAGGGAGAAAGGGAGAAAGACATTTCTGATGTCAGTACAGGAGGCCAAGTTTTTGGTGTTTTTTTTTTTATAGAATGATTAATATGTCTGTCGAATTTAAGCTCATTGTCGATGGTGACACCAAGCAATTTGTTGTGCGGTTTAGGTCTGGTTGTGGTTTTTTTGAGGGAGGTAATGAAGAAGGAGGATTTATGCTGTACAAGGTTTTTAGAAAGGAATAGCAAATGTTTAGTTTTTTTGTGGTTTAATATTAGCTGATTACCAGTGAGCCAGTTCTTTATAGAGGTAAAAGTGTCTTAGGTACGAGAAAGAGCTCAGGGATGGTGTGGGCAGTAGTTATAAGGGTGGAGTCATATTGTAGAACGGTTGACTGGTTAGTAGCAGAGTGTTAGTTGTTAGTAAAGATATTGAACAGGAGAGGACCAAGGATAGAGCATTGGGGAACACCAGTGGTGATGGGCAGAAAAGGAGAGGTAATGGTTTTTCAGCATATATATTGAAGTCTGTTAGATAAATAACTAGAGAACCAGGATATAGAGAGTGGAGACAGATGAAGGTGTGAGAGTCTAGATAGCAGTTTAGAGTGGGAGACTGTATCAAAGGCATTGGAGAGATCCAGGAATAGACAGGAGAGAAGTAGGTTGTTATCACAGGCTTCTACCACTATTTGGGTGAATGAGAGAAGTGTGGTAGAGGTGCTGTGATGGGGTCAAGCCATGTGGGGTGGGGGTTAGGAGATTATGCTCAAGCAAGTGTTTAAGTAGCTGGGAGTGAACACATTTTTCAAGTATCTTGGAAAGTGGGGATAGTATAGCTATTGGGCAAAAATGTGAGGGTCAGTGGAGTTGCCTCCCTTGTGGAGAGGAATTGTGTAAAAGGATTTCCATATGTTGGGAAGAAGAGCCTTGGTGATAGAGTGATTAATAAGGATAGAAACAGGGTAGGCAATAGAGCTGGCTGCTATTTTAAGGAAGTGAGGAGGTAGATTATCAGCAGAGGGTGAGCAAGGTTTGAGTTTATTCAAATTGCATTTAATGAAGGACGTGGGAACAGGTTGTAAGGAGAAAGAGATAGAGGAAGATAGGTTGAGAGGTGGAGGCAAAGAAGAGGCAGTGAGACTAAGATGGGTAAGTTTTTAAATTGTGTCTATGAAGTAGTTGTTTAAAGGTTAGCAGTTTCTGTGGTGGTATTAAGAGGGAAGGGATTGGGGGTAGGATGGGGTAGTAGGTTGAAGGATATTTTTAACAGTGGACCAACATTTCTAAGGATTAGTATGTGTGCTGTTGTGGTTGGAAGCAAAGAAAGATTGTTTTATCTTTGATTATTACTTTTTTACATGTGTTTCTAAGTTCTTTGTAATGTTGGAGTAGAGTTGGAGTTTTATTTTTGGACCAGGTTTTTCAAACAGTGTCCCTCTGCTGCATAGTAATGTGTGTTTGTTTGGTGAGCCAGGGAGCACATTTGGATTTCATCCTGATTTTTCTGGATGGGGCCATGTTGTTAAGTATATCAAGGTATAACTTGTTGAATGCAGTAACAGCTTCAGTAAGGGGAGGTTATATAGAAAGGTCCAATTGATGTCGGTCAGTGTGAAGTTAAATTTGTTTGGGTCAAAATGAATCAGATTATGATGTTTTCTGTAAATGCGTTGTTTGGGTGACTGTTGAGAGTATCTATGGATGCAGATAGGGGAATGGTCACTTAGAAAATTGGGAAGTATGTCAGGGTTGTGATAGACAGATGGGTCAGAAAAAAGGATCCAAAAAAAAAGGAGGTTGAGTTATTGTTAGTTCTGGTAGGGGGCTATATGAGTTGTTGGAAGCTGTACAGATTGATGGTATGAGTGGAGGGAAAGGAGAGCGATGACCATTCAATATTAATGTCACCGAGTAAAATTGTTTCATAGAGAATGTTTAGGGTGAGCCAGGAGAGAAAGTTTTCAAGAATAGGAATGTTATCTCCTGGGGGGTTATAGATAGCTATGATGGAACATTTTTATGGGTGTTGAGATGGCAGTTAACAAGGAGGATTTCAGCAGGAGCAAAACTGGGTAGGGAGGCAGAGAATTGTGAGATATTAAGTTGGTCAGAGTAGAGGATGGCCCACCTCTTTTTTTTTAGTTCTGTCTTCTCGATAGATGTTGTAGCCTGGGGGTAAGATTTCAGAGTTACTGATGTGAGGCATTAACCAGGTTTCTGAGAGGGTTAAGCTATGGGGGAAGTTAAGGTGGATCCAGGAGTGTAGTTCAGTAGTTTTGTTTACAATGCTTTATATGTTAAGTGAGCAAATAGTTAGTGATTTAGGTGGCTGAATATGTAGTTGGGGAGAGAACTGTGGGACTGGGAAGGATGGAGAGAGTTGGTTTGGGATATGGATGATAGGACCTGGATTGAGATGGATGTCGCCATCTGAGAGAATAGAATCAAAGAAAGAGAGTAAAAAGGAGAGAAGGTCTATAGTATGGGGTGTTCTAGGTTTTAAGCAGGGATAGGGGTGCATGAAGCAAGTAGAAAGAGATGCATTTGGATGTGTTTTGATTGAAAAGAGGTTGGAGGAAGTATAGGAAATATGAATGTGCAAATTAGAAGTGTAGGAGGCTGGTTTTGTGAGAAGTGGCAGCTGGAGAGAGTAGGTGTAAGTGTGGGGTACTGAAGTGGTGTATGGTATGAGGTAAATAGTGTTAGAAGTAAGAGAAAGAGGATAATTAGATAGTGAGGTGACAAACTGAGGAAATTGTTAGGAGACAGATGAAAAGCAGTAGTGAAGGAGTTGGGTTTTGTTGGATGGTAATATTAAGAATGTGGTTGATAATTAGGGATGGTTTGAGTCTGTAGAGGTAGAGTGTTGGAGGTGGAATATTGTGGAAGGGGGGTCATGAAGATAGGAGGGAGTAGTGACTGATTGGAGGGAATGGGTAATTGTGTGGTTCAGAGGATTGGTCAGGGTGTGTTGTGGGTGGGGAGGGGTGTGTATAAATCTAATGGGAATAGGGGTGTGTATGAATGGGGGTTGGGTAGAGGAGTGGAGACAGCCCAAGCATAGCGAGGGCGAATGGAGCAGGGTGCTATCCCATCTGGGAGCAGGGCAAGATGAACTAAAAAAAAAACAGATAGGTCAGAGGCAGGCAATGCTAGCTGAGGGGGGTCTTGATACTAATGTAGGACAGAAGACTATGCAGATCTGAGGTAAGGGGGTTATAGTATGGGAGACTTTTTGCAATTCTGGTATTACACTCATCTGTGACTTTATTTGCTTGAGCAGATCAAGGTGACATTGCCTCCAATAAGGCATCTGTTCCTTCTTGACCCTGTCCAGCAATTATTTCCACCTATTATGGCATTTGTGTATTACTGCTGTTCACCATGGATCTTTACTCTACCTTAAGGGAGATGATGTTCAGGTATTGCTGAATCCATACAGCTATGTAGGTGCCTACATAGTATTGTGGTATGGGCCTGGATACTACTGCTAGTTCCAACTGATGGGGCATTGGCTGCAAAGCTACTTCTACCTGTTCTGAGGAGATTTATAGTCATTTGTGTAAAGTTAATTTTGTTTGACCCTGACAAGTGGGGGTGGGCCTGGAGAGATGATGACCTGAACAGTGATGGCTATGTGGTCAGATCTTACCAAGGAGGATGACACTGTAGGAGTGCTACAGTGGCTACTCCTGTTGGTTAGGACCAGATACAGGATATTTCCAGCTGTTGTAGGAGTGCTGACTGGCTGATCCACTGCATTGCCATTGACAAAGCCGAGGAATCTCTTTCCATTCTTGTTCAGGTGGCATAGCTCATGCACACTATGGTTGGGTAGTTGAAGTCACCCAGGAGCAGGGTAGACAATCGAATCCTGACAGATTCCAGCAAGTCCCAATAGGTGTGGAGGGTGACCATAGTCATGGCTGGAGGCCTGTAGCTAGCTATGATTTGAATAGGGGTTTTGTCAACTGTTAACTGCACTTGGGATATCTCCTGTGCATCATACTGTTTGGCCAGCCTGGAGGTGTGTATGTGAATGATAATATTGAACACTCCACCTCCTGTGGCTTTGCAACCCTTCATTTGGGGTCTAAACATATGATGGGATGAGTAACCTGTCAAGGTTAGTGTACTCTCCACAGCTACAAAGCAGGTGTCAGTGACTGCACAAATGTTGTCATCCTAAAAGACAAGGTACGCTTGCATTGACATGGGGTTCATGCTAAGACACCTAGCTCCTGTTTGCGCAAGACATCTGCACAAAACCACACATCACTGGTGGGGAAATGCTGGAAAATAGTGTCACTTTATGAATCTAGCTGAAACACACTTAGTTTCCAGCAAATACGGTGTTGCATTCACAGGTCTACCCCGCAGGATATGACATCTGACAATCAAATGTATGCTATTATGCTATGACTTCAGTCTTTAATGGGTTGCCAGTGATGTTCCAGGCATTACACAACTGCATGAGGCATTGACTACAAATATGTGGCAGACATGTGGTCAGTCTGCAAATCTCTGGACAGTTGTCAGGTATGGGCTCAGTATATAACAGTTCAACACACACTTCGGCGCTTGTTGTTTACTATGCACATACCCTATATAAGTCTCTTACCTTTGTAAGACAAGCATATGTATCATAGTAGCATTCACAGGTGACATATGAATATTTACATCCCAGGTAGCTGGCCTAGCAGTGTCACACTCAGTATTGGACAACAGACACTCCAGTACTAGTCATACATGAGCTGACCTTTGCTGGGGTGACTCAGGGGCCAGAGATGTGATCCATGTCAATGCAGGCAGGGCAAGCAGGAATGGCCATAGGTACTGGACAGAATCATGTGAGTCCAGCAGGTTTTGTTGTGACCTAGTGTTTAACTTCCTATTTGACATTATTGCTTCCCTCCTTCTGCATTCCATTACAAGCATATATGATTGACATACCTGTTATAGTGCTGAAGAGTTTCCTCAGAATAAATCAAATGGTTAGGTTTGTGTTGTCACAGTCTGTCTTTGTGTAGATGGGTTCAGACCTGTGTTGCCTAGGCAGTAGCTTGCCTTTTGTAGGTAATGCTCATGAGAAGGGGATGGCTTGTGCACCAGTTGGTGTCTCCCACTTGCTACTTGTATCCAGAGCAGCTGTGTTGTCTTTCCATTAGCCAATGCCATAGCAACAGAGTGCTATAATTAAGTCCCTCATGTGGGCTTTGCCCCTTTTCCTTGTCAGTGTGGAGGACATTATGGAGGTGTGGGGACTACAGCTTCACAGGTGGCAGATGTAAATACCTCTCAGGACAAGACATGTGGTGACAGCCCAACAACATAGGAGACAAAGCACCAGAATTGGGTACAGATTGTAAGTATTGCTGTTATACATATAGAGGATTGCTAGATTAACAGGGTTTGTCTAGACATGCATTTTCTGTGTGACTTGATGTCTGACAGTGATATGTCTCTGACAAACCTTTCAACTGTCCAGATGTCCACAGACTATTTGGTCTGTTCCTCAGGCAATTTCTGTTTTTTGAGAAATCAGTAGGATAATGTGAGGATTGTAGTCAGTAAATGTTGTTATCCATTAGTGTTTTAGATATTATATCCTTCAGGGATGTTATGTTACAACAAACCCTGTAACACCAGCAACTGTTGCAGTTTGTAACACCATTATGTGAGATATGTCCTTCTTTTCGGCCCCCTGTCCCCCAAGTATGTCATGCTTTGTCTAGATGCCTTGCAGTAAGAGGTTCAGAGGTATGGTATATCATTAGTTAGTGGCTGCACTCTTGATATCATCCCAGTGACTTAGCAGACTTCTGGAAGTAGTATGCAGCAGTGGCAATAAATATGGTCCCACACCCTGGACATTCTGTGGAAGTATGTACAGTTGATAGTTATGTATATCTGGCCATTGTTAACAGACTGCCAAGATTGTGTAGCAGTAGTGTGTGTAAATGTTTGTTGGGCTTAGTAGGAAGAGTAGCAGATGTGAGTGCCATAGATCCTTTTCTATCTGACTGCTGGTGGTCAATCAGGTGTATATGTTTGTAGGGGCAGACTGAGAAATGTCCTATAACACCTCAGGATTTCCAGTAGATTGTGAGTTGGGCTAGTATTTGTCAGTGTAGTGTGTGACTGACAATCAAGATATGTTTGTTCAAACAGTCATTCTACTCTAGAGTTCATTTGGGGTACTGTTATGTTGCTGTGACTGTGGTACAAATGGTTGTGGGAGGACATTTTCGCACCAATATCTGATTTTCCATACATTTCCATCCCTGTAGTGTATAATATATTTGGAAATACATGGGTAATTCCCCAGACCTGATTTGGGGTAGTGTCATGTTGGTCTTACTGTGTTTCAGAAGATGCTGGGTAAAATGGTTGGCAGCTCTCACTGTTTTTTCTCTTCTGTTACATGACTGCAGTCATACCTCTCCACTGTCCAGATTTCTATAGACTGTCTAGATGTGTGGCTCATATTTTTGGTTTGTTTCCCATAAATGTTGAGGATTTGTGAGAAATCACTGGTATGATGTGAGCATTGACATCAGTAAATTCTGACATTCATTTGCATTTCAGACATGGAATCTATCAGGAATTATATGTTAAATCAAACCATGCTTCTCTAGCAGACTTCTACGCATATAACAGACATATTTTAAAGCTGTCACTATTGTATGTCCTTTATCCCCCCACTTTGTCAGGCTTTTTGTAGATGTCCTGCAGTAAGTGGTTGGTTATCTCTTTCTCTCTCTCACTCTCTTTCTCTCTCTCTCTTTATATATATATATATATATATATATATATATATATATATATATATATATATATATATATATATATATAGACTTTCATATATATATATATATATATATATATATATATATATATATATATATGTACTACAGATGTATATTTTTCCCTTATGTTAAATGACTGTAGTGCATGATATGTTGGTAAAAACATTGCAAATTCCTACAGCTCAGATGGTGTTGAAGTACGTTGCTGTGATTGTAGAGCACAGGGTCCTGGGACCAAGACTTAGTAGTGAGGATTATTTTTTTGTTAATGTTAAATGATCATAATGCATGATATGTTTTGAAAAACATTACAACTTCCTACACCTCAGATGGTGTAGTGGCATGTTGCTGTGATTGTACTGCACAGGGTCCTGGGTTTAAGACTTGGCAGGGTTGGTTATTTTGTGGCTGGGCAGAACAAGGGCTGGTGGAGACAGAGTGATTAAGGTACTTTTAAGCAGTTGTAAGCAGGTTTGCGCAGTTTTGCATGGAACTAAGCGAGGCTAACAGGCGGTTAAGTCCTCTTAGCTATACTTAGCACCACTTATTCTCGCTTACACTCGTGCTAATTTTAATTAAAGAAAAGAAAAAAGGGTGACTGGAAAGTGGTAAAATGGGGGCAAGCAGGGAGAATACATTAGGAAAAGCAGATAGGGATGTGCAGGATGGGTGTAGGAAAGGACCATGGCCCTACATTTCTTCTGCAGCAACAGCTGTGAATATTGTGTAGAATTTGGAATTTATAGCCTCACACCCCAAAGGGAGGGGTGTTGGTGACAGACATTTGTAGACTAATGTGTGGGTAGATTGATTAATTTCACTGTACATGGGGGAGAAATGTAGAGCTATGTATGGAGGAATGATTTATTTTTTTTTAGGTGAGAGTGGGATGTTGGGGAAGGGCTGCAGGTATGTTTGGGGAGGTAGGGTGGGTAGGATAGGTAGCATTTGCAGACAGAAAAGGCACACAAGACAGCAGATAGGAGAGGTATATGACACATGAGGGGGTAAACACCTTGGACGGGGAGGGTGGTTGGGAATCAGAGGCCCATGAGACCCCAATTGGATACAGTGGGACTGAGGTCCCCACCCATGGGCAGTCATCACTGCACCTTCACGGCCCCAAAGTTGGCTGTGCTGGGGGCTGAACAAGAGGGGTGGCCTGCCCCTCGAGGTGTGCCACGTGGCCCTCCATCTGGCTCAGCTTTCAATCCCAACTTGGAGCGGATGATGCTGCATACCATACCCTGGAACATTCTGTGGGTGAAGGGATCCTCTATGTGCCTGCACCCTGGGGAGGATGGGCTGCAGCCCCTGAGGCGGTTCCACCTGAAGGTGATGCAGGACCAGCTGAGAAGGATGTTCTGGGTTGGGTCCCAGATGTGCTGGGGTCCAGTGCCCTGGCCAGATGGGGCAGGACAGGCAGATCCATAGGGATCTGCCTTCTCAAATGTGCTATGGTGTTGTGTTTTTTTCCAGCTATATTGGTTAGTCATGAACAATACATTTCAAAATTAGTTATAACAGCATGAGTGGATGTTCCAATTAACCCAAGCCAACAATTTGAAACAGTTGTATAGCAAACAGAACACATGCATAAATGGAACAACACTAAGCATTTTAATGGCATGCAAGTTACATTGACAGCAACAGGCCACCAATAATGGTATTTGAACAAGGTATGTTAATATGCAACCAATGAAATATATGAACAATAATAGAATACATGTCCCAACAATAGGTTTTGAGAACAACATACCAGTAGTATATCAATAATACTTATTGACACAGATGATGGGTGGGGGGTGAGAAAAAAGTTCATTAATAACTGTATCAGTTTCTATTTTTCACAACAGTACTGCTCAATACTCTACAGGTCTGCCCTCACTTTACATCTACCTATGGCTCATAGCTTCTGTGGCACATACATACCTGTTAGACTGTCAACCTGTAATGGTATGGGGCAGACTGTTTGAACTGTGGCTACTTTACTGAAGGGGGCTTGTACATTTCAGGGTTACATACTTAACAAACAAGTGGTACCCTGCAATGATGTTGTGTGAATCTTCTACTAGTATAGTTCACCTGGATTTCTATCTGTGTCCAGGGTGATTGGCAGCAGTGACCAGTAGTCATGGCAGCATGACATTTGAGTGACATGTATCAGGAAGAGGACATGGTGTATGTACCTATTGTGCTGACATGTGGAGGCATGGGGTTGGACAATGGGAAAGTTGTACATGGTGTATTGTTATACCCTTCAAACAGCTATTACAAACATTTCATTACCTGTAAAACCTGTGGAAAAAATATTTACCACTATCTGACTGCTTTTACAAATATTCATGATTTCTTGAGTGTATATATACACATATCTCAGTACCACTCCCTAGATTTGAACTGTGTCTGGGTGTGCTAAAATGAAATACAAGGCTGTTTCTCATCACACTTAGCTGCTAGGGAACTGCTGTCTCTTTGACTGAACAGTGCTTAAAGGGAATATTGCTGAACATTGCTTAACAGTGTACAACTCCATTTAGCTGAGCTGACTGCTGCTTATCATTTATGTCTAAGCAATGCTTAAACCAGCTACACATAGATGAGCACTGCTAACCATTACTCACTTTTCATTTTTTAGGGAATATCAGAATAATGACTTTTAATTAATCATTACTAACATATTAGAAAGTGTATGTGATTTACAAAACATAACATCCCTCTGTGTACTTTCATTACATTACCATGGTGTGTGACTATACTGTATGGGACACTTGTGTATACATGGGTGATTTAAAATATTATATGCACTCACACTTCCATTGTAGACCAGCTACATTACCCTGGTTGACAAATATCAATTACTACATAATTTAAAATAAAAATGATAATTTTAACACTGCTTTCCTATGTAAAAATAATGTGTCTGTCTTGGTATTCAAACTGTGAACACCTGCATGCAAAGCCGGGACTCTAACAACTACACTATTTCAGTGTTAGGATTTTAGTTGTATATTTTTATTTATCTCCTATGGGATGTTTTAGCAATGCTGAGCAGAGGGCCATAACATACACACTCGCTCAGCTACATTTAAACATACCTGAGAATGGAAAAGAAAAATTAATCAATCCACTTTATTTATATGCATCTGTACTCCTTGACAGTCACAGTAGGGGAAATTGTAAGGGGACACATAGGGACAGATTTTAATTATTGTTCTTACAAACTTACAAAGTGTGACTGTGGTTTTCTAGAAAATCATTGGCAAATCACTCTGGGTTTAAATCAGAACCTACTGACAGACATTTGGGTTTCAGACTTCATACCCTTCAGGAAATTCGTGCTAATGCAAACCTTTTATTCTATCAACTTTCCATGTTTGTAAGTGCCATATTAAAAAAGTGTCCCTATTTTTGGGCCTTGGTCCCCCCCATTATTTATGGCTTTGTACAGCTTTCTTGCTCTAGGAGATTGAGAGATATGTGAGACAAGCATCTGGGCATGCTGCAGAAACCTGTACAGTTGAGAAGTATGGCCGTACAGCACTTTGACAATGCAGGGTGTGTGTGTGACAGTACCTGCCACACACACCCCTGCATTGCTTCCTATTGGGATGGGTGCTTTCAGTGTCCGCGGACACTGAAAGCACTTGCAGAATGCCATACAGCACTTTGGCAAAGCAGGGGGTTTGTGACAGAACCTGTTCTGCCACCCCCCCCCGCATTGATTTCTTGCTCCCCTATTTCAGTGTCTGTGGACACTATTTTACTAATTTCATTTGACTTCAGTGTCCATAGACACTGAAATACTTTTAAAATGTGCCATGCTGCACTTTCTGAGTGCAGGGGGCATGTTAGATGTGCATGCACTACTTAAACATGCCCCCTATACTCAGTAGTGTTCATGTTTATTTAGCCTTAGCAGCAACGCGCCTTCATGAATATGCAAGGCATGCAGCTGTTGAAGTTAAGGGTAAATGGACATGGTTCACTCCATGCAGGAATAGCACTATTCCTGCACAGAGTTTATTGAATTCTGGGGTCTGTCTTTAAGCAGATTCATTATGGCTTCAAAGAGATGATATTATCTGTGCATAAATTTGAATGAAATATTTTAAAGCAGGACAGTATTCTGTGAAGAGATGTGTACAGTTTCTGAGATTCAGAACTTGTTAAGTACCGAATGGAATGCTGAAACAGTTAAATGTTAAGGAACCTAGCTAGGTCTATATAAGCATTATCAGTCATTGAACAGACTTGCATTTTAAGATTTTTGAGCATCACTGATGTTATTTACAATAAAGTACAATGTCTAAATTTAAAGACATAAAACATTGTTATAACATGTTATGTCCCTGCAAGGGCAACACATTTTATATATTCTTGTATTTGAAACAGCTGCATGCAAATTAGTTTTTTTTCCTTGGGTCAGTATCTAAGTTTTGTAAGTAAAATTAATTTCTATGTATTTCACTTAAAAGGGGACTTGTCATAATTTTGTATGTAATGTGTTTCAAACTCTTCAATTTGTTGAAGCAACCAAAACGGAATACTGATTTGTAGGTGAGGGCAGGAATTTCCAAATATTGGGGGGGGGGGGGTAGGCATGCAATAGCTAATAATGACCCCCCCCAAAAAAAAATTTGGGATGATGCCAGAGTTATCATAAATATACTATGCATATTGTAAGGTTGTGATATGTATCTTTTATTTAGTCTGCTGTGAGAGTTTTGAACCTTGGAGCAGACAGTGTAGTTCTTATAATGCATATAGTTTTCTATATACATACATTACAGCACACATTCATGGACACAGACACAAATGTATACACACACACACACACACACACACACACACACACATATCTATATCTATCTGTCTATATATATAGCAGACACTGTGTCAGACACACCAACGGTAAAACGATCTGCACATGCTCCAGAGATTATCAAAGTGAGGCCTAGATCTAGGTGTGTGTTTATGTGTAATAATGCCTTCTTTTTTGTGGTAGATCACTGGTGATTGCAGTCAATCGTTACTACCAGTAACTGTATAGTCCTTATTGCTCAGAAAATGCATACCCACTCAATACTTGCTATTCTGTTAATTTTTCAAATAAATTAGAGTTGTCTGGAGCTTTGGTTTCTATGTTGTCAACAAACTGCTTTTTGTAGTGAAAAGTGCAGGGCATGAATACTTCCACCTCCACCTGCCTACTGTGGGAGTTTCAACAACTCACCAACCAAACCATTCTAACACTTCAGACCTGAAAAAAGACATTTTGCTGCATGTGTTTATCTGATTAACAAACAGATGCTATTATATTTAAAATCAGCCCCTTTTTGGCCTTTGGTCCCTGTTATTGTTTGCTTTGTCCAGAATTCCAGAGCAAAGATGTTGAGAGATATTTTTGTTTGTTCTTTGGAAATTTGTCGCACATGGTTTTTGATTGCATTAACTAAATAACGATGGGTATGTGAATTTCAGACTTTGTATCCCTTACAAACTACTTGGTAATGAAAAGCTTGAAATTCCTGCAACTTTCTAAGCATATATGATGAATACAATTTGTTTCTAATTTTGGGTAGTAGTCTCTGATTCTTGAGCTTATAAGATGAGAGGGCAAAGTGAATTTGCAATGGGTTGCAATGTGTTGTTCCGACAGCAGTGACTGGAGATACATATATGGCCCATTATTTATGACTTTACTCATTCTCTTGAGCCCAAGCAGATATCTGAGCTGCATTATCATATACGTGACTGAATTGATGTTAGTTAATTGATGTTGCCACAACTAGAAATTATGACATGTTACTGACAGCCTCTTGTAATGTACCTGTTTTGACAGCATTTAGGAGGAACAAACTGAAAGAGAAATAGTTATCTCTTTCCTCATTTAACCCTGTTTGGTTCACTGCCATAGAATGCTGCAGTTTACCTTAGACCTACATGTATAGACCCCTTTCTTGTCTCTCTGAACACATTTATAATTGATATACCACTAGGATGTTGAATTCATCCTGCCATGGAAAGTGTGGTATGCTCCTGACATAAAGGATACAAGGTATGTGATCCCATTCATAGGTTCAACCATATTATCCTGACTAGCTGCAGTTATGATTACTACTGTATAATACTTAAGGATTTTAAATTTGACTGGCTGTTACATATGTTTTAGCACTTGTTGCCCCATCTATACACGATAAATACCATCTACTTATCACATCACTGATACAATGATGCACTAATAGTTATGCATAGCCTGGGACAAGATTATATAAAGTGTTTGTATCAGTTAGACACATAGGATAGGAATATAATACATAAGCTATAAACTATTAGCTAGAAATAGGAGTAGATATACAGAACAGGTATGAAAGATGAGACATATCCTATTTTTAGCTTGGATGAACAACCTATGACATACATTTATGACCTATCCAGAGTGAATTGACAGTTATCTCTGTATTAAAGCAGACAAATACTTTGTGTCATATAAACTGGAGTTAGATCTCTTTTAAAAGCCAGAGCACTCATCTGTTTGTTTTTCACTAAAGAAGTTTTGATTTCTAAATGAGTGCTTGATTACTCTGAAGTCTCAACTAAGCTTGTCTGTGGTGAATGGTTTTCTATTCCCTGATTTTTTTAGTATTTTCATCCAGCAGCTTTGTTGCTCACAAGTACCAGTTTTTCCAGTGGTCTATTGTTTTTCCTTATGGGAAGAAATTTTACCCACACTTCAAGCTGAAAAACTATTGTGCATATATACACAAACGCACACTCACACGTTAGCTTTACGTGTGCTTATACTGATGTGGCTATATGCTGCTACTGTCTATATATATTGTTGAAGTATCTATGATAAAGTGTACACTTATTCAACATGTTACTGCTTGCAATCAAGTTCTATCAGGGTAGCGTGGTGAAGTGTATCCTAAGCATTTGTAGGACATTACCCTACCTGCATTTACACATTATCTGTATCTGTGTTATGTATATGTACCACTATATGTCCAGAATGCTTTTACACATATTGGTAGATCTGTACTTCTGTAACACTGCCATAAGTGTATATATACAGATGCCAAAAAGGCATATGTGCCATGTGCCTTATGTGCATGCCCCTTATTTTAAAAGGTGCATCAATATACGATGCTACTGCAAAGACTTCTCATCACTTATAGTTTCAAACCAGACTTTACCAGGTCAGCAATGTTCATTCATACTACATCGACATACATCTCATATGCTGTGGGCGTACTGTAGGAATGAAGGTTTTTTGATAAAAAAAATTACTAATATTGATAGTCATGATTATTACTACTAATACTATTATTGTTAATGTTATTGCAATGACTATTGTGCATTACTTAAATTTCTTAATTTTCCTCCATGTATTACTCTGCATTAATCTTGTTAATCCCCATATATGCAATGTGGCAGCATATAACAAGGAAACTGAATAGAGTGTATGAAGCCTTTTTCAATTCAAAATATTTTTTAAATATAAATTTATTTATTTATTTATTTTTATTTTTATTTTTCCAAGCAGGAAATAAGGGCTTCTTTGTTATTTAGTAGTATCTGCAGACCAAATGGCACCACTCGAAGGAATGGACTGCAAAGCTTGACAAATAAATTGCGTATTGTTTTCTTATGGGCCATTAAAATAACAAGAGGCCAAAAAGGAAATAAACTAACAGGATTATAGAAGGAACTTAGTGTTTACAAATCAAATTCCTATCTCTCCACAACAATATTTTTGATAAAGAGCAATAAACCTGAGCAAACTGGCAGAGAAAAACAAATCTGTTTTCAATATATTACATGCTTAAATACTAAAAATTACCCTCAGTGGCAACTACAGCTAAAATTAATGTACAGCAGACAAAAAAGAAGGCATGCACATTCTTCCTTCTTTTGGCAAAAGACAGATACTTTGGATAGAAATTTGATTTATTAATTCATTCATTCATCCATTAATCAGGATTTGATTTTCCTGTAACATGTCATCAGGCTACTCATCCTATTCTGAGCTCTCTGCTAACTATACAGAGCTTAGAAATGTACAGCTACAGCTAACCACCGAAGAACATGGTCACATGACAGAGGGGTGTTATACAGTCACACTTTAGTAAAGGGAATTGAAGCTGCAATATTTCATCTTGCTAATTTTGAGGCTCTGGGCATCCACAGAGGTAAAAAGGAGATCTTTCTGTAGTAACGTGGCAGTTGCCAAAGCAGAAAACCAGGCAAGTTCTGTTTGCAAATAAATGGACCTTAGTTGCCTAAGCAGAGATCACTGAGGATTTGCATGAATTATTTCAGTTGTCTGGAATCCCCAAAGACTGGATACAGAATACAAGAATGCCTCTCCCATTATCATCAGAGACTAAAAATCCTTAATAGTAGACTCTATCAACCCAGAATTTCTAGATATAAAATAACTTTTTTTGGACCTACAAAACAGTATGTTACTCCTATATGGAAGTGAAGCTACTGTAAGTGCTATTTTTTCAGCCTTATTAATGTGTACCACTTTTAATTAAATCCTGACAATTGAGTGCAGCCTATTTGGTGTTTTGGATATTACTGCATTTCGGCCATGCACCTGTTCTGTACTTGCAGAGGTCGGTTTATGTGCAATTTTAATTAATGTCTTTTCATTAAGTTATATTAATTTATTTTTATTAACATAATACATTTTATTTTATATAAATTCAACATGGTGATTGAGAACTATTTCCATTCTTAACTAGGTATGGAAAAAATACTTGCTGAGCCAGATGACCTAATCACCGATACTGCTAGCAAATGTACAGCTGATAATATAAATATTACATTCTGACATATTTGTTCTGACAGTATTTCTACTATGTCTTCCTGATCTTCTGGTGGAAACTATGGTTGTTCCAATTCAGGTGTCTGGAGTTACTGAGGTAGATCTCCTATTCCACAACTTGGCAGACCACCACGTTTTGATATTCGCAGAATGGCATGCACAGTGATCATTCAAGATGTCATCTCAAGAGTATTCTGCATGTCACTCCAGCATGTGTGCAGACACTGCATTTGGGCTTTTTGCACTTCATATAGAATGTCAGTAACATTCCTAGTCTTGGTGTATGCTGTGTTGTAAACTGCATCTGCAACTGTGAAGGCATTTCTGATTGGTGTCATCATCCATGACTAAAGTGGATATCCTTTGCTACCTGTGGATAGAATTGCAAGATTAGTGATCTATGTGCAGGTAGTGGATATAACATCTGCCATTGTACAGCCAGATATGATAGCATATCTCATTCAATGTTATCCCCTTTCCAGAAGAATCACAAAAATAACTGTCCAAATCAAGCCATTATGTACACTGCTAAGATATCTGTTTTCTGTTTTGTTTGTTCATTTGTTTGCATGTTTATTTGTAAACCATGGTAGAGCACTTATTATGATGAACCTTTTTTTTAGACTCAGCTTTGGATACTGCTATCGCATGAAGCAGAAGGGCTTATGATGGGGTCTTCTCTTGAGCATGCTACCTGACCATTAAGAGATGGCCATCATCTGTACCCAGGGTGGTTAATTGGTATGTTGATGCAACTGGTCACATCAAAGGCACAAGGGAGAATGGTGATTCCCTAAAATCTTTCCATGATGTTGTGCCACTCAAGCAACATAATGTACTCTGCAACCTTACAACACATAACCACAAAGAGCTCTTCTAGGAGATAAGACGTTGCTGTCTGTGACACCCAAACTATGTCACCCACATCGCACTGGAATTTTCCAGGAATTAGTATGCAAATTCGTATGCCAAGTAAAAGGCAGAAATTTATCTGTAGAGGGAAAGTGTTAACCCCATCAATTACATGTATGAACCTGCTAGAGCAAGTCCCAAAACATGGAGAAAGAATGGTTGAAAAAACAGACTTACATATATTAAGTCTGAGACAGCCATTTGTCAGAATATTCCTTTTTTGCAAGTTTTCACAATCTCAGAGTTGATATATATATATATATATATATATATATATATATATATATATGTTTGGAGTGTGTGGGCAGACTTACCCCCCCCCTGCAAAAAAAGAAGTTTAAAGGAGAAGAGTCATGTTTGAGATTCGCTCTTCTCCTGGATTTTTAGTCTTTTTTTCATCTTGTTGGTGCTCAGCATTTTGAGTGCTGAAATTTTAATAGAGGGACTTGCATGGACATGTTGGGGGCATACAGCTTTATGACATGATATTAAGTGACAGATTTTTGTCTCCAGCGAGAAAGTGTGATCACATAGATTGTATGGAGAATTGTGTGGAGCACAAATCTTGTACACAGTTTGTACCAGCTGTCTACCTAGCCTGTACCTTATATTATGTCCAGATCAGAGAGCTGAAATAACTGAAGTCTGGCCCATGCTAACCTAGATGAACTTAGCACTGATGTTTGTTCCATTAACTCACATAAGTGCACCTGCCCTCTCATGTCTCTACACATCGTTACACATCATGCCACTGACTTTTCATTCATGAGTTTTTCTACTTGAGACATTTTAATGGACAGAGTGATTACATGAACTACTTGCATATTGTAAGCACACAGAGTTTGGATATGATTGTCACATTCTGTGAAAAGCAACTAAATAACATGAGCTAGTAAATCGTTTGTAAGAGTAAAAAACATAATCGGCCAGATTCCAAAAGTAACTTTCTCCAGTCTAAGGTCTATGTATAAACAGTCTTGGGGCCCATTCCTGATATGGTATTAGAAACCCAAAAGACTTGGAGAAATTAAGCTAGGAAAGACACAGAAATATATATCCCCCCTTGAGGGATGTTGAGGATCTTGTCTCCCTCAAGAAATCCTTTTTGCAGTTTTTTTTCAGTGTGTGATCCCTGCAGTTCTCATCAAGTTTGTTTCTCTGAGTTGAGAGTTGATAAGTCATGTGTTGACATAAAGTCATGAATTCAAAAATATTCAGTCTGAAAAAGAAAATGTTATGGTTAAAGAGAAATGAATGAAGATACTCAAACTCTAAGAAGCATAAGTAATAAAAGGCTACATTTTGTAATGGGGAAAAAAGGCAGTTAGGCTATAAGTACAAAACATCCACAGCTTCAGTTATGGTCAATATAGTCTCTCATTCAGGAATATTTTGTATTTTGTCATTTCTTCTTTTGCAAAGTTTAGCATGCACAGTACACGCACAGTACAGTGAATCATGACATTCCTGCTGACATTCTTTAGGTCTTGGTACTGAAAGCTGTGTCAAATTTATCTGCCACAGAAGTAGCAGTGCTGAAATGCAGAACTTGAACTGATAAAAATAAACACCAGGAAAGCAATTTGGGAGAATTATTTGTTTCATATCAATGAAATTATTATTTGTTTCATATCAATGGGCCGGATTTACGAAGGCTTGCACGGAGTCTTAGAGTAGAGTAAGACTCCATGCAGCCATCATGTCCGACGAGCGATCCAGGAACAGCCTACAGGGGCGTGCAAGAGAGCTCCTAAAATGGCTCTTACACGGACAGGGCCGGGTCATGCAAATCACCTCAATTGCATCCAAAAGGCATGCAAATGAGGTAGATTTGCGATTCAGGAAACCCGAACCTGTCCGAGTAAGAGCAGTGTTATTTGCAGAAATGTACTCAATTGACAACTGACCATTCTACAAATAGCAAAACGAGCCATGACAGCTCCAAATAAAGGTCGCATCCAGTAGAGGAAGCATGCCAATAGCCAAATATATGGCCATTGGCAATGTTTCCCGATGCAATATGAAAATAAAAATAATAAATTTTTTTTCTCCGATTTCCGATGTTTAAGCATAGTGCAGCGCCGTGCAAATGGGCTGCGCTCTAAAAACCAGAAAAATAAAAATATAAACCGACAAATGTGGAATTTATTTAAGTTGTTAATTTACAATGCAAGGGAATGGCAGGCTGAAGACAACATGTCCACTGAGTAGAGGTTGCTAAGGGGGGGAAGCACAGTCTAAGAGATGTAACCAAGCATTAGTAGGCAATCCTATGCAAAGGAGGGTTAGGACAGTGAATCGCAGGTTTACATAGCAAATGAGCACAGTCAATGGAGTGTAGGAGTAGTATAAGGGGAGTAACAGAGTAGAAGTTAGGTGACATCACGAGTGGGGTATGTATGAAAGAAGGGAAGCTCATTGGAGCAGAGTGGCATGTGTCAGCTGTCATTTCCACATAATTGAAAGAGGTGTGTCAACAGGTAGGCTAGGTAAATGCAAGAAATGGAAGGTGTATGCCATGAATAACACCAAAGTTTCTTGCTGAGCGTGTATGCGCATGTGTGCACGCCTGTAAACCCGAGTAAGACAGTGTGCGCACTTGTAAGCGTGAGTGCGTGCGTGTAAGCCGGAGTAAGCATGTATAAGGCAGTTTAAAGTGTTGTAAGCACATTTGCTCTGTTGTGCATTTGGTTTAACCCGAATAAGCAAGTTTTAGTCCGTGTAAGCATGTGTGTGCGCGTGTGAGCTGCTGTGAGCGTGTTTGCACTTGTGTGCGCGGTGCTGCCCCCCCCCCCCCCGAGGAAACAGAAAGGAAATAGGAAGCAGAAATAATAGTAGGAAGCTACCAGGGAGTACTAGCAGAGCTAGCAGGTGAAAACAATTAGAATCAGGCAATTACACAGGCAGTACACTAGCCCAGCCCAGCCTAGCACTTAAAACTCTGCAAACAACAGTTCATTATATTTCTCACAAGAGGTACTGCAGTAAGCTAATAGAAGTGAAAACTGAAAAAGCTTTACTGAGACAAAGAAATGTTAGGGGCTGCCATTGCTGTTATAAGGTGACATGTGCAACTTGCTGAGGGTGGTGACAATGGAAATGCTGTTGGACAACCCACAGTGAGGAGATGGAGAAGAGTGTACAGGCCCAGGGTAACCTACCAGGGGCTACATGAGCTGGAGATAGTGGAGCACTATAGAGTAGACAGAGACTTCCTGCAGCAAATTGTTGAGCTGTGCAGGCCACGCCTCACACACAGAACCAACAGACGGGAACCCATCCCAGTGAAAACCAAGGTATGTGTTGGCATAAGAATATTAGCAACAGGTACCTTCCAGAGACCAACTGGTGATATGATGGGGATATCACAGGCATCAGCATCCAGGGTACTGCACCAGTTCCTGGATGCCATGTCAGCACATGTTGGTGATCATATATATTTCCCCAATTCCTGTGAGGTATTGGTCAGCAATATGCGTCTCTTACAGCAAATAGCAGAATACCCTGAGGTAGTGGGTGCAATAGACTGCACGCACATATGCATCGAAGCACCAGCTGGCAAGCGGGGTAGGGTCTACTTCAACCGCAAGGGCTTCCCATCCATCAACTGCCAGGTTGTGTGTGATGCCCAGGGCATAATACTGAATGTATGTGCTGTCTGCCCTGGAAGCTACCATGACTCCCATATCTGGCATCTGACACAGCTGTACCAGACATTTGCCAATGGGGACATCCCACGTGGTCACCTAGTGAGGGATGCTGGCTATGCCCTGGAGCCGTGGCTGATGACACCCATCAGAAATGCACACACACCTGAACAGGAATGCCATAATGAGGAAAATGCACAAACATGAAATGTAATCAAGCGTGTGTTTGGGCTACTCAAGTCATGGTTCCGGTGCCTGGACACATCTGGTGGAGCCTTGCAGTACTCACCAACTACATGTACCTAAATTGTCATGGTATGTGCTATGCTACATAATATGATCCTGCGAAAACAGCTGCAGCAGGACCAGCATTGGCCTGGGCTAAACAGCCCCCCACCATTGCCAAGGTCATCACAGGCAGAGCGTGACTCAGAGGAGGAACAAGCTGAGCCTGCCCCAGTAGGCAGAAGGAGGTGTGCCCAGTATGCTTTGGCCTTGGCAAAGAGGCAACGCATAGCACATACACTGGCTCAGTAGGAACACTGGAAATGTTACCTCTCTCTGACTCACACATATAGTAAAAGGGATGCCTCAGTTGACACTACCTGCTATCAAACATGTACAGGGAGTGTAGTATGTGCATCCGACATAGGCAGCCCTGCAACACCACCTGAGGCATGATTGCTATGTGTTAAGCAATTTAAGGCAGTGCTAAACAGCATTTACCACCATGTAGTATATGCAAACAGAATTGCACACACCAACTAGTATAACTGTGGTGAATGTCGAGTAATATTGGACAATGTCCAGCAAAGTTGGTGAATATACAGCAATGTCGGACAAGCCTGGTCTAAGTAGGGCATAGCTGAACAAAAGCCAACATGCTCATATTTGCTTAACTGGCCCTTAAGCAGTCTGGTCTGCTCAGTATGAAAATAGAAAGCAGTAATGGGCCTCGAACCCAGGATACTGTGCACTATAGGTAAAGTACTGAACCACTAAACCATGACAGTATTGCAGTGGTCAGCCAGTATGAAGGAATGTTGATAGGTCTATGCAAAGTATCTCATGGAAACCCTGCAGGCACACCATAATCCCTGTTGAGTTATGACACAAAGGTGAGTCCTGCAGTAAGAACAAAACTTGACTTCCAACACACACAGTATAAATGTTAATATTGGTCATGTTCACACACATCCACAAATGTAGTGGACTTCAGATCGCAACATACTGAAAGGTCACACTGGGCATGCTCACACACTTGAATAAATGAGACATATGTCAGGCAACAAAACATGGGAAGCCTGAACTGGGCATGCTCACACACTTAGGCCATGTCTGAGTACAACAGCGGGCCACACATATCTGGCAGTTGCATGTGTTAACCCAGGAACCTCTCACTATCCAGCAATCCATCCTGTGCACACAGTTACATGACAACAGACATATATATAATATAGTGGAACCCAGTCATGATCAAACATGTTCTGCAGATACCTAAGTTGTTCATAGAAACTGGGAAAGCAAAGACGATAAAGACCTGCAAACAGTATCAGCAATAAATATTGTGCATCCTGAACATAAGCATAGGTTCAGAGGTCGATACTAGGCTTTCTGCCCTAGGGCATGTACAAGCCTAGCCAGAGTGTGTTTTGCTTTTGCAACCCTGTCAGATTACAACATTGTGCCAGTGAATAGTAGGTCACACAAGATAGCCCATGTATGTTTAGGCTACTGTGCCTCTGTCTAGCAGGGACACAGAAGATATCCCAGGGGTAAACATACGATCACCCATACAACCGTCAAGATGTTCCCTGTAGGTGGTCAGTGGGTGGCTCTGCCTATGTGTAACTGTAATCACAATCCAGAGTAAGTGGAGGCCCTGGGATAGGAATCTGTCCCTCCAGCATGTCCTATTAACATCTGTGCTAAGGTATATGTCCCTGGAGTGTGTAGCTACAAGGGAGTCGGATATCTTATTCAGCTAGATTTCAAAAGACCTACTCTCAGTGTAAGTGTTCACTAATATTGAGAGCATGTCTTTTGGAATCAGGTCCCCTGCCTCTGCATTCTGTAAAAAAAATAATTTTAAAAGTGTAAAACAGTATCCTTTCTGTACATAATATATGGAAATAAACCATACATTTTAGACATTAATACATGTTTATGACTGGAATTAAGAAGTTTATTGTCCTGATTAATTAATTACAACTTAAATGACATGTATTTGCTTACCTAAGGTTTAGGATGTTTACAGAGTTGCAGAATAGTCTTCAATGTAGAAATATACAGTTTGCTAGGAACTCATCTTACTTTGGCTTCAAAATAATTTGTTCATTTTCAGTTCAGCTTTTTGGTGCAGCCATATCCCTTATTTGAGCATATTCTTGAAATGTGACATAATTTAGTACAATATGATCCAGATTAATAAGAGGTAACACAAATGACATCCATAGTGAGTAGCAATAGAAATCTGAGAATAATATGCGTATTCATTCATTTTCTAGATTCATGTATCACTAATATTGCACGACAGAAGCAATGTTTTAGACATAAATACAGCAATTTGACAGACATGGATAATGCATACAATAATGCAATAATATTTATTGTAAAATGTTATTTGTGAAGAGATAGACTGTGTATATATTTCTCAAACCTTATATCTAACTCGCATAGAGAAAAAGGTGTTACACACACACACACACACACACACACACACACACACACACACACACACACACACACACACATGCGCACACACTCACACAAACACGCGCACACGCACACACACACGCACACACATGCGCTCACACATCTATTTAGACATAAATTCATAAATACTTTCATGAATAAATGATGTGCCTAACATTAATGTGCTTCCATTTAATGAAATTAACAAACAAACACACAAACAAACAAGCAAATAAGTAAAGTACACTGCAATTGAATTAAGGGCAGGAATATCAGAACCATTACAAACTCAAGCAACCCAATTATGTCAATTTCTAGTAACAATTAAGAAGCATACAACATTAAAGTTAATTTGCTGCTATTAAAGGAAGTTAAGAGCAAATGTAAAACAAGTGTTCATTATCCTCTTCTCAACATACATGGAACTAATGGGAGAAACTGAAATAGTTTACAGATGAAGTGTCATTTGTAGTAATAATCTCATTGAAAACCATGTGCTAGTAAATAGATCTAGGGATACAAGATAAGATACTTCAAGTTATGCAGCCATAGATTAGTATCCATAAACAAATTTAAAAAAAACAACATTTACTGTTATTGTGCCTTGTTCTCCTCTGTACTGTTAACTAAAATGGGTTCCTAATATGAAAATTAAGTGAGTAGCATTTAAAGAAATTAAGAAACAGAATTCATGTGAAACAGAAATGTATGATTTTAAACACTAATAGGATAAACAAGTATACAGTTTAATTAAAATTAAACAATCTTCCTTGATTGGTGCAGCTGTATTGATATTTGACTGACTCCACAATAGATTATGATTAAATCTACAGAACTCAGTAAACAAATAACGTAGATTCAAGAAAACAAATCTTTTGAGGATCTGTGAGAGATGACATTTGCAAAATCAATGGTCATTAATTGTAACTGCAACTGACAAAGATGTTATGTAGTAGAAAACCACACAAGCTAAAGTGGCATGATAGAGAAGTAAAAAATATGCTACCTATGAAATGTATTCAAATCAGTAAGAAAATTAAGAGGAGTTTGTGTAGTAACAGAGATTTAGGCTGAAATAGTAGTCCAGAGTAAGTGAGCCTGCAGAACATAAATGGAAAATAAATGAGACATTAATGTTAGGCACATCACTTACTGGCTTGAAGACAGGACATATATCAATTTAGCAAAAGAATATATACAAAGGGGCATGTTATGCTGGTTGGAAAAATTATTGAAAAATCTAGATTTTGTGAGTATTACTAGTCAAGAAAAAAGTAAAAGAACCTGATGATCAAGGTTTTTGCTTCCTAGCTGTAGTGTCTGTGGTCTACTCCTGGCAGACAGTCACTGTCTACATGGAGTTTGTATGTCATCTCAGTGTGCGCATCGGCTGTCATCATTTTCAACACTTGTATCACATCTCATCCATATTGTACAAAGTCTCATTCTTCTTCTTGTTTGGATCAGGACTAGAAAGGTTCTGTAATGGGCTGTTTTACCTATGCAGTCAGAATTAATCAGTCAACAAATAAATAACAATTACATACACAAAAGCTTGGGTAAGTCAAGCCAGCTCTTGTTCCTCAGGAGAGAGTTTGAGCAGAATTCATAAACAGATAGCTAGCGTGAAGTTTTTGTTTGCAGTTTGCACCTATCAAATAATAAAAATGTAACTGAAGCATTAGCAGCAATGACAACACTTGTTACATGGTGGCTGTTTGATATGAAAGTTTTCTGTTCGCAATTTTAGGTGAGTTATGATTATTATTATTATTATTGAAAGAAAAAACAAACAAAAACAAAAATTATACAAAGCTGAAATGTTAGATTAAATTTCCAGTAAGGAATAAAGAAATGCAGAGCTGAATTTCTGTGACTACCTTTCACTGCATTTTGTGTTGAAATAAGGTGTTGCTTCCTTTCAACTTTTTCATTTCAGGGGTAAAATCATCTCTCTCTCTCTCTCTCTCTCTCTTTCTATCTATTTCATATATTCCATATGAGTTTCCACAAATTTACTGAATGGATACCTTTCTATGGTTGTGATTCATAAACAGTTATGCTCTGCATAGTGCCAGTGTGCGCACATGCAGCCACACGCACACACACACACACACACACACACACACACACACACACACACACACACACACACACACACACACACACGCAAACACATACATACACACACATACATAAATGCTCATGCATACATACACACGTATACACACACACACACACACACACACACACACACACACACACACACACACACACACACACACAGACACACAGAGACACACACACACACACACACACACACACACACACACACACACACACACACACACACACACACACACACACACACACACACACACACACACAAACACATACATACACACACATACATAAATGCTCATGCATACATACACACGTATACACACACACACACACACACACACACACACACACACACACATGAATAAAGCTCCATGGTATGGAAAGGTGGTGCTGCATCCCTATGCCCATGATGGTGTGATACATCTGCTCTGTACTCTCTGCTCCGAATTACTTCAAAGACTAAGGCTAAGCTATGCTGCCCCAGGAAGGTTTGCAGTCCTGATCTGCCCCTGCAGGTTATCATGTCCTCACTTGCTCCAGTTACATTCATCACTGTCAGTGCAGTCCTTCAACCAATGTATCTCTATGGCAGTTGCATCCTACATAAACTCCATGAGGCAAAAATCAATCAACTGAGTTATGGCATAGCCTTTCTGGCTGCAGCCTGTGGTACCCTTCTTTGTCCAATGTTTGGCAGCTTAACTACCTTACTCTACATGTTATGACTGATAGGTTGACCTACACTCAGTTTTTAAGTACTTGTTCCCTCTCCGTTTGAATGATACATAATTTAATTTCTTTTTCACACTTCTATACTACCTGCAAAGCTGGTGATCATAGCTTATAGAGTTCCTTTGCCCAGTAAAATCAGAAAATCTAATTTTACCCATACCTTCAAACTTTTTTGCAAGCTCCCCCATCAGCTCTAAACATGTGTACATATTGCCAGGTAGTATAGTACATAACTTTGTGATGAACAACCAAGTCCTAAATCTTCTGTGCACATAGCAAGCCCTCTTAAAGAATGTACGATATCATATGCTCATAAATTGTTATGATTATAACTGCCTTCCTGTGTCTTGATAATGTCGTAAAATGTTCTACTGGTACTTACTTGTTTGCAATTTACTTGTTCTGTGTGGGACATCGCCCATGGGTCTCAATTAAAAAGGACTGAAGAAGTTAGAGGGATTAACAGATTAATGAGTTTCAAGCAGAGGAAAAACAAAGAAAAAATAAGCTGCTCCAGCTGTGTATGAGTATTCTAGAATGGGTAGAGAGTTTTGTGGATATAAAATTCCATGAAAATTGTGTGGCCACTCCTTCAATGTTGTTTGATTTTGCTTCTACATTAAACGGTACAAGATATAACTTTGCAAACAAGTAGAATAATGTGAAATGCAAAACAGTGAGAAATAATAGTCATACACATGCAGGAAGAATATTTTATCTTATTTTTGTTTACTCAGTATGTGAACATTTGTCAAGCCCTCTTTTCCCACATATAATAGTATCTCCATGATTACTGAAGGATTAAGTAGCCTATGCGCCACAAGTGCCTTTTGAGAATCTTCTGGACATAGAACATTTTCAGGACTATAGCTTTACAAAAATTATTTATTCACAAACTTCTAATTTATTCATATAAATCAGCTAAACCATTAAATATATGTTAAATTCCAAGTGCAAGGTCGATGAACAATGGAAGCAAGCAGGTTTCCCCCTTAGAATTAAGGTTTATTGACATCAGCACTGGCATATAAAGAGGATGGCCCCCGTTGTAGAAGGTAGTAGTAGTCCACAAAAATCACAAAAAAAGACAGGAAAAAAAGTAGCCATATGGATGACAGAGTGGACTATTGAGGATAAGGAAGAATTATGTACTGTTACTGTTATGCAAGAAACCCAGAATTTCTAGATAGAAGATATTAAGAAAAATTAAGAGAGAAATTAGAGGAATGAAAAATGCTTGCACAAGAAAAGCTGTCAAAAGATTCAAATGTAAATGCAAATTTGTATTCATTAATATTCATTAATATGGATCCCTGAAAAATATTAGATATATGAAGAAACTTTGGGCAACATAAAAAAATGACATAGGAAGTGTAAAAATACAAAGAACAAAACCTAGAGATTTTTGAAAGGTATAGAAAATAAAATGGACATGGAAAAGAAAAAGAGATCTGATCTAGTGCAGTATTTATGCAAAGGAGAAAGTAAAACTAATCAATATAAAAATCAGTTACAAAGATATTTGAAGAGAAATATAGGCAACAGCATCCAGATATAGAAAATGTCACAATACAAAAATAAGAAAACAAAGGGGAAAGATGGAAAAGAGAATTAGTAAAGTAGAAGTTAAATAGGAAGTGAAGTTATGGATTGCATGTGAAGTGAAGGATTTAGTGTAGAAAATCCAACAATGTTAATGTCACAACATGATGGAATGAGTCCCCAAATTGTAGAGCAACAGGACGAACAGGAGGCATCTGATGACTTGTCACATGATGATACTCTGAAGCCTTTAGTAGGAAACTGGTACCAAAGTTCAGTTGGAGTTTTTCAGCAAAGGAAGGAGCAGGAAACAGTGGCAACTCTGAAACAGGCAATGTTGTGGAATTATGGGCCAAGGAGTTTCCATATGAAGAAGAACTATTTGCAAAAAACATAAGGGAGAAACACACTAATTTACGTTACATAACAAAGGACTGGAAACAGGTGCACTTCTTGTTGTTGAGTGTCATACACTTATGGCAGTGTGCCTGTACACTGAAAGGCACAATGATGTGGGAAGCCTCTTGCATTGGGGACTGTGCAAACACTTTAATACATAAATAACTGAGAAGTAATGGAAACATGAACTACAAAGCACTATGGAGAATGATGAAATGTACATCACATGGGATCGCCCATTACCAAAAGTCCAAAAAATATGTGTGAGAAAACCATATTTAGTAGTCCATGAAAAAAAGACAAAAGGGGCATTGATCACTGAGACTGATACACCTAGTGATTGCAGTGTCTTATATACAGCGAAACCAAAGTCATAAAATATCACCATTTGCAGACAGAAACTTGAGTAATGTTGACGAAAGATACCCAGACAGTTCCAATAGTTGCAGCAGCATTAGGTCTAATAAAAAAAAAATCAACATTTGCTCCTAGATATGCTACCAATACATGCAACTCTCTATGAATTGCAAAATGAGTCAATTCTGGGCACATCATGGGTGATGCAAAGTGAACTTTTGGCTAACGTCAAAGACTGAATAATACTAAATTCATGAATTTTAATTATACCCTGTGTTAGGAATGTGGTCCATTCCCGATATGGTATTAGAAACCCAAAAGACTTGGAGAAATTAAACAAGGAGAGACAGAAATATATCCCCCCCTTAAGGGATGTTGAGGATCTTGTCTCCCTCAAGAAATCTTTTATGCAGTTTTTTTCAGTGTGTGATCCCTGCAGTTCTCATCAAGTTTGTTTCTCTGAGTTGAGTTGATAAGTCATGTGTTGACATAAAGTCATGAATCCAAAAATATTCAGTCTGAAAAAGAAAATGTTATGGTTAAAGAGAAATGAATGAAGATACTCAAACTCTAAGAAGCATAAGTAATAAAAGGCTACATTTTGTAATGGGAAAAAAGGCAGTACAAAACATACACATATGGTCATATAGTATATCATTCAGGAATATTTTGTATTTTGTCATTTCTTCCTTTGCAAAGTTTAGCATGCACAGTACAGTGAATCATGACATTCCTGCTGACAGTTTTTAGGTCTTGCCTTTGACCTGATTTGAGGTACTGAAAGCCATGTCAAATTTATCTGCCACAGAAGTAGCAGTGCTGAAATGCCGAACTTGAACTAATAACAATAAACACCAGGAAAGCAATTTGGGAGAATTATTTGTTTCATATCAATGTTTATGTACTGATTAAGATAACTGAAGAAACAAAGAGTGAGGTATACCTCTCAACCTCCTAGCACAAGAAATCTGTACAAATCCAAAAATAATGAGGGGGGGGCAAGTTTTAAATATTGTTCTTACAAACTTTGAAAGTTGGTAGAATAAATTATTTTGTGTTTCCATGGATTTTCTGAAGTATATGAAGTCTGAAACTCAGATGTCTCTCATTATTTAATGAATTAAATCCCCACTCATTTGCCAGGATAATACAGATTTTATGAGGAACAGACCAAAAACATGAAGCAAAAATCTGTCCACTTGAGAGGTATGAGTGAGAGTTCTCTCTTTACCTCCTCATTCAAGGGCTGACCAGGAGTCTGCAAAGTCTGCATGACAAATATCTTCATGCTTCCATAAGTCAGGCTGGCGTGTTAAGCAGTGGAAATGTGAACCAAACTTCTAACTAGTCTCTCTGACTTCACTCTTGCTAGCACTTTGAAAGTTCTGAATTTGTTCCTTCAGTTGAGTAAAGATATTGTTATTTGCTATGTTCTACCTTACATGTCAGTAGTTTAGGTGGTTGCTGTCCTGGATATGCAACCTTGGTAGAAGACATATAGTTTGGCTATTCCAAGCAATGTTTTATTTACCCTGTCAGGACACTTTCTAATATAGCTCACTGTGACTGCCCTACTATAATCACTGCCAATCTGCTAGTAAAGTCTTTGCAGCTAGTGGCCTTTGTGAAAAAAAAAAGATCCAGCTATGTATTGTTAATGATTATTAACCTTTCTGGTGGTACTATGCTTGCATTATTGGAAATTTGGCCATCTGTACTTCCACTGTATCAATGTCATGCTAGATAAAATCTGGCTGTTGGCCCTTCCCATTTTATTTTTCAGAGCTACAACTGCTTCTAGGCATGCAGTGAGCTTTATTTACAGACTAGAGGAGTACTCCACTAACATACTTAAACCTAGAAACTACAGACAAAATTAAAATTAACCCATAAAGCTCCAACTAAGCAATTTCAGAAACTGTTGCCTAAATGATGACCACTTTATCCATCTGAATACTTTGCCTTTTTCAGCTTCCTTTATTAACAGAGATAAATTGCATGAAAGCTTTATATACCATTATAAATGCTAATAAAGAAAGTCAGTTTTCATATTATGGCTTTTTTCATTTAACTTTATTGGCATGGAAAGGTCACTGCTGATTTATGTTTTATGGGCTATTATTATGTACATATCAATATCAAAATGCAGATCCCCCATGGAAATAAAAAGGAGTAGGGGATTGTGCCTAAGATTTTTAGAACTGTACCAATGTCCAGAATGTAGACCCTCTCCTCTCTACATCCCAGATAGTGTCAGGTTCTATAAAGCAAAGCTTTTTAGTGCTAAGCAAAATCTCCTGAAATGGCCTGTTCTAAAAATATTTATTCAGTTCAGCATTCAGAAAAAAAATAAAACTGATTTAACAGAACAGTAAACTAATTAAATCAAAATATGGTAAATGTGTCAGTGTATTTAAATTCTAACACATGCCATTGAACAAAATAAATAAATAATTCCAAAAAAGATATGCACCATAGCATGCATCTGTGACATAGGGACATACTGCTATCTGGAATTGTATAAATAATTCTATGTCATTTGTGAATATTGATCTGATTTATACAGAAGTGTGTGTAAAGCACTGAGCTAAATTGTAGCCACAGCTGGCTCTATTGGAAAGGAACAGGAATGAATATGCACTGTTGTGATGGTTTAGATTTATATGTTTAATGGAAACTGGAACACAGGAGATTAACTTAAAAAGAAATCCAGAAAAAATAAGTTGAAATTAAATTGTTTTATGATTATGCTATAAAAGTTATCTTTCAGTTTGAGTGCAGTAACAGACACAATGTCTAGAGCTGGAAGTTTTTGTATTGTCTTGAAAGAGAAGTAACTACTAAGTTTGAAATATAAAAGTGTTTTATTGTTTTATGCCTTCCAGGATCTGCAAACTTCTGAGAGTTATGTATTTTTTCACAGGCATATGCTAAAATTCTGTTAGTTTCTGCACAGCAACGGTTATCCCACACCACAAAGGGGGAGCCACCATGGACCCCGGGAACTACTGCCCCATTAGCCTGACGAGCCTGGTCTACAAGGCTATGGAGTGTATCATCATGGAACTTATAAACAATGACATTGGTAATCTCCAAACTCTGGACCCTACCCAGTTTGGGTTTGTAAAAGGCAGATCATGTCTCCTAAACCTGGTAGACTTCTTTGAAGTGGCCAACAAAGCTGTAGATGAGGGTAAGGTGGTACACACAGCCTATCTTGATCTCGCCAAGGCTTTCGACACCATCCCCCACTCTGGAATTATAGACACACTCACTAAACTAGGTATAAATCCCTATGTCACAAGATGGGTTGCCAACTGGTTCACTGACAGAACCCACACTGTGAAAGTAGCAGACTCTAAATCAAACTTCAGACCAGTGACAAGTGGAGTACCACAGGGTTCAGTCCTAGGTCCTCTCCTGTTTGGTATCTACTTCTCTGAAGTACAGGCTAACAGAGAAGGTCTTTGGCTAACAAACTTCACAGATGACTGCAAACTAGGAGCCATGATCAAATCTCCTAATGATGTGGATATCTTACAAAAGGGCCTCACTGAGACAGATTCCTGGTGTCAAAGCTATGGCCTCAAGCTCAGTGGCAAAAAGTGCATTGTCATCCCTTTTGGTAAAAACTCTGTACCCATGAACTACCACATAGGTGGTAGTCTACTTAACACTGAAAGTGTGATAAGAGACCTTGGGACACAGGTGGACAGTAGTCTCTCCTTTGATAATCACATTGCCACAGTAGTCAGGAAATCCTTCTACATGGCACACCTCATCACAAAAGGTTTCTCATCCAGGAAAAAAGAGGTCATTGTTCCCCTCTACTTGTCACTCATTAGACCCATTATAGAGTACAATGCCCCTTTTGGTATGTCCCTCTCAAGACATCTACAACAACTAGAAAGACCACAGAAATACCTCACAAAGAGGATTACCAGCCTCAAACAAATGCTCTATACAGACTGTCTCAAAAAACTCCAGCTTTACTCCCTCACATATCGCCTACTCAGAGGCGATCTCTGCCTAACATACAAACCTATGTCAAACCCAGAGCTGTTGGACATGCTCCACTAAAAGAAATCCCAAGCCCTCCGAGCTACACGCTGTAGGGACCTAAACCTTGTCACCACAATAAACAGAACATGCTGGAGGGACAGATTCCTGTCCCAGAGACTTCCCATACTCTGGAACAAGCTGCCTATCTATATCAAACAAAGCTCCTTATTAGCACTCTTTAAGAAAAATCTTGATGATTAGATAGGAGATAGGAAATGCATCCTGGAGATCAGTTCTGTGGCTCTGCTCGACAGGGGCACAGGAAAATAATTGTCTTGGATGCCGAAAGACAGAGTACCTTTTTGGCTAGGCTTATATAGGCCCTAGGGCCAATAGACTAGCACCTACCTATGAACCTACCTATGAGCCTATGAGACATTGCTGCCAGTTGGGCACCTGCTCCTTCTTGGTCTTGGAAAGCATTTTTTTTCCTTTTGTTATACAGTTTATTTATTGCAGATGTCAAGCTAGACAGGTTTACTCCTCCTTGCAGAGGATGATTTAGTCCTGTCGGATATTCCTGATTCCATGCATCTATATGAATGCTAGTATAGTGCTTTGGTGTAGTTTTGGATATTGGTCCCAGTTCCTGCAGAGGGGGAGGGGGCTGTGAAGCTGTTTATACCATCCCTCAGGACGCTGTAATCAGCTTTGGAGAAATTTCTATGTCTGATCCTAGCTAGAGAGGGGTTGGGGGAGATGGTGACTTTGAAAATGACTACTTTATGGTCAGATCTTACCAGGGAGGATAATATTACAGGGATGCTGCAGTGGGTACTCATGTTGGCTAATGCCATGTCCAAGATATTATCACCTTTTTTGGGGGTATCAACTAGCTGTTCCAAGGCATTTGCATTGAAAAAAATGAGGAATCTCTGGGCATTTGTGTTTTGGTATGAGTAGTTCTTCCAGTCTATGTTTGGGAAGTTAAAGTCACACAGGATCAGAGTAAAGGTTTGAGTCTTGATAGTTTCAAACAGGTCCAATTAGGCAGATTGGGCATCTTGAGTCCGATTTGGGGGCCAGTAGCTAGTTATTATTTGAATAGGGGTCTTGTCAATGGTTAACTGCACCTGGAGTGTCTCCTGTGCATCATACTGTTTTATCAGCCTGGAGGTGTGTATGTCTTTAAAGTATATTGAAACTCCACTTCCTTTGGTTTTACTGCCAACAGTTTGTGGTCTGAATGCATGACAGAATGAGTAACCAGGTAAGGCTGGGTACTCTCTGCAGGTTTGAACCAGGTTTCTGTTACTGCACAGATGTCAGCATTTTCCAGGGTTAAGAATGCTTGCAATGAGTGTAGTTTCATGTTTAGACTCCTAGCGTTTAGCAGCATGACCTTTAATTTGTGTTTTGTTGAAATTTTTATGTTGGTAGTTTTAACCTAATCACTGTTCCTAAAAAGGCACTATTGGGGAGGCAAGAGCCTTTGCCAGAAGCCTGAAACCCAGGTGAGATAGATGCAGGCCATCTCTGGCAAAGCATCGTGGTCTGTCAATCATATCTTCCCAAGCTGTCAGGTACTAGATCCCCCTGGAATGACACCAGAAACTAAGCTAATTGTTAAAGTCAATCATTTTCTGTTTGTATTGAGGCATAATTCTGGGTAATGGCAGAATGCTGTTTAAGGCTAGGGACATACCTGCCTGGGACACATAATCAGTGAGCTCAATCATGTCTCTCTTCATATAGTCCAGAGAGGTACGTCTCAAGTCATTCACGCCAAGATGGACCATGACAGAGTCATAACAGTGCCTGTTGTTGAGAGACTTGAGAGCGTATGTGATGTGGTGGATTCTGGCACCTGACAGACAACTAACCGTGACTTTCTCCTTATCCAACCTGGTGAGAGGCATATCTGTGTGTCTCACAATGGAGTCTACTATGACTAATATGTTGGGTTTATGATGAAGCCTTATTGGCTGTGAGTCACAGGTTTGTGGACTATGCATGGTATGTGGCGTGGAGGGCTGTGGAGATTGTGTGTGTTTTTGCCTCGGAAGTCTTCTTTGTTTGGGTATGTTTATGTGGAGAACCTCCATATATGTAGGTGTGTGTTGTGTCAGTGTGGGTGGTGTTTGAGGTGCAGTGATTGTGTTGACAACCTTTTCAGTGCCAGATATACTGGCTTGAGGGGGAGAGACAATGGACTCTAGCTTCCTAATGTAATTGCTTCTCTCGCAAATTGTGTTCCTAGGTGTTAGTAATAGATGGTCGTCTGTGTAGTTGCTACACTGTCTCAGGATGCCCATTATCAACCAGACTGGCAGGAGAAACTGTAGGAAATTGTCCATCCATATTTGTCAGACTCTGGGGGAGAAAGGTCAGGGAGAACTAAGGGGTGAACCTAAAGCCCAAATGCTTAAACCAAAACTAAGAGCTTAGAATAACACTTAACAATTTAGACAGGCTATAAACAAGCAGTAATAAATGCAACAGAAAAGATGCAGTTGAACACTTTAGAGAACAAGCAGCAAGTAGCAAGAAAAAGCAAGAATGAAGTAACAGAGTAGTAGGAAGAAACACAAATACAGAAAAGTATAAGCAGCGGAATAAAGTGTATTTTTTTGTTTGTTTTGTTTTTATAAATTGGAAAGGGAGAGAGCAGGAATAGAAGATAATTCAAGGTTAAGGGACTAAGAGGATTGGCTTTCCCAAATGATCTCTGTATTAGGTTCTGTATTAGGTTGAATGAGCTAATGGGATGGGACTGGGAGGACTGTCCCAGATCAAATTTACAGTAGGGGTGGGCAACTGCAACATTTTAAGAACACAACAGCAGTTGGGAGAGAGGGTGAGAGAAACAAAATTCAGCACAGATCAGAAAACAAATTTTGAAAATATATAAGTAATTCAGTAAAGCAAAAATAAAGACAGTGTAGAACATTGATCAGTTAAAGTGAAAAAAATATACTTATCAGCTCTATATTTCCAGATTGTTTGAGAAGCACTCTCAGTCAGACACAAGGAGATTCTAGCAATTATATAGTCATACAGCTCTTATAGTACTATAGCTGCATCCCTCACAGACCTGACAAGGCAAAACAAGCCAGATAAGGGAGTGTGGACCCCAGCATGTGAACAGGCATTCCAGAAGCTTAAAGGAGCTTTGAGAGGACCCCCTGTGCTAGCCAGTCCAGATTAAAGCAAAGAAATTGCTGTGCAGGTGGATGCTTCAAACCATGGGGAGGGGGCTATACTCAGCCAGGTCTGCTCAGAGAGAGAAGAGCACCCAGTGGTATACCTCAGTCCATAGCTCCAACACAGGGCGGAATGCTATGCAGCTGTATAAAAGGAATATCTAGCTATAGTGTGGGCACTGCAGAAACTTCAGCCTTATCTGTATGGAAGGAAATTCACTGCAGTTACAGACCACAATCTCTTAACATGGCTACATTGAGCCAGCCAGCAAAATGCCAAGTTACTAAGGTGGAGCCAAGGGTTGCAAGCATATGATATGACAGTGTTGCACCACAGTGGGTTTAGCAATGCCAATGTAGATGGGCTCTCAAGAGGTATTCACAGACAGTCAGCCCTTCAAGTAGAGTTTCTCAATGGTTGCATGAAAAACTAGCTTGCATTTTCCGGGGATGGGGGGGTGACATAGGGAAATACTGCCAGCCCAGCTATCTGGAATTTTGTAAATAATTCTATGTCATTTGTGAATATTGATATGATTTATACAGAAGTGTGCGTAAAGTACTGAGCTAAAATGTAACCACAGCATGTCCTATTGAAATAGAACAGGAATGTACCTGCACTATTGTGACTATTTAGATATACATGCTTAATGGAAACTGGAAAACAGGAGGTTAACTTAAAAAAAAACTCAGAGAAAATAAGTTGACATTACATTGTTTTACAATTGTGCTATAAAAGTTATCTTTCAGTTTCAGTGCAGTAGCAGACACAGTCTCTAGAGCTGGGAGTTTTTGCATTGTCTTGAAAGAGAAGTAATTACTAGGTTTGAGATGTAGAAGTGTTTTATTGTTTTATGACTTCCATGATCTGCAAACATCTGAGAACTATATATTTTTTCAGCGGGGTATGCTAAAATTCTGTTTGTTTCTGACAAATGCAGGGGGGGGGGTATCTTGGGAACTGAAGTCAGGTGACAAAAAGTGATGTCATCCAAGCCAACCCACCAGTAATATTTGATATTAATTTAAGAACTTTGCATTTTGTATTTTTTCTTTGACCTACCAAGAATATCCACTCATCATCATCTACTACACTTGTCTTGCTGTAAGTAAGTTTTCAGGGCATAGTAACTCTTTTAGATTCAGATAGGAGTATAGCTTAGACATTTCCTTTATTTATTTGAGACTGTCCTGCAATGTTGTTTTAAATATTTCCTGTGATTTTGAACTCTGATGTAATTGATTACTTATTTAGTATTGTCTTGTTCTTTTATTATTAAATATATTTAAACTTATCATTGTGGCTGGTTTGTTTAGAGATATTTAAGTTCTTAGCGTACTTGCATGACTATTTGGTGACACTGTGCAGGCCACACCTAAATAGCCTTGCTCTTAGTCAGACTACCATTTGGATTATTAGTAACATTACGCAGTGTTATTGGATACCCTTTGTTAAGAGCCTTAGAGTAGCTGACAAAGAGTTGGCTATTGGTAGCTGAAACTACCTTATAGTCTGGGCAGAAGGGGGCATAGCTAGTAAAGCTGTGCCAGCCTTCCCCAGGGTGTGTGTGTGTGTGTGTGTGTGTGTGTGTGTGTGTGTGTGTGTGTGTGTGTGTGTGTGTGTGTGTGTGTGTGTGTTTGTGTGACCTACTTGGGCAGGGACATGAAGCACTGGTTGGACAGAGAGGGTGCTGGAGGTTTTGGCTTGGTCACTCAGCTGAGATCTCAACCCTGTAGCTGTGCCAATGTGGAGTCTTATTGGGGATCTGAAGAAAGAGGGAGAAAACAGCCCCAGACTGACGGTGATTTCTGTGTGCTCTTAAAGGAAATTACACTTTACTGTGTGTGTACTTATCATCCTCCCAGTGTTTATGCCCCCCACAGTTGACAGTGGTGAAGATTGAGGCTCCTTGATTACTGGGCCAGTGGTGGGGTGTCACAGCATCCTTGAGGGAGAGAGCTTTATAAATGAGTCAGATTTCTAGTGATCTTAGATGTGTAGTTAACATTAGGTTATTAAGGCATTAAATGGCTGCTCAAAAGAGCTGGTGAGTTAGAAAAGGCTGTCAGCTATGTCTGGTGGTTGATTCCATCTTTGGTGAGAGTTTAAAGGATAATGAAGAGGTTTATGCTAGTTTTGGGTCTGCTAGTAAGAAACGACTTACAGCCATGGCAATTGAGTGGTAAATAACAATAAAGTGTTTACTGTTTGAATGAGCCCAAACTTGAAGATTTATCGTAAGAGTTCTCGGGTTTGCCTCTTATTTGGAGGTAAGCTGAAACTTATGGTCCAGGAGAAGATGTAGGTAATAGAGTGAGCAGCAGCATTTGGAGGGTGTTAGGGCTAGGTAGGCAGATATCTTTTAAGAAATTAAAAATGAGCATCTATGCTGTCATAAAACACCAGAAGGCAAAGCAGGAGGAATAAGGCAGTAATTTGCTAGATGTGAAATGTCACAAATCCATTTCTTATTCCAGTCTCTGTCTTCAAATTAATGCCATGTTGCTTCATCTCAGTCATTAGTTGGACTGTGTTATCTCAGATTTAAATATTAAATTAGAATATATTTGCTGTACATTTCTTAGATTCTTTCATTCATATTATTTATTAAAGCTATGTTTTTTTTTTTTTATTATTGTCGCACAGGGTTTAGGCATAAGCAGTTAATAAATACTGAATAACTGACAAATTACCAAGTATTTTGCTGACTTAAATGTGGCTGCACGACAAGTAGAAGACCAGCAGTTAACAGTATTTTGTCAAGTTATGGTGAACTGAATGCAAACACTGAATGGGTTAGTCTAACTGTTAGTGGGTGTGGCTGTACCAGGGCAGGGTCAGCCTTCAGCATGGCTGCAGCTTTATAGAAACCATAGGTCATATACAACTGTACATGCTCAATAGCTAGCTTCTAGCAGTAGTCTTAAACATATATGCCTGAAGTGCTACACAATGATGGGAATTCAGTAAAGCTTACACAAATTTGTTTTGGTGTATGCATACATGACCATGGACAATTTTAAACTCAGTAAGTGTTGCTTAGCGGCACACAAGCATTAGCAAAAAAAAAAAAAAAGTTCCATGTAATGCAAATTATCTCATAAGCAGTTGAATGTTATGCAAATGACCCAGGTGGAGCGATGCAACAAGCAGAAAGGCATCTGTGTAGACTCCGTGTCAGTGTCCATAGTGTACGTGGAATGTTTCCATGTATTTTAGTCTACACAGACAGAAAGCATGTAAAAGTCCACAAATATGGACATAACTCCCCAGAAAATGTTAGATCACATACATATATGTGCAAAAGGTACATTGTGGAAGTCTGGAAAAGGAAGGAAATATGTAAAATAAATAAATAAATAAAGAATCCTTTTTTAATAATTTCAACATGTTTGTGCTTTGTGCTGCAGTACGCAAACATGCTTAACAGAAATAAAAAAAAAGACATTTCTAATATGATCTTCACAAATATACTGTAGGACCTTGCATAAGTTCCATACAGTGTTGCATACGTGCTGTCACCAAGCTCACATGGCTATGAACCATGTAGTATTTAGGCTGTCAGCACAAATACGTATGCAAATAAGGTGGATTTCCTGAATTGCTAAAAGGATCAACCGTGTCTGCATATCCCCTTTGTGCACTACATGATGTTAATATTCCCAGAGGATGTGGATGTTATCGGGGGGGGGGGGGTCTTGTTATTTCTAGGACTTTTTGTTCCCAGCCATGTGCATTTGAGCAGCTCGCCACATAGATGAGCATATTTGTGCGGACAGATTACCCACATGATTGCGATGACTTAGGCAGCAATCAATTAAAACCGGATATCTTCAATAAATATTTTTGAATTTTGTATAAGCTATGCTGCATGCCATGACACATAGCGGGCGGCGTGCACTAAAGGAGGGCTTGTAAATTATGTTAATTATATCCTGGGAAGGTGAACTGCATCATAATTAGCCAATCCCACATGGTGGACCTAAAGCAGAACTGTATAAAATATGCATACACCCTACTTTCTCATTTTCTCTCAGTACTCTGGGCCATTGGAGTAGAAAGCTTGGAATTATTACCGGGATAATGCTAGTAGCTGCTGCAGGTCTGCTACATCTGTATGTGCTAGATGCTGAAGTCAATGCTGCTTGTGCTGCTGATAATAGGCCTAGACTGAGAAGGAGAAGAGAGTTCAGGCTCAGGGTAACCTTCCAGGAGCTACATGAGCTGGAGACTGTAGAGTGCTACAGGGTGGACAGGGATATATTACAAGCACTCACTGAGCTCTGCCACCCTCAACACAGAGCCAGAGCTAACAGAGGGGAACCCATCCCAGTACTGTAGCCCTTAGAATACTAGCTATGGGTACTTTTCAAAGACCAACTGGGGACATGATTGGGGTGTCACAGGCATCTGCATCCAGGGTACTCCAACAATTCCTGGATGCTATGCTTATACATGCCAATGCGCACATATCTTTTCTCCTTATCCTTGAGGTGAGGGCCAGCAGTATGCAACATTTCTACCATGTAGCACACTACCCTGAAGTACTGGGTCCCATGGACTACACTCATTTACACATCAAGGCACCACCTGATGAGCAGGGTATAATCTACGTTAACCGCAAGGGGTACCATTCCATCAACTGCCAAGTCATGTGCAATGTTCAATGAATTATCCTGAATGTGTGTGCTGGCATCCCTGGCAGTTATCATGAGTCCCATATCTGGCACACACCACAGCTGCACCAGATGTTTGCTAGGGGGGGGGGGACATCCCACAGGGCCATTTAATGAGGGATGCTGGCTACACCCTGGAACAGTGGATGATGACACCCATCAGAAATGCACACACATCCATAGAAGAGCACCATATTGAGGCACATGCACAAACTTGAAACATCATAGAGCATGTGTTTGGGCTTCTGAAGTCACGGTTCTGGTGCCTTGATATATCTGGTGGAGCCCTGTGGTATAATCCAGCCACATGTGCACATATTCACAGTAAGTCCTGTGCTACACAATCTGTGGAAACAGCTTCAGCAAGATCAGCAAAGGTAAGGGATACACATCCTCCCACCAGTGCCTAGGTCACCACAGCCACAGTCACAGGAGGACATGGAGGAGGAACTTCCTGCTGATGTCCCTGTAGGCAGACATAGACATGCCCAGTACACCCTGACTTTGCCTAAGAGACCATGCATAGCACATTCACTGACAGCCTAGGAATCTAGGGACTAACACGTTACTCCTATTCAGATACAGATATTAAAATTGATGTCAGGCAACTTAGACATCCTGTACCTATCCATGTATTGGTTGTGTACTGCTTGCACCAGACAGAGTCAGCCATGAACTACAGCTGTGTCAGCTGCTGCATTTGCAGGGTAAGTCCATAAAATATACAGTAGTTTAGATTGTTATGATATGCCAGTGTATGTAAGGACAAGGCACATTATGCAAATAACTATAGTGGGCTAGTTGGACAGAAATGACATCCATATGGGACTACAGATACCCATTCCACTAGCATATTTTCATTTCTATTCAGTAGGCCTCATGCATGGAATATTCATGCAGTCTTACTGCAACAGATTAGTGGTACATCAGGGAAGGGAGATGATACTCAGACTGTCATGTATCCCAGCAAAACATGTGGTGCTGTTCCCTCACCCCCAACACAGCAGTGTTCCCTTGCAACTGCTTTAATGGTAACTCATCAGTGGTATATGAGCATATGACTGATTCCCACACTGACTTAGAAAGAGGAAGGAGGGTTGCAGTATTTTGGCCATAGCTATCTCCTGTGGGAAACTCAGTAGAAATATATACCACTCTTGTATTTACTGGCTATGAATGAAATCTGTCTGATCTTTTTGTTATATGTTATCTTAGGCCATTACTATGTATTAACTGACACACAAAACAATGTATTAATATTACCTAATTTTGTTCTCTTATATGTTATATTATGCCATTCACTATGTATTACTAGATATTCATTATGTAAATGTTGTTGGTTCATCCTTTTTGATTTTTGATTAGTTTTATGTATTTTTTTTCTGTATGTTTATGTAATTTTTTATGTATTTTGATGTATTTTTTAATCTGGAGCTTTTCTCCCTGGGCCTCCGCTGAAAATGGACCTGTGTCCAGTCGGACTTTCTCGGTAAACAAATGTAAAATTAATAAATAAATAAATTTCAGTCAGTCTCAGGACAGTACTATAGACAGTTATCATATACTGTATGCCTTAGGTAATGGAGGAATAACTAATGTACTTATTTATGCAGGTGACTGTGTTATGAATGTCTGTCTGATGGTGTTCATGGGTCTATCTAGAAGTATTCACTTGTTTTGGATGTGGGGTATCAATAACTTGTGTTCTACAGACTGGTAGTCTGTTTCTGCTGTACTATTTTAACTGTTATCATATATTAATTACAACTTTACAAAATCTTAGCCAATATGATTGAAGTACAGCAGTGCAGAAACAGGGACAGATTTCATATTGTATAATACATAAAATCCCTGACTGGAGGACATCTAAGTGTGGGCTGGAGTCAGTTTATAATTAGCCAAAACTCCCACTGGGCATTCTCATACACTGAGTTAAGCTGAGTGCAAATCTGTTGCTCCTTGCACAAAATGAATTTTATAACACACACACACACACACACACACACACACACACATATATATATATATATATATATATATATATATATATATATATATATATATATATATATATATATATATATATATATATATCACTATCCTCTGTCCCTATATATATATATATATATATATATATATATATATATATATATATATATATATATATCAGACACACACAAACCTATATACATACATATATATATATATATATGTTTGTATATATATATATATATATATATATATATATATATATATATATATATATATATATATACATATGTGTGTGTGTGTGTGTGTGTATGTATGTATTGCCCTACATACCCAGATAGTGGTGATTAAAGCTGCACTATGACACATATGTGATATATGATGTTGGTCAAAGGACCAAAAGTAAGGGCTCAATAGTAGATAATGCACTTACTTACAGCCCCCTGTGCCTGCTGGATATCACTACACATACACCAAAAAGTGAACAAGTTGTGATGTTGTGTACTCACGCATTGACAGGGCAAATTGTTTTTGGCCACAGGTTTGCCCAATCAAATGCAAACAGACACATATGGCCAAAATGCTTACTGTTGCCAAATAGCTAGGGTAAAAATCATTTGTCTGACTGCTAGACTAAAAGATGCAGATGACACTAAGATGCAATGTCACTCTGCAGACCATACATGCTGTTCAACACAGGCCTTGTGTATGTCCTCGACAAGTAGTTTGTCTGCAGTCATTTTTCAAGCAGACTTAAGCCGTGGCATGTCAGTTAAGTACTGAGATCTTTAGAGTGTAAGACTAAATAAGTAGGAGTTCTAATCTCACTCCAGCTTACTTGGTGTGACCCCCCCACTGACTTCCAAACTGCAATGGATATGCACTTTTTGGCCATTGCAGTTGACACAGCCCTCCAAACTCCTGTCTTGCAGAAGGTCAGCAGATGTAATTTACCATAAGACTACTAGCAGCCACCCTACTGTTGGAGTTAAGCTGTGGTGTGTGCATTAAGTACTGTGACTTCTAGTGTGTAAGACTAGATGGATAGGGGTTCTAATCTCAGTCCAGCCCACTTGCTGTGTTTGTGTGTGTATGTGCATTTCCCTACCCAACAGATATGATTGATTACCACACTGACTTAGAAAGAGGCAGGGGACTGCACTATTTTGGCCATAGCAGGTGACTAAGGCCTCAAAACTCCTATCCTCCTCAAGGAAATCCAAATCAAACAACCTCCCTCTCTCCATCTACTCCACTAATGGCATTATAGTAGAACCAGTTAACCAAACAAAACTACTTGGTGTTATAATAGACAACAACCTAAAATTCAATAAACACATATCACTCACAATTAAGAACATTCACATCAAACCTGGTGCACTATATAGAGGCATACCTTACCTTACTCAAAATGCCAGACTAGCCGCAGCCAGATCCCACCACCTATCTACTTTTCTGTACTGTTCCCAACTTTTCAGTAACCTGTGCAAGTCTAATTTACATCTACTTTATTCCTGCTATAACAAAATAGTAAAATGTGCTGCTAATATACCCAACAGGACCCACCGTTGCCTTGCTCTTCAAAAACTACACTGGCTTGAATTTCCCAATCTGATGCTGCTCAAGCAGCTCACCACTGCCCATTATATTATCCACAAACATGAAAACTGCCCTACACTCTCCAGCCTAGTGTAACTAAATACCATCCCCAGGACCCTTAGATCATCCGATAAACTTATACTCAAGGTTACAAAGTCCCATAATTACTGTGGTGACTCAGTCTTTTCTTTCAAAGTAGCCAAACAGTGAAAGCTATTACCCCAGAATATCTTAAAAAACACAGATCATCATAGCTTCAAAACCCCCTAAAGGAATACGTTACTCAACAATAGCTATGTATGCTCCTGTAATACTCCTGGCTAGTTTCTCATGCCTTCAGTCAAATGTTTTCTACTCTGCTATCTTCTTATTTTATTTCTACTGAATGAAAATACAACACTGGCTTTTAGTTATATATCTAATGAGTTTCATATTACTGTCTTTAGTAAGGCTTAGGAAATATAATGTTTTCTGTTTTACATTCCCCTTTTTGTAAATTGTGATTATTGGTAACTGTCAAACTTTTTATATATTGTTTTTAAATCTTTTAAACATTTTTGTAATTTTTTTGTACTATTGTTATGGACCGTTTCTCCCCGGGTCTCCACTGAAAATGGGCTACTTGCCCAACCAGACTCTACCTGGTTAACAAATATAAGAAAAAATCAAATAAATGAATATTTCATCTAGCATAAGAGTAACTAAAGACATGTTAATGTCAGACTTGAGGCATGGCATGCGTGCTATGTACTGTGATCTGTAGTGTGTAAGACTGGATAGGTAGGGGTTCTAATCTCATTGTACATAACTTGCAGTCTGTGTGCTCTGCAGTGTCCTGTAAACATTAATTGGTAATGATACCATTCTCACTAGTCAAGTTGGTGTGTGTGGATGTCAGTCAGAGCATTTTACATCAGCTTATGGGATAATAAAATCATTGGAGTTTAATAGGCTAATGGCCCTAGGGCCCTTATAATCCTGGCCAAGTTCTTAACCTTATTTACATGAGCAGCACCTATTGCCCCTGTCCAAGGGAGACAGAAGCAGAATCCCTGTGGTGAACTTATGGTCACCCATCCAGTCATACAGACTGCATCTGAAGAGGGCCAATGAGGTGCACTATTTGACATTGAGTGGGTGTCTGTTGCAAAGGTTTGTTAAACTCTGGTAGACATATCTCTCCCCCCAGCATGTTTAATTGATGTCACATACCAGGTTAAAGTTTTTAGAGTGATCCAAGTACTATTTGACCTATGGATATATAGCATTACCAATAAGGCAGGATCACAGATTGCCTCGTATGCAAGGCAGAAATCACTTCCAAGTAGTCTGTATGACAAAGACCAAAGCTACAATGATTTCAGATGATCCCCATAAGACAGATGCTGAAAACTTGAATTTCCCTTGTAAGGAAACTTTGTGGTCTCTGTAATTGCCACTGGTGCTTGGAAACATACATAACAAAATGGTCATTGCATTTACATAATGGCATGATGAAGGAAGAGTATATGGAGGTTATAACTACTTCATATTCAGGTGACAGTGCCCTCAGTTATGACATGAGCAAGATATGCCCTTCTTACCACTGAGGAGATATGGTGATCTAAGGTAAGGTAGGTGTAAACCTGCGTGGCCAAGCCTGTGTGCCCAGGTCTCTCTCCCCAGAGTATGTACTTAGGGTGTTGCTATTGATGTACTACATATCAGGGACACTGCTGGCACCAAAATGAATGATATTACATATATTTGCATGGAGTTTAACATCATAATTGTGTCAACAATCATGTGGTCATGGATGACCCACTTGTAGGATGCTGATGTAATTTGGAGAGTCTATGACTGCTCCCAGTTTGCAGGCATCAGCAAACCTTGTCAGCCACAGACATTCACATTGTGTTTATACATTGGATAAATATATTTCAAACCATAGAGGACACAGAATTTAACCATGTGGAAAACCAATGGTCACAGCTATGCAATTGGAGATAGGCACCCCTATTCTGACTATATGAGTGCTATCTGTGAGCCATCTCTAATGAGATGACTGTTGATGTCTATCTGGGTGGGTCTGTCAATGGTTCCTGCATTGGGGATAGTGCCAAATGACTTGGCTAAGTCCAGGTGGTTGTATGTACAGATGTTCCCTCATCCAGGTCATTGATGAGTGCCTCATACATGGCCACCAGGTTTAATAGGCATGAACTCCCTATCACAGATCCAAACAGTGTAGGGTCAAGTGTTTTTAGATTGCTTCTATCTTTGTTGATATGCTCCATGATGATTTGCCCCATGGACTTATAGTTATGGCTAGTCAGGCTAATAGGTCTATAGTTCCCATGGTCAGTTGATGCACCATCTCTGTGCAAAGAGATAACAGTGGCCAGTTTCCAGTCAGCTGGGATGTAGCCAGTGATTACACTATGATTGCAAAGAGATTCCAGTGGTGTTGGTAATCCATGTTGGATGCCATGTAGGACAAAGCCTGGGTTGTTAGCAGGTGTAATAAATGCTGTGTTTGGGATGTTATCAGGTGCAATAGATATTGTTTGTGTCACCTTAGAGAGGCCATTTAGTACCTGCTCTTTAGAGATACAAGTTATGGGACAGGTTTTAGTGATGTCATGGTATATGTGTGTTGGGGACAGGGTAATGCAGTTGTCACAGAACCTGTCAGCCTACAGGTTAGTTATGTCTACAGGCTCATTATATGTGGTATCATTATGTACAAGTTTGGCAACAATGTGGGCGTTGCCTTTAATGCTACACATGTAACTGCACAATGTCTTGTGGTTGTCCTTTGTGGAGGAGGCTAGTTTAACCCCATATTTTGTTTTGCTGGACTTCACAGAAACACTTATTTGCTTGTTTAAGCTGAGGCGGGAATGTCACCATTTTAGGGAGGCTCCCTCCCTCCTAATGTGAGACACCAATGTCTACCTCTTTTTGTAAAGCCTGCTAATGGCAGTTGTCCACCAGGCAGATTTGCTGTGGCAAGGGGAGCTTGTTTTGCCCCTGTCATGTACAGGCAAGTCAATGCAGTTGTTCAGGTGCTTGTATAAAGCATTGGTGTAGAGCTTGGCATAGTTGCCTATTCCATCTGACGGGGTTGATGCAATCAAGCTATTTATATCCTTCCATAGCAGGGTATAATCTGCATGGTTAAACTTTATTACTTTATGTGCTGCAAGTGGGAGGGGTGTCAGGTGTGATACTTACTTTGAATGACACCAATTTGTGGTCAGATATCACCATGGAGGACCTTACAGTGGAGGATGTAGAGTGGTCACCCGTACTGGTAAGATCCTGATCCAGTATGTTGTCTCCCTATGTGTAGATGTCAACCCACTGGTCCAGGGCATTGTAGTTAAGGAAGTCAACTAAACTCTGGGCAAGTGAGTTTGAGCATGAGTAATCAACCTTGTTGGTGGGTAGTTAAAGTCAAGTAAAACCATCTTGTTTTGATGTGTCTTGATATACTCCAAGCAGATCCATTTAAGCACAGTGGGTGTCCTGATTCATAGAGTTGCTCCTGTAGCAGGAAATGACTTGATTACCTTCCCTACAAGCAGTCAATAGCACCTGCAGTTTCTCCATGGAATCATACTGTCTAACCAGTCTGGATGTGTATCTATCCTTAATGAATATGGATACACAACTTCCATTACTTTGCACACTTTAAGTTTGAGGTCTGAACATGTGGAAGGAGGTATAGCCTGGTATGGCTGCAGTGCTCTCTACAGCCTCGACCCAGGTGTCTGTGACTGCACAAATGTCTGCATCTTCCAAGGTGGGGACAGCTTCCAGTAAGTAGAGTTTAGCAGCATAACTGTGATGTTGTTTGTAGATGGGATTTTGTCATTGGAAAGTGTTTCCTTGTGACACTGCCTAAAAGGCACTGTATGGAGGTGGCAATGGCCTTGGCCAGTTGTCAAAATCGCAGGGGTGACAGATGAAGACCATCTCTGGCAAAGTATTGAGGTCTATTGAGCAAATAACCCCAGGCTGACAGATAGTTGATCCCCATACATTGACACCACACACTATGGCAATTATTGACATCAATTATTTTATGTTTGTATGGAGGCATCATCCTAGGTGATGGTAAAATGCCAATCAAGGCCATGGGCATACCTGCCTGTGACACATAGCCTGTCCACCCAGTCATGTCTCTGCAAATAGTCCAGACAGGTATGTCTCAAGTCATACACACTAACAGGAACTATGACTTAATCATAACAGTACCTGATGTTGACAGACTTGACTGCAGGTGTGATATAGCATATCCTGGCACCTCACAGAAAGCTGACCATGGTCTTTCCCCTTATGTAGCCAGGTGAGGGGCAAATCAATATGTCTCGTGATATAATCACCTATGAGCAATATGTTTGATTTTGTTTTTGTCTTAGGTGTTTCACTGGTGAGACAGTGGTGTGTAAGCTGTTATGTGCACTGTGTTCTGCAGAGGTATGATTATGTATAGTGAGCTGCGTTTGGGTTTATGAGGTGTCTGGTATTTACATATGTATCTGGTAAGGACCTCTGCACATGTAGGAATGTGTGATGTGGGATTTGGTGGGGTAGGATGTGTTCCTTTGAGGCATTTACTTCTCTGCAGTCATGGCCACTGTTATTGGCATCTGACTGACTACATTTGCAGAAGATTTCAAATTAGGAGCTGTCTTTGAATCCCACACTGACTCAGTAGTTATCCACAATGGGCTGTTGCTGTCAGAGCCATGGACTAACAGTAAATGCCAAGAAATGCCCAATACTATCCCTTGGGAAGTCATCCACCCCTAGTAACTAACATATTGACTGCACACTTCCAACAGTTGACCCAGTCGTCAGGTACTTACTGACACATAGATAGTGATCCTGGTCAGTAATATTTAGGGATGCATTCTATGCTACACAACCTATTAGCAAAGGTTTGGCATGTTAATCCAAAACAGTCACTGTTCCACTGTATTCAGAATTCATTGCACCTACCACTGAGTGCAATGCCACCTTTGGTATGTAACTAACTAGGCATATCTGACATGTCACATCCACAGAGGTCCCACAGTAAACCGATACAAAGTGTACATAACATGTCCTATGCAGACTGCATCGAGCTCATAACTGTGTATTCTGTCTCTGACATGGCCTGCCATGTAGGGAGGTGTCAGACCCCACTGAGTACCTCCTGCATATCCAAGAAAGGACTAGCATGAAAATTAACTCACCTACACACCTTGACTGTGGTATAAACAGGACATGCTGGAAAGACAGTTATGTAGCCCAGACACTACACCCAATACGTAACAGGCTCCCAATGCATGTGAAGCATAGTTCCTAATGCAAATAATGTGCAAGTTACAAGACAGGATGGAGAACACAACAATTATACCTGCTTTAGGACACGTCTCTAATGGACACAGGGAAACTGTGAATAGTTCACCTTGCATGTCCCGGCTTGTCCATGTGTCAGCTCCCAAAACCCTGCTTACACTTATCAAGGGTATCAGACCTTGTCAGAGTTTAGGGATGCATGGCTAGGATGAAAGGCACCCTAGTTTTTGTTAGCCTGTTATACACATATGAACCTATGGAGACATTCACCTATACTGTTTTACCTTTCTGATGATATTTTTCTTCTTTGCCAACATACAATTCTGTGCTGTCATTCCATCCTGTGCTTTGACATTGATGGGTTTATTGTACATGTGAACCCATAGGTGTGTCCTATACAATCCTGAAAGTGAAACATAAACAGTGACATGAGGCACATTTCATTGTGTGACTACACAGCCATTACAACAGCACCCCATGTAACATACACAACATAATGTGGTTTTACAAATGGCAGCATTCAAAGCATGTGACTGGTCAGTACAAGTACCCTGTCAAAGGCAGCAATGGATGAAACATATACATATTAATTTAGATAGTCACCCTGTGCATCAGACACACAGCTACATTTCCCTGCATCAATGGCAATGGTGACAGGAATGTGGCAAAGGTATCGTCACTTGCACAGGGTGTTGTATGAGGGTGCAGGAGGCCTAGGCTGACCAAATAGGTTGGCAAGCATGTATGTGAGGCAAAATGGGGAGCAGGCAAGACAGACCATGTAAATGTGGCGTGTGTGTCTGTAGGTGACCTATGTGTGACAGTGGTGTGAGTGTCTGTGAGAACATAGCAAAGCTGAGTGCTAACACTACATGAATGTATGTTGGACAGCTTTGAGCCATGCATGGTAGAGCTGACAGTTCATCATCTCCGCCCCCAAACATGTGAACTGGCTGTGCCAGGAGTTGTACTGACACTTCCATGCCCAAGGTTAGATGCTGTACTACTACTTGAGGGTGACTGCTATTGGCTGGGACCATTTCCTCCATGGGACCACCCAGGACCATGAGCCCATGGCCTGTTATGTCTTGGCATGAACAGCACACTCCCCTCTGGAGCACTGGATGTACTGCCACTATGGGAGCATGATTATGCATGACCACTTGGACTCTCAGCATATGTAGTTGCTGACCTATGTCCATGACTCCAATGCTCAACTCCAACCAGATGTTCCATCACAGATAATGTATGTTCCAAGGCAGATAGTGTATAATCTGTCTTAGACCAATGTCTTTCCACTGTGTTAGTCAACCGATACAGGGTATCAGCAATGGGTAGGAGGCAATCATGGAAGACAGACTGTGCTACACCCATAACCCTAAGCATTCGTCGGGAGTTACTTTCAGAATGTGCCTGTGCCTCCATGATGGCCCCAAACATATGCCTAGTGACACATAATGAAACACCTGCAACAGGTGGTGAAAGGACAGCAGGCCTGCTATGACAAACCCTATCAAGCTGCCTGTGTGGAACCTCTTTAACTGTTTGGCTGTGGCCAGTGTTGACACTCACTGCAGCCACAGTAGACACACTTCCCTGTTCAATGTCCCCACCCTACAACTGTCCAATATCTGTGGCCTCAGGGGACTGGGTATGCATAGGCATACTGACTATGTAGGTGATAATGAGGGCAGAAAAGGGATGTAAACCTCTGTGATAAATTCAGCCCCTGCAACCCCCAGCCGTGTCTCACTTTGGCCACCATCATCATCAGAGTCTGAAGAGACACTGACTTCAGGTTGTGAAGGGGTCAACAACCAACCTCCCAGTTCACCTGTGATATAAAGGGGAAAGCATCATATTAATACCTGCAGTACTATGTTTCAATATATATGTTAAGCTGTATACACTGTGATCAATATTACAGACTTGTACAACCCACAATTTGAGATAGTAGGACCTGAGGTCATTAATTTCTAACGCACATTTGTAAATATTTCAGAATAACAGCTCTTTAAACTGGACTCTCATGAGCAATACATACATTCTGTACACTGCTGACATTCTGCAGAAATCTGACCAGTTTACAAGTATGACCATCTGATAAGTCCTGCCAATACTGTGAAATCAATATCAATCACTGTGGTCACACCTACAAGGCCTAGGTATGACCACAGTGTGCACAGTCAGAACATATCTCCACATTTTTCAATCATGCTGACAACACATGTATCCAGCCAGCAGGCCTGAGATGACACTTTAGCTAATACCCTGAAGTAAATCTACATCTGTGACAAAAATGTTTAGTGCTTACCAGTGTCAGGGGCATGGCCTCTTCCTATTCCTGATGGTCCTGAAAAACAATTAAAGGAGAGGTAATGTAAACAGCACCACATGTGACAGTATAACACTGGTAGTGTGTCCAAATATCCCCAAGTTACAGTAGCTGCTGTGATAACTATGATAACATGTATATGGGTCACAATCTCTGCATGAGCTTAAAACTGCAGGTAACCTACTTTTCGCCACCCCATAAAACACCTAACATTCACATAAAACTATGTACAGCCTAACATGCTAAATGCTACAGTATGCTGATGCTAATTCAACTAAACATACCTAGATGCTCCTCTTGGGTGGAAATGGTGGCATCCACATCCACAATGTATTATGTGATGGAAACATGGGAGCTGTCCTGTGTTGCAAAGTTTTTCAGGAATTCCTCAGTGGTTGTTAGAGGTTGTTCTTCTGCAGGCCTACCACCAGTCACCTGACTATCCCTGGCCATGTCCGCTGCCCTTCTGCATGCTGAGTGGATCATGTCTGTGGCAATGTGTTGCACCTGCACATGTGTGTGATTCTGATGCCCCACAGCATTTATGTTATGGATCAGTTCATCCCACAGGGCTTGTCGCTCCTGGCTATTTGTCCTCCCTCTGGACAGCAGGACTTGGTAGTGTTGTAATAATGACTCAATTATGAGGTCATTTTCCACCTCAGTCAAAAGCGGGTGATGTCTGGCATGCATTTTATCACCTGAAATACAAAACAATTAGAACACATGTCAGGATCAAATACATGGGTATACAGTATGTATAGATACAGCAATTAAGCAAGGCTATCAGTATTCCCCGCTTGATTACACATCTCATATGCAACAGTGTGGACATCATGCAAAGGGTGTGAGGACAACTAGGGTAGTGGCAATAGTGACTTATAACTGCTTGTGCCATGACAGATACTCACATATGATCACACACCCAATGCAGGAGTCCACTTGTAGTGTTGTCCATAGCAGGAAAGCCCCCCCCCCCCTCATAGCATATGTCTATAGTTCAATGCCAAAACATAGCTGTGTAGTATTAGAACTGCCAATAATGGCAGCATCCAGGAGACCTGTGTTCCTAGTTAACAGACAGCAATAAACCCTTGCTGTAGCCTACATCCTCTGTAGGTGTTACACAGCTGCAGATCAATGGCATGTCACTGGTACAGTTCTAAGAAAGGCTTTCTGGTGTAATCGCCATTCAATCTAAGTATAAAACTGAATTCCAACATACCACCTGGTTTAAATGAACAGATTTCTAGTGCTCCAATTCTTAAAACTAGAGCACACGTAATTTAATAGTTTTGTCATTAAGATGTTTATTTATTATTTGTTATTTTACACTTATTTTCTAAGCAGGTCTTCCAGTTTGATTATATAGTAGCTTTTTTGTATGGCATTTTATTAATTGGTCACATGGTTTTCATAAGAGTATTTATTCAAGGGGTTAATTGTTTTAATTTGTTCTGAAGAAGTCCCACTGTTTCAGGGATGAAAGTACTTAACTATGTTCAATAAAGAGTTCAGTTTTTGAGCATGTTTTTACTTTATTTATTGTGTTGCTGCTTTCCATTTTTCAAGCTTTTTTTCTTTTCTTGGTCATTGTGGAGCTTGGTTGCACCATTTTCTAATATATATTAAAACATTTGCATCATGTTGAAAACAAAGTGTTACATTCCTGATGGAGTACAATACTCCTCTTTTGAAAGATACAGATATATACATGTTATGACTATGGGTTCACCATAGAAAGTAGCACTCATACACAATGGTTTCCCTGGCTAGGAGTTTGCTGTTTTAAGATGCCTGTCATTAGAAGGTGATTGCCTCTGAACCAATCTGGGGTTGAATAATGCTAACTGAAGCATACACAACTGATTTGCAGTGTAATCAGGCAATCCCATGCAACTACTGAAGGAGATATAAGGCTCAATGTAGAATCCATCCCCTTTCTCATATGATGGGGTGGAAATGGTGGGTAGAAATAATACATCAGCACAGAGAGGATGTTTGTAGTAGATACTTATTACATACATGTGTGTGTGCCACAGGCTGCAGCTGCTGCTGCTGCAGGCAATAAGCATAGTGAGAGAGGCTGCAGAATGTGGAGGACAACAACACTTATGAGTAACAGTGTGACCAGTAGCACCCCTGGTGTACAGCCAGAGCCTGACTGAGGGAACCTATCCAACAGGATATTGAGGTATGTGTTTAAGGTAAGTATGTAAGCCAAAGGTATCATTAACTTGTTGTGTCCTTGAACAAGCTAGGGGGTACATTTATCATTATGTCAACCATTTGGACAACTGTCAAGCCATGTGTCACATTATGGAAGTCTTCCGGAACGTGTGTGCTGGCAATCCTTGTTAGCATGACCTCCATCTGTGTGTATTAGTTGTGCAGCTGTGCTTATCTGTAATAAGAGTAGCAAATGATTGTGTGCTGCAGTCTGATATTACTGAGCCTCCTTTTTATTAGATAACTTAAAATTCTCTGTGAATGCATAGTAATGCAAGACCTGATGCTCTATGCACTTTCTATTGTTGTAATAAGAATATGTCAGCTGTGTTCCTAGGGTCTATATTACCTTATCAAATGGTGAAAAGAGCGAACGCTCTTTCATTGAACCAAAAAGTTCAAAACCACTAATCAGCAAAGACATGGAATAGCAATTGTTTTTCCCAGGGAAAAAAATCACTGCTCCACAAAAAAAAATAAAAATTCAAACACAAAATGAAGAGGGGGACTTTGCTCTCCACACTTCCCCTACTTAAATATACCAACTCCGGAATCGCACCATAGTGGAGGAAATGGCAAAGTCCCAAAGATGGTCCACCGATTTTTTTTCCCAGGGAAAAAAAATTGATGGTCCATGTATTTGCTGTTTACGGGTTTTGACCTTTTCGGTTCTATGAAAGAGCGTTTGCTCTTTTCATCATTCGATAAGGTAATATAGACCCATGTTCCTATCTGCAGGTCTTTGGCTTTTATCATTGAACAGCAGAAATTATATCTGAAATGCATTGGTTGGATAAATAATTGATGATATAGTCATTCATTCCAGAATTCACATTAGTGATATACACATACATGCATTTTAAATGGTACACACCACTGGATTTGACCCCAGGACCATGTGTACCAAAAGGTAATGTTTTCAAAGCATTTAACAGATTGAGCTACTGATTCACTGCTACAACAGGAGTATGTTTCAACATATAATTGCACACTTACAGGCTGTTACCTTATTTACATCCATTATTATGTGCATGGCTTTATAGGGATGTAATTCTCCACCCCAGTCCCATTTAAACACCTAGTTTGCCATTAATGTTTTAGTAGGTGCATTTTCAAATGTTGCAGATAGAAATGCACAGTTAACTGCTGTTAGAGACCTCTCTTATATCCATTAGTCTTTGCCTGGCTTACTAGTGATATATTCCTTTACCAGACTCTAAATTACACTCACATTTTTCCATTACTCTTTAAGCAAATTTGCATGATGTGGTGCATTGTGCAGCCCCGCTTAAACATGCTTAATGACGGTAACTTGGCAATTGGTATGTTTTGCTTAAAGTAGCTGTGTTATTTGACAGTTGTGTGGCTTTCTGGTTTGATGCACTGGTCTGCAGGTGTGATGGTCCTGGGTTCAAAATAGGGTGCAGGTGTACATTTTGAATGTGATTATTATTATTTCGCACACATATATCAATATAGTTTCATTTAGCTGAGCTTATCAATGCTGTGCATCATGCAGCATCATGCAAAAAATCTTTAAAGAAATGAATTATGGGGAGATATGACAGTGGTAAAATGGGGTGCAAGCAGGGGGAAAAACATAGGTAGGTATGTGCAGCAAGGGTGAAGGAAAAAAACATAGCTATCCACTTGTTGCACAGCAACAACTGTGCACTCAGATTTTGTTAGATGAATTTGGACTGTCACCTCCAGAGAGAGGGGTCAGGACAAAATAAGTTCGTTGTCAAGCCAAATGGACCAAAATTAAGTGGCCCAGTGGACACGTGTAAAATGGAGAGCTATGTATGGGATGGTATCTTTATTTTTGGGACAGGTGCCTATTTTATTTTGAGATGAGAGTGGAATGTTTGGGAAGGGATATAGGTATGTGTAGGGGACTTAAGTTGAGAAGGTGAGGAAGCTTTTGCAGACAGACAAGACAGACAAGACAGCAGACAGGATTGGTGTGTGACACAAGAGGTTTATAAACACCTTGGTTAGGGAGGGTGTTGTGGAATTCCATTCCCATGGATGTCAGACACGGTAACAGTTTGACTCAAGTCATCATCCATGGGACTATCAGCACTGTACCTTCACTGCTTCTGTGGAGGCAGTGGTCAACGCAGGCACCTAGAGTTAGGTCACCCCACCAGGATGGACATCATGCTCTCCATCCAGCATAGCCATGCACCGAGAGTTCAGAACAGCAGTCCACACACCATGACTGGCAGTTCCTCATGGGTGACATAATTACTCCCTCAACTTCCATTCCCAGAGGGAGAACCACCCCCAGCCTGTGGGGCAGATCTACCTGACAGTGCAAGTAGAGCAGGGGCAGCAGAGGGGGCACCACTAGGCTGCAGCCCAGATGTGCTTGGCCCTGGTGCCATGCCTGGGGGAGCCAAGGTAGGTGGATCACCTGGAACCGGTGTACCCTGTCACACTGTAGTAAATTAAATATAAACATAAGGTAGAAATAAACATAACCAAACAAATGTTAGTACTAACCTAATAGAAGATAATGATTAATCGAAAGAAATATAAAAGAATAAAATGAGGAACACAATAAGTAAAGTAAATAAAAGTATAGTACAGCAAACCAATATGAAATGATACATAAGGCCAACACAAGAGGTAGTTACAAATAATATATTAATATCAAATCATAATAAAAAATATAAATTAATAAAGTAAAGAAAAGAAGGAGTGAGAGATAAAAAAGAAACCATTAGTAACTTCACAGGTAATATTGCTAGGGTCTATATTGCATTATTGAATACTTACATCGAACGTGATATGGTCGACACCATATGTTCGAAGTTGCAAGTATACAAAAATTAAATAAAACAAATTAAAAAACAGGAAAAACTTACCTGAACTTTTTAAGCAGGGGGGGCCCGCTCTTTAAATATACCAACTCCGAGCTCGCACTACAGTGCAGTAAACAGAAATTTTCTCTACGGAGATTTCTACTTTAGTTTTTGAATACTTGCAACTGTGAACATATGGTGCCGACCATATAACGTTCAATGTTGTTAGTATTCGATAACGTAATAAAGACCCTATTGCTACATAGACTATTACTACATGCTTTTACATATCTAAGATTTTAGTTGTGAGCACAGTGACTGCAAATGTTGTATAGATGATGTTGCATGTACATAGCTCTCATCCTGTTAGCATGGAACATTATGGGACAAGACCTATCAAATGGTGGTACAAAGGCACAACTACAGGAAACATCTGTTACATACTGTGCTCATGCATTAGTGGCAAGGTGTTCTGCTAATGAATTTGCCAATAAATTGCATTCCAAGTAATGTCATGTATCTGCTAATCAAGGACCAGACATATGGAGCAGTAGTGATTACTTTCTGCAAAAATTGTGACAGGTGAGAGTTATATTTGTGTATACTAACTGCACTAGACAACTGGTCATTTCTCATTTGGCTGCCATGGGATTAGAATCCACAAGCAGTGATTACAGAAATAATGTGCACTTTATTTGAATATAATGAATTCTCAAGACACCATCTCCTTTAAGACTTTTATTGCAGCATTTTGTGTGAAATTGTACATTTACACACAAGCATTGCTCTGTGTGTCATCAGATTGGAAACCAAATGCAGTGACCACATGAATAATGAGCACTTTATTTGAAAACATTAGTTATCAAAGAACTATCTCCTTTTACACTGTAATGCTTAATGTTGCATGAAATCTGGCAGTTACACACATGTATGGCTGTGTAGGATGTCTGTTAACCTAACCATATACCCTGTTCATTTACTGAGTGCTATCTATAACATATTTTGGGAAAAATTATCAGAACTGAAGCTTGACACTTAATCTGGGTATTGCACTACATTTATTTGTGAAAGTTGTTGCTGCATTATTTATTAGTTAATATGTAACAGTTGTCTGGTGTCGGATTAGAACACACATGCAGTGAACTCTGGAATAATGAACACTTATTTGAAAAGATTACTTATCAAAGCACAATCTCATTTTAAACTGTATTGATAATGTTTTTTAACACCTGGCATTTAGACACACAGATAACTGTCCTGCACTTCAGTTAACTTACCCATATACTATGTTCAGTATCTGAGTGGAATATACAGCATTATTTCTGAAAAAATGAGCAGAACACAGGCTCTTGAACCATACTCTGGGTATTGCACTACATTTATTTCTGACATTTTTTGATGCATTCTTTATTGAGTTACATGTAACATTTGACTGGTGTCAGAATAAAACATACATGCAGTGATTACAGGAATAGTGAATGCTTTGAAAATGTATATTAGTTATCAAATCACCATCACCCTTTAAAATGCATTGATTAATGTTACTTTAACTCTGGCATGTAGCCATGGATAGCTGTGTTGGACATCTGTTAACTAACCTGTATACCCTGTTCATTTACTGAGTGCAATCTACAGCATATTTCAGACAATGCTCAGACCAGAACAGTGACTCTTAATCTGGGGATACCCCAACATTAACTGCTGTTTGGAAGCTATACTAGACATTACTGTATGCTTACTATACCACACATTACTGCATGATTACTATACCACATATTACTGCATGCTTCCTATACCACACATTACTGCATGATTACTATACCACACATTACTGCATGCTTACTATACCACACATTACTGCATGCTTACTATACTACACATTATTGCATGCTTACTTGCTTTAACTTACTTTACCATTTCAGGTAGGCAGTGACACATTATTGAACATGTAAGAGGTCCCAGGAATGTCATACCTGACTGTTAAGACTGCAAACTCTGTAAGTAATTTATTGCATAATTACATTATGCATTAAATTATTACTTTGATGTTTTTCTACTTATCACATGATTGCCTCATCCTGGTCAGGGACACTGCATGGGACTGGACATTGTGAGGTCTCCCTTCTGCAGCTTTGGGAAGAGAAACAAACCATTATGCATACCAGTTTTGCACAGATTCAGTTTATATATTTCTAAATTACTGGCAAACATACTTACAGCCCTAGCCTCTTGGACCCAGGTGCCCAAGGTTCCCCTCTTCCTTCACTTCAGGTTATCATAGTGGTGATGACACTGCTCACCAGTCTGGGGGATACCAGTAGCATTTTTAAGTTCCCTGACCAACCAATCCCAGACCTCAGACTTATGCTCTGAGCCCTAGTAATCACCCTGCAGCAGCTAGGGTTCATAATTGTTAACCAGGACTCCAACAAAAACTCTGGACTCCTGCACTCCCTACTTCTCCACATGAAAACGCACTCGTTCACCAGCAGCACCAGGCATATCCAGAGCCAAGTTAGAACTCCAATGAATGATGTGAAATTCCTGCCTATTGGCCTTTGAATAGGCTGCATTCCCACCCTTGCATGCCATGCTGTAACTTTCAAAAAGCTCCACTTCACTTAGCATCATGGAAACTTGCACAAGCCATGTGTAAGCACAGCCTAGCAATGCGCAAATAGGAATAGACCACTGACCATGTTTAAGCACTGCTTAGCATCGCACATCTTTTCTAAATGTAACATTTTTTTCATTTTAAACTAAACCAATGTTTCAGTCACCTGACACATTTTCACAACAATAAATGTAAAAAGTATTACTGCTTAGGATTCATATCTGGGACCTACTACAATGTAGGTCATGACTCAACCTATCTAGCCACAGGGATAGTAAAGGGAGGTTGTGTATCTTCACATATACTACATAGATGCCTGTAAGAATAGCACAACTTTGCTGCATGTGTTTGCATGTTTCTAAGCACCACAGAACTACAACAATTGAATGCATCCAGTTTCTATTTTTAGATGTCTAGTGGATGTCTGCTGTATATATCAGTACAGCTAAGTATAGCTAAGCAACTCACCACATCATGCAAACAAGCACATGGGGAAAAAAAAACATTAATTAAAATTGAATACATCTGGTTTCTATTTTTAGATGTCTACAGTGTTGCTTACATGGATTCAAAATCCATGTTACTGTGCTGTCCCTAGGCAGGGTGCCATAATTAATATATATGGCATGCTGCCGAGGAGGAACCGTGGCCATGTACATGGATACATTCCATGTAGGCTCTTCAAGGACAGGGTTAATATAGGTGATGTGGAATAGAACAATTAGAACATGTAATGCACGTGTGCTTTTCTACTACAGAGGAAATCTTGTAACAATAAACTAGTTTAACTAGCTGCATACAGAAACATTACTGTACATACTGAAGATGAATAAGTTGGTTGTTAAAGCATTAATGTTTGTATCAAATTCTGTTTACTTAGAGATAGACTGACAGATATTTGTATTCATTGTATTTCTAACATTAATTACACATGTCTATTCAGTTAATCAACTTCAAAATGACATTTGGCCTTGCTCTTTGAACAGCTCTAGAACTGGTAGCATTTTTTTCTTTAGGACATTGTACAACACAGTTTAAGAATACTGTTGTTTCATCTACAAAAATCTACCTTGACATTCTGTGATCATACTTTAGTGAAAACAGCTAGTTAGCAGTTAAATGTCATGGCCCTCTCTTACCTTCTCACCCTACGATGGCCTTTAATATCCTCTCCTGTACCTCTTTCATAGTATTCAGTTTCTCAAATGTTACACTTTTGCAGATAACTCAGGAATGTGTCTTACATGCTGTCCACATATTGCATTGCATTATCCATTGTCAATTAATTGGGTTTAGAAAATATTTAGCACTGAACATCTTTTGGATGGTTCTAGCTAGTTGCAGGAATTAGAAGATCTTTATCTTTAGTCCTCTTTAACATAATTATTTCAATAGCCATTTTGATTAACATGCTAAGTGACTACCCTTTCTTTTTTTTTCTTTACTTTTTTAAAGAACATCAGTGACTTCTCTCTTGATTTCTTTATTATGATTTCTGTAATCAACAGCCTGTTCTACTGCATTTTTTAAGTAAACAGGAGCACACTTTTATCTTACCCCAGTTCTTTAGGATAGCTAGTTATGAAAATAAATGCAGCTTACAGCAAAACATCACTTCACTAATTTCAAGCAAAAATTAAAAATAAGAAAAGTTGTTTTGTGAGAGGCATCACAAAATAAGTAAAATCAAAGAAGTTTATTGTCTCTAGTCATGTTTTGGAGAGAGTACAGCACACACAACCTCTCTCTTTGGGTATTATATGAAAACTTGCATGCACTTCTCCATTAATGGATAATAGATAATAGACCAATAAGTCAACTGACAAATTTCTTGAAGGAAGTAAACTGATAGAGCCATAAGCATTAATGTAAGGCCATACTCTAAAATTTAGGGACAGGCTGATGCTGAATTAGTATAGAATTGCTATCTGTAAATATGTAGTAATGACTCCTGTCTAAACCAAAAACCTAAACATCCCCAAGGAAAAGTGCGGAGGTGAGATTTCAAGAGAACTATACACACACACACACACACACTATATATATATATATATATATATATATATATATATATATATATAAATATGTATATATATATATATATATATATATATATATATATATATATATATATATATATATATATTATATATATATATATATATATATATATATATATATATATATATATATTAGATTATCTAAAGTTCTTGTAAGTTTCCACTACAGCTAATCAAACTATGGACAGGTTCCTCCAACAAGGTTGTGCCCAGGTATGCTGTGATTGATTTTGGGATAATATTTAGAAATAAGTATAATTTCTTAAATTCTCTTACATGCAATTTATAATCAAAAAATGTTACAGCTCTCCAACTAACAAAGAGAATTGTTTGTAATATTAGTATCACCAAGTTACTACACATCCAAATCTGCATAAGGAGACATCAAATATAAACTATGGATAATGACATGTAAAAAAGAAAGCATTGTTAATTGCCAGAACACATAGAGTTTGAATTTACAGCTTTGAGTAACTTTTTTCTTTGGATGTTAGTCAAATGTGTAATTGAATTTGTTTTTTTTTTTGATGTATTTCAATGGTTTACTGAGAAAGATCAGATCAATAGATGATCATATCATCAGCATATAGAAGTAGTGTAAGTTGATATCAAACAAGGGGGAGTTTGTAAAGGAAGACTGAGAACAGAACTGCAGCAAGAATGGAGTCTTATGGGACACCTGAGTGAAAGCAGACTATCTTTACCCTTAAGGATGTATAAAAAAGATGTCATTGACTCAACTGGTGGATTCAAGGCTGATGCTGATATTTTGAAAATAGATAAGAAGTATTGCTTTATCAACCATATGAAAGGCACATACTGATTAATAAACAAAGCAGCAGTCAGATTTCTCTTATTCCTACTGGATACATTGTCATCAGAGTCTAGTGTCAGGGTGTCATGTTGTTTATTAGAAAGCAAGTGATATTTTGTAGGTAAGAGCTAAGCTGATTAATGATTTTTTCTTGAACCTTACATAGGGTAGGTAGGATGGACATCGGGTGAAAATAGCTGCAAGAGGTTGGCTTGGATTCTGTAGGTATAGGTCTGAGAAAGGACAATTTGCAGATAGACAGCATAGTATGAGTAGTGAGGCAGGGTTTATAGTCATGTTTTAGTGGGGTAGTAATGTAGTATATGCAGTGGTAAAGAAACCATGGGCAAATATTGCTGGGTCCAGAAGAAAAATCAAGTGGAATTTTTTCAAGTACAGGTATAGGTATAATATACCTTGCAGTTATTTGAAAGAAGTAGAAAAGTGGAACAAATTCTGGAATTGATCTTGTTGACTAATTTGTTTTACGTCATAAGCACAGTTGCACAGAGGAACATAAAATATATTCCAAACATCATTTTCAGGGACACCACATACACAGGCATTCCATGTCTGGAAGGACATACTATTTTGCATATATCCTGCATCCTATTCTGTCAGGAAAAAAAGAAATACCTCAGACTTACCCACTGATATTTTGTGTTGTATATGAACACTGCAGAGCCATTGCAACTTATCTGGAATTAGATTTCATCCAAACCATCTTCATACCTTCTCTACTCATCAGTCCTCATTTAGACTTGCATTTGTTTATTACCTATACTGAATATAAGGACACAAGTACTGATAACATATTTTTGATGCTGCCTTTTGCATTTCATTAAGTTATAATCTGCCTCTTTTTCTGTATAGACCATGTTAATTAAATTCATTTTACACAGCATTATGATGTTGCTTACATGATTTTTTACATCACATAAGCAGTCTGACATCTCGGTCTTGGGACTGCTGGAAACTTGGACGCTTGATAAAGCATTTTGCATCCAGGGAAGTGCATTTAAACTGCATTTAAAATTGCACTTATTTTACCAGTTATATCAGTTTTGTGTGTTGTTTGCTGTTTATCTGAATTTAAAGTAATTAATTTAAGGCATTTTTACAGTCTGCACTGCTTTCTGTTTCTGTGCTGGGCCTAGGTGTTTTTCTGAATTGGTTTCCCTCACACCCTCCCTATTTCTGTTCTGCTTTTATACTTGAAGGCTCATAAATTATGTTGTTGTTAAACAAGTGAAGTGTCCACTTTATAAGACATGCCACATTAAAGGGAGCAGACTGTTTTATATTTCATTCACATCTTTACGTTTGTTATTCCTTACAATTCCTATTTCGAATCCAGACAGGCTAAATATTTTCTTATTACTTTTATTTATTTATTTACTTACTTAGTTATTTTTATATTGCATATGTTGCAACATATGAGCATTAAAAAATATGTCCTGACTTAACAGAGAAATGCCATGAGTATAGTTGTTATACCACACCTTAGATTAATTTATAGGCATGCACTTTATGCATTTCAAGTGTTCTTCAAAAATCATGTACTTCTCACCATTCATCATCTATATAACCTATGTCTATATTCCAACAGAATGCCTGCACTGTGGACCCAGGCAATAGTAACATTTATAGATTAGATCTAGGCTAACTGCCCCTGTGGGCCATTTTTAAGCCTAGGTAATTACCCCCATGTGAATATAACACCCTGCACCTTATGTCTGTAAGGTAAACACCTTAACCATTATACCAACCACCCACCCAATGCACACATGACTGCTGTGAGATTAGAACCCCTACTCATCTAGTTGCAGAAGCTAGAGAGCACAGTCCTTAACTCTAGTGCCACCACAGAAATCTTACCTAAATAACTCAAACCAGAAAGACCCAATGACTTTCCTACCCACCCCATATAAAATCTTTGAAAAACTAGTATTTTCTTAATTTAGAAAATATGCCCAAAATATGATGTATTTTCCCCATGTCAGCATGACAGTCCTATACACCTTCACCAATGATATTTACCTGGATGTAGACACAAGACTTTATATGGTGCTGTCTTCATTGAACTGACAAAAGACTTTGACTTTCAGAAACTGGGGCCATCAACTTCTTTTAAAATCATTTATTTCAATTGGAATCACAACAGACCTCTTCCATGATTCCACTTCTAGTAAACTTCCTTATTTCAGCTGGAATCAGTCACAACTCTCTTACCTGGCTTAGAATTTTCCAAAAGAGGAAACCAAATTGGAACCTTCTCCTTCTTCTTCTTCTCTTTCTAACCCTAATCAAAGGAATATGTCAAGAATCTGACTTAACCCCTCTACTTTTTTCCCTGATTATTATTCACCTACACATGGTCCTTCCACAAGTTGATATTATTGCATATGAAAATGAGATGGTCATCTTCAGATTTTGTCCTGCCCCTCTTTCATCAAGAAGAATTTCAAAATGACCTTTACCACCTTAATTCCACTACTTGTTAATGATTTCCTCCTTTCTTTCTTCCTTCCTGTATACAGTAAATACCTAATGCACATGCTACATTTTGATCCAGGACATGACCAGTATCTTTAAGGTGTTTTGTCCTAACCAGAAAAAGGAGTAACAAATAAAGTATGGCTTATTTGTTTGGACACTTCATTGAAAACTAATAACAGCTGATCTTACTGTGAAATAACGGTCAAACCAAGAGTCGGAAGTAGAATATAAAAATATGACGATTAGAAATATTTTACTGCATTAAACTACAAGTGGATATGTAAAAACATTATAGACATATAGATAGCTATATAGATAGACAGAAAGACAGACATACCGAATTACATACATACATGCAAGTATGATAATATACCAAAACAGTGATCCTCATAAAAAGTGCCCAAATTGTTCTTGCTTTAACATAGTCTTGTAGTCAGTTCCAGGCATCAGATTCTGTCTCAGAAGAAATGAATATATTTTTCCTTTCTAGATAATCTCCTGCACACTTTTTCTAATGCTTTTCTACCACTCATTGATAATGAAAAGCATTTTCAGATGTAAATTTACATGGAGTCGTTGAGAAACCACTGGACAACATTTTAATGAAATAAACACTTTCATCAGGCATTCACCACTAGACTTCCTCAGAATCAATTAAAACAATGTAAATTAACTAGTTAAATACACATCCACTTGTGTCACCTATTAAAAATATGACCAAACATTGGTTAAAACCTTTTCACCAAATTTGACATAAAAATGTGCTAGTCAAGAAAGTTCAAGTTAGGCTTGATAAATGTTACAGCAAAAGTTGATGTACAGAAGTAGTTAATATGAAAATGATGTCAAAATATTGCCCTCAAAAAACATGATTTTAGAAAAAACTTTGTTTTTAAAAGACTTTGTTGAAACATTTACTGCACAATCACACCCCACTAATTTCACCAATTAAACAACCATCAGTACCTACATAAATATAAAGGATATCACAAACCAACCCACCACATGTAAATTTAGAAAATATAAAACTCAGATTTTAGTTTCAAATAACTAGAAATTGACAGTGTATCATTCAAGCCAAAATTGTTAGTGGCATTAAATCTCAATTGCCAGAGCAATTCTTTAAATTCTAATACCAGGTTGACTCGTCCACCCCTAATACCGTCGACCTGAATTTGCTCTAAACCTGAGAATTTAAAGAAATGTTGTGGTTTTTCCTTAATGTGTTTCACAAGTGCATTGTTGATATTACCCTTTCTAAAGTCATATAGGTGCTGGTATATATGCTTATGTAACGTATTAATCGCCTTGCCAATATAAAATTTACCACAGGCTTGACATATTGCAATATATATACCAAGCACTTACTCTGACAATTTAACTTCTTTTCAATTTGCACTTCACCATACCCCTTGATATTAATAATAGAGGTCTCATATATAAAGTGGCATTGTGCACAGTGACCACATTTATGCATCTGGCCCACCTATTGATGCACACGATTACTTTCCAATAAATTCTTGATACATCTTTCCCTTACATAAGTGTATATACCAGCACCTATATGACATTAAAAAGGGTAATATCAACAATGCACTTGCGAAACACATTAAGGAAAAACCACAAATTTCTTTAAATTCTCAGGTTTAGAGCAAATTCAGGTCAACGGTATTAGGGGTGGACCAGTTGACCTGGTATTAGAATTTAAAGAATTGCTCTGGCAATTGAGATGTAATGCCACTAACAATTTTGGCTTGAATGATACACTGTCAATTTCTAGTTATTTGAAACTAAAATCTGAGTTTCATATGTTCTAGTTTTACATGTGGTGGGTTGTGATATCTTTTATATTTATGTAGGTACTGATGGTTGTTTAATTAACAGGGTGTGATTGTGCAGTAAATCTTTCAAAAAAGTCTTTTAAAAACAAAGTTTTTTCTAAAATCATGTTTTTGAGGGCAATATTTTGACATAATCTTTATATTAACTACTTCTGTACATCAACGTTCGCTGTAACATTTAGCAAGCCTAACTTGAACTTTCTTGACTAGCACATTTTTTATGTCAAATTTGGTGAAAAGGTTTTAACCAATGTTTGGTCATATTTTTAACAGGTGACACAAGTGGATGTGTATTTAACTAGTCAGTTTACATGTTTTAATTGATTCTGAGGAAGTCTAGTGGCGAATGCCTGACGAAAACGCTTAATTCATTAAAGTGTTGTCCAGTGGTTTCTCAACGACTCCGAGTAATTTTATCAGTTTTGGATTGTGTTGTTAGCATTTTCAGATATAGTTGTCTCTAAATGCTTTATATATCTAAGCCTTGTTCAAAGATCAAGAGATATATTTGCTAATGTTTTATGAAGACGGTCTTTATAGAAAGTAAAACTCATCTAAGGAATAGTATGGTCAGTTGTAGTCTTCTGATGCTTACCTTTATTTTTTATTGATAATCTTTGTTTCCCAAGTAGGTGGGCTGGTCCACAGACCATTTACAGCTGTGACACAGGTCAGTTAGGCATTCACAAATTTCAACAGATTTTTACAATTCTTTGTTATTTGTACAGATCATTTGTGAACAACAGTGGTGGGACTTAGTGAAAATAAATATAACTGATAATGATAGAGTATAAGTATGTTATTTATACAATTCAAGTAGTGTTGCAGTTCGTTTGCAAACTAACGGTGGTGTGACATGTGGAAAATACAAGTAAAACTGATGACAATAATAGTTTACCATTTAAAGAGAGCAACTAATTCTTCAGCCACAAATAAGTATCTTAAATGAGTTATCAAGAAGCGTGAATAGTATAAACACCACCTCATTGAGTCTGGTAATGTACAAGGCACAACAATTACTCATTACATGACAATGAAGTAAGGGGTGCCCTTGAAAATGAGTGGAAATACTTAAGTAAGGTCAAAGCACAGAAAAGATTGAGATTGCAGTCCCTACCACTCACTATTTCAGGCAAAATAAAACAAAACACATATTATACAATAAAGGGTGATAACCATTCAAAAATGTGTATGCTGATTGAACAGTCCAGTCAGCATGTCCACTGTAAAATAAGCAGATATGAACAGAAAGAAGACTGGCCACTAAAATGTATTTGGGCAACTAACCATCTGTTTGTCTGGATATCCTCCACTAACACTTCTGGAATACAAAATCTTTAATGAAAACTTATGGAATGAAAAAAAGCAGGAAAATCCTGTTAAATCACAACATATATGCCTCTCCAACCCACAGCACATAAACATAGTTTGAGGTGAATGTGAGCCAAATAAATGAATAAAATTAGAAATGTTACAGCCTATAAACATATTGAACTCCCTTAATATCTTTGAGCACCTAAGTGGACATTTTAAACAGTGTGCAGAAGTAACTGTTCTGTAGAGCAGAATATTATAATATAATTAACCAAAAAAAAAAAAAACTACATACCTTGAAACACCTATTGGAATTAATATTTCAATTATTATAACTTCAGTCCTCAATGATTTGCCAGAAAATCATAGCTTTTATTATGAACAGATCAAAAATATGACAATATCTGGATACCCAGAGAAAATGAACATACTCAACAGTCATTACAAAAAAAAAATGGCAGACATATCGATGTTGTCTGTAGCCATTCATTCCTACAGACAGAGCACGTGCAATGCATATCCAAGATATCCCAGACTATCAGAAAACATTATTTACAGAAGTTAGGACTTTTTTTTTTACTTAAATAATGTCATTGTATAATAGCAATAATTCATGACTGTGTGTTGGTAACACAGGATTTATCTATACCCATTCATGAATTATTGCCAGATAATGCCATTTTTAAAGACAGGAAAGAACTAGCCCCCAGAAATTTCCTCTGATAATCTGCTTTATATACTGCATGTGGTGCAGGTACAGAAAATGCAAATTTCAAATGAACTAGTGAGTTTTCTTCCATCCAGCCTGTTGTTTCAGTTCCCTTGTATTCAGATGACTCCCCACAAATCATAATATTAAAAATGTTGGCAGCCTATAACAAAACATAAACATAAATGCTCCTAGCAATGCTGAGCTAAAATGTAACAAACAGTTACTCTTTATTTTTTTTTTTTTTAATTTATTTAGGTTCATAGGTTCATATGTTCATACTAGGCTATCTGCCCTAGGGCATTTATAAGCCTAGCCAGAGTATGTTTGGCTTTCACCACCCATTTTAAATTAATTTTGCTATGCCCTTTTTCGAGGTTAGTATACTGTGCCTCTGTCTAACAGTGACACAGAAGTGATACCCGGGGTAAACCTATGATCTCCCATCCACTCATCAAGACTCCTCTTGAAGAGAATTAATGAGGGACTCTGCCTAACCTGGACTGGGATTTTATTCCATAGTGAAGGGAGCCTCTGGGTTATGAATCTGTCCCTTAAGCATGTCCCATTTATTTCAGTACTGAGGTTCAAGTCTCTGGAGCGTGTAGCTCGATGGGATTTGGATTTTTTGAGGTGCAGCATGTCCCTTAATTCCGGGTTGGACATGGCCTTATACATCAGGCACAGGTCACCTCTGAGCAGGAGGTATGCCACTGAGAAGAGCTGGAGTTTCTTTAACAGGGCAGCATATGGCATCTGTTTGAGCCCTTTGATCCTCTTGGTGAGGTACTTTTGGGGTCTTTCCAGTTGCTGCAGGTGTTTGATAAGGTACATCCCAAAAGGGGCATTGTACTCGATTATGGGCCTGATGAGGGATGAGTAAAGAGGCACGATGACCTCCCCTAATCTAGATGTGAATCCCTTCATGATTAGGTGGGCTATATAAAATGTTTTTCTAACCACTTTGGCCACGTGTTTGTCAAATGAGAGATTGCTATCAACTTGGGTCCCCAGGTCCCTAATTACTTCTTCTGTACTTAATGGATTACCACCTATGTGGTAATTTGTGGGCACTTTGTTTTGCCAAAGGGGATGACTATACACTTTTGGCGTTTAGCTTGAGGCCATGGCTCTGGCACCAGTTGTCTGTTTCTATGAGGCCCTTTTGGAGGATGCTTGTGTCGGCTGGAGAGTCGATTATGGCGCCCAGTTTGCAGTCATCTGTGAACTTGGTCAGCCATAGTCCTTCCGTGTTGGCCTGTACCTCCGAGAAATATAAACCAAACAAGAGAGGTCCCAGGACTGAGCCTTGTGGGATGCCACTTGTAACTGGTTTGGAGTCTGACATGGCTCCAGCAATTCTAACCATGTGGGTTCTGTCCTTGAGCCAGTTTGCAACCCATCTAGTGACATAGGGGTTTACATTTAAGCTGGTGAGCTTATCTATAATGCCCGAGTGGGGTATTGTATCGAAGGCTTTTGCGAGATCCAGATAGGCTGTGTGGACCACCTTGCCTTCGTCAATGGCCTTGGTGACTGTTTCAAAGAAGTAAACCAGGTTTAAGAGGCAGGATCTGCCCTTAACAAAGCCGAACTTGGTAGGATCCAGTGTCTGTAGGTCCCCAATATCTTTATTTATGAGGTCCATGATGATCCTTTCCATAGCTTTGCAGACCAAGCTAGTCAGGCTTACAGGGTGATAGTTTCCAGGGTCCGTTGAGGCACCACCTTTGTGGAGAGGGACCACTGTTGCCGTACGCCACTCTTTGGGTACATATCCTGTAGTAAGGCTGAGATTGAACAGTAGTTGTATGTTTGGGTTTAGCTCTTCTTGGAGTTCATGTAGGATGCAGCCTGGGACACCGTCTGGTCCCATTGATGCTGTGTTTTTTGCTTTGGAGAGGGCGGCTCCCACCTGAGCATCTGAGATGTCAGGGGGCAGCACTCTGCTGGGATAGATATTTGCCCTTTTGGTGGGGGGGGGGAAGTTTGCGCTGAACCTGTCAGCTAGGATGTTGGCAATGTCTGTGGGATCAGTGTATTTTTTGTCATTTTGGACTAATTCAGAGCATATCTGGGAATTCCCACCCAGGTTCCTAACATAACTAAAGAAAGCCTTGTGATTATCCTTAGTGTCCTGTGCAATTTTTCTCTCGAAGCTGGCCTTTGACGATTTTATGAGTGCCCGTAGTTTTTTGCTAATACTGATCAGAGATGCCTTCCCTTTTTGGGATTTTGCTCTATCATGTAGTAGCTTCCTCCTTCTATTGTATAGTTTGTTTATGGCTGCGGTCCACCAGACAGGTTGTCTGCCTTTGGAGGATTGGGTCTTGGTTTTATTTGGGATTGCATGATCCATGCATTACTGAAGGTGTTCATAGAATGCATTTATAAAGGATTCTGCGGACTGGGCCGTATTTTCCACAGGCTCGGGGGCTTTGAAGGATTCCACCTCGGTTTTGAGGAGTGTGAAATTTGCTTTAGAGAAGTTTTTCACTGTGGTTTTCTGGGCAGGGGGTGGGGTCGGGATGTGAATATCCAGTGAGATTAGTTTATGGTCTGATCTTACCAGTGAGGGATACACTTCTGGTCTGGAGCATAGAGTCCCCATGTTGGTGATGATCAGGTCCAGTATGTTTTCCCCTCTTGTGGGAGTGGTAACAAGTTGTTCCATAGCATTTGAGTTTATGAATTCTAGGAACCTTTGGGCAAGGGTGTTGGAGCTAGAGTAATGCTCCCAATCTATGTTTGGGTAGTTGAAGTCGCCCAATATAATGGTGTTCGGAGAGACCTTCATATTTTCCAGTGTTCTCAGGAAGACCGAGTGGGGTTCCTGGGTTTGGGAGGGTGGTCTGTAGCAGGCTATAAACTGGAAGGCAGTTTTACCCACTGTTAGTTGCACATGGATAGTCTCTGATGCTTCGTGCTTTGCCACCAACCTGGAGGTGTGGGTATCTTTGATGAATATCGATACTCCCCCTCCTTTTGTGGTTCGGTCCTAGTTTTGGGGCCGAAAAGCATGGTATGAGGTATAACCTGGTAGTGCTGGGGTGCTCTCGGGAGTCCTGAACCAGGTTTCTGTTACTGCACAGATATCGATGTTCTCCATGCTAAGGAGAGTTTCGAGTGCGTGCATCTTGAGGTTTAGACTTCTGGCGTTGAGTAGCATTACTCTTAGTTTCTTATCCCTTGTGATACCTATGGAGGTGGGTTTGTCTTTTGAGCCTTGCCTAAAAAAGGCACTATGGGGGTAGCAAGAGCCTTTGCCAATATCCGAAAGCCCAGGGGTGACAGGTGCAAGCCGTCCCTAGCAAAGCATCGTGACTTGTCGTGCATATCATCCCAAGCTGACAGGCATTGGATCCCCTTTGAATGACACCAATACTTAAGCCAATTGTTGAAATTGATCATCTTGTCTTCATATTGTGGCATCATTCTTGGTGAGGGTAAGATGCTACTCAAGGTCAGGGTCATACCAGCCTGGGCTACATGCTCAGAGAGCTCCTCTATGTCTCTTTTCATGTAGTCCAGGGAGGTACGTCTCAGGTCATTCACACCAGCATGGACAATGACTGAGTCATATTTGTACTTGCCTTGGAGTGACCTGACTGCTTGTGTTATGTGGCAAATCCTAGCACCAGACAGGCTGCTCACCATGACCTTCTCCTTGTTCAGCCTGGTGAGCGGGACGTCAGTGTGCCTGACGATAGAGTCACCTATTACAAGTGTATCAGGTGTGTTGTTTAGCCTTAAGGGCTGTGACTGTTTGGCACACTGGCTTTGTGAGATATGTGTTGCACATGTTTTGTTTTGGGGTAGCGGTTGCTTGGGTGTCTGCTTTGGAGGTCTCTGCTGCTTAGGCAGATCTTTATTTAGAGCCTCCGAGTATGTTTTTGTGTGCTTATTTGTTTGGTTTGCTGTCGTGGTAGGTCTGTGTGAGACTGGAATTGTAGTGAGTGTGGTTTCCTTCTCCTCCTGACTGGTTATGCCAGTACTGAGTTGAGAGAGCTTAGCCTCCAGTTTGGCTATATGGTTGCATCTCTCACATGTGTTGGAATTTGTTGGGAGGAGGAGAGGGTTGTCTGTGTACATGAGGCAGTTGTAACATTGCCTCAAGATTCCCATATTCACCAGCTGGACCGGAGAGGAGATTGACAACTGACCTTTGGACATGCTAGAATAATATTGGGAATTCCTTTATAATTGAAAACAAGGGCCAATGGGGAGCGAGGGTGTAGTGCTTTTAATTTTTAGTGCTGACTTATAATTGCTTTAGTGAGCAAGTGCCAGGTAACAAGTGCAATGTGTTACAGGTAACTTAAATGCAAAAACGACAAACAGTAACTTTCTTTCAAGCGAAGCAAGGAAATAAGTACAGTAAGCAATGCAGATATCACTAGGGATCCACAGAAGCACTGAGAAGCCGCGTTTTAGGTGGAATTAGCGTTCCAGGGAAATAACAAGCATACAAACAAAGCTAGATTCAGCAGGCCTGGATCTAGTCGATGCTACAGCAAACAAGGTGTACCAATTTCAGTAAGAAGAAATTCAGATATGCATGCACTATAAGCCTTCAACCAGAAATTCCCAGCTCAGAAGGGCAGAGTACAGCCTCTCCTCCCACAAGAGTGCAGACCACGAACCCTCTTAATGTAAAATAACTGGCCTGAAAGCCCAAGTGCTTAAACCAGAATTAATATACTTTTAGAATAACAGACACTGAGCCCTCAATCAGCAGTTCCCAACTTAGAAGGATGTAAGCTACCTGTTCTGCCACTACAGTGCAGACCACAAACCCTCTCAATGTAAAACAACTGGTCTGAAGCCCAAGTGTTTAAACTAAAAGGCTTAGAATGAGTTACACCAAGCAGTAATAAATACAATTGAGAACTTTTAAGATGATGCAAAAGCAAAATAAAATAGGAAGAAACACAAGTACAGTAAAAGCAGAAGAATTTTTTTTTTTTTTTTTTTTTTTTTTTTTTTTTAGAAAAAAGCAGTAGTAAATACAATTCTCATGCAGTGCAAGCTGGCACACTTGAATATGTAGCAATATTAGTCCACACACAGTTTGAAAAAATGTAATTAAATTAAAAAGGACTAAAAGCAAGTGCAGAAAGGGTTTATTAGGTAGAATGCGGTAAAGAGATGTCCTGGGGGAGTGTCTTAGATCAAATCTACAGTGGGGCGGGCACTGCAAAAGCCACCAAATTTAAACTACAACCAAGAATAGGGAGGGTGGGGGAACAGTTTCAACACAGATGTAAGGAATGTGCAAATTATAAAAAATATATATACTGTTTTCTATATATTTGCAGAGCAGTAAGACACAGATATCAAGCAGACAATTTAGCTCTATAATACAGAATAACACAGAAAATATACTCAGCTCTATAAACTTGAAGATAGTTCTGTAAGGCTGTCTCTCAAACTAAGGTTCCAGTTTGAATACAGGTTGTTAATTAAAAGGAGACACAGCACTAGCTAAATTATATCAGCTGAAAGACAAGGCAGGAAATGAGGGGGGTGGGGGAACAGTTTCAACACAGATGTAAGGAATGTGCAAATTATAAAAAAATATATATACTGTTTGTTGACCAGGCTAGTCTAACTGGATATATGTCCATTTTCAGTAGAGGCCCGGGGATAGAGGCTCCAAGCATAGGCAGTGACATATCATATATTTCATACAAATAACAAACAGAAATATAAAGTTAAAATTGTTTTTTTTACAGATGTACAGACATTATAATTTATATCTAGTACAGTGGAGGATAGCATATTTAGAGTAAGAATACTCTTATAAAGTACTAAGAAGGAAATCTAGTTAAATACTAGTTAGAGGCAAGGTTACTGGTTAACCCAGGTAAACATAATAGAACAACAGAGCAGAGAAGTCTAGGGAGAGTGAGATGGGGATTTAGATATTAGTCAGGGTTAGAGCAGGGACACAGCCAGTGTGTAGTAGGGTATTCTTTAAGGTATTTTTTGAAAAGCAGTGTGGAAGAAAGAGATGTGAGTTCCCTTGGAAGCAGGTTCCAGGTTCTTTTATTTCCACCATAAACATCTGACATACTAGCAGCCAGTTATAAAAACCTCTCTTTTCTCTATAAAATTGCATCTTTTACATTATTCTGAATGCCGTTCTCGTATATCTCTAATCAGTCTTTTAAAATAATCTCTCCTTGCTATTGCCCATTCCTTTTCTTACTGGACAGCTAAAGTGTATGGAGGATGCCTAAGACAAAGAACAGTTCCCCTGGCAAGGTAGACTTCATTAGTAAAGTTATTTGGCTTGAAGAAGCAATGGAACAGAAAGTGAAAATGTAGGACAAACCACATTATAAAAAGCACCTAATCTGACTGCATCACTCTCAGTGGTGTTAATCTGTCACGTATACCCTTAGTTTTTAAACTATACCAATGTTATTTTGTGCCTTAAAACTGTAATAAAGCATACCTGATTTTCTGTGCAGCACAGTGAATATCCGATAGCCATGCAGTTTCCCTGCACTTTTCCTGCATGACAGCTGTATGCTAGTTAAGCTCTGTTTATTTCCCAAAAGGCTCAGTTTAATACAAAGCAGGTCCTCAGAACTGCTACCTAAAGTAGAGATGTTATGCTCTGTGTCAGTATGAAAGTGTTGCAAAAGGCCTTAGTACCCCTTGATTGTCTCTCTTCTCCTTATTTGCCCTTTAGGCTAACCAGTAGTGTGCTCTAGTAGCTTTATGATTTCATGTGGGATTTATTTTATTTTGTTTGGCTCTTGTTTCCACACTATACTCAAAAGGCACAGTATCAAATTTGTATTTTGTAGCAGCTTGCCAGCACATTTTGTCTGCTTGAGTAGGATGAGCATGCTGTCACAAAAATGGTTCGGCACAGTTGTTTTTGTCCTTTATGTGTTTAAGAATTGTCATGTCTTACTAGAATATTTGTTATAGATCCCCATCGCCATTTATTTAAAAACAGTATGTGACAATCATGTTCAGCTTAGGGGAAGGGAAATAAAAGAGTTCTACTTTTCACAAGTTACTCAGGACAGATAGCATGAATACTTTCTGATATAAAGATCTTCTTAATTAATTACAAGATTCTGATGTACAGGGGGAACAACAGAATTGCACAACTTCTACATAAAAAGCATTGTTAGTGTGTATCATGACACTGAATTTTGATTATTAAAATATATAGTGAGGATGGAGCAGACTGATAAAAATATGTAGTTAATGAAATAAGGGCTTGCCCTCATAACAGCTGGAAACATTTGTTTACAATGGCTATTGTACGTCTGTACTTTTAAAAGGCATTGTGTCATTTCAGTAGCTGCATAAAAAGTTGCACAGCTAGAAATGTTTACTATATAGGTATACATCAAAAGCATTACCTAGCCCTCATTGCTTTACAAGTGGGCACATAACTAATTGTTGCACATTTCACTTATTTGCTTCAGATTTCATAGCTGACCTGCTATATCTGGATGAAAATACCTCTGAGAGTGAGAAATGATCTTCACAACCTTGTGACTGCAAAGCTTTGCCCTAAATTATTCAACAGTTTCTATGGCAGCGCACCTTGAAACTGTAAGTGTAAAGCACATAGTGTACTCTTTTGCTGTTGAAGTCCTTTTCCTCCTGGGAATCTTTAAATATAGCAGCTTAAAAAGAGAAAATTTTATTTCACAAATATTTCTCTTAAAACAGCTGACAACTAATTTAATGGGTCTCCTTTTTTACTCCTTCAGAAGACAGTATAGCATATTAAATGTTACAAAACAGTAATCTTTGTTCTTGTTTTTTCTTTTTAAGCAGGTAATTATGTTACACTGAGGATTTTGTTTGAAGAGTGAGATCCTTGAGTTTTAGATGATGGTGCAGGTTAAGTTTAGCTCTGTGGTGAAAACAATGGAGGTTAGCATTCAGAATGACATTAAGATTTTCATCTTGTATATTTGTAACATATGAAAGGTAAAGCTAATAAGAACGCTATTCAGCAGTGTCACTATCAAGCTAGCAGGACTAAACATACAATTTTTGCTTACTCAAAAATATTTTATGAAGCATCTTTCACAAGCACTTTAGAGATAGCAATTGTGACAAACTAATTCCCTCCTGGAAAAAAAAGAGATCATAATGCACTAGAGCTGTTTGCATTTTCTTATGTTGCAGTGGTAACTACCTGGTTTGTATTTAGTACAGAATGGGTGGTACTGCAACAAGCTAGCAAAGAAAAATTACAATTCAGTTTCTATAATCAGTTTGCAAGGTCACAGCTATTTGGCATAACTGAGGTTACATTATATCTTTCAGGACATTTCAAAATCAGACATATTTAAATTACATGATACGATCAATAGCTTCACAAATTTTATCTAGAAATGCACTATAATTATATGGGAAGTAAAAGCAAGTATTGTTAAGGAAATTAATAATTCTGGCTGAAGAAAAATTGCCAGGATAAAACAACCATGATTTTCAAGTCCATCTCCATTGGGTAACCATTGGAATTTTCATGTTATCCTTGAATGAGTATAGTTCTTGAACTTATCAACTGTCATGGTTTGGGTTGAACGTGCCTCACATCAGCTTTTTAATGATGTTGCACCACAGTCTTAAAGAGAATTTTAATCCATGCACTTCTAAGTTCCTCTCTGCCTTTCACAGCTCTGATCTTGGTTTCAATGCATGGCATTGGAAGGATTCTGCATTATATACCTAAAAACCTAAGGCAGTTGAAGCACTTTTTTAGTATCCAGTTTATGAACTAGGACCTACAATGACATGGTTAAATTTTCTGGGAGAGGTGTAAAATATTAGAGAGTGACATTCGTTTTCAGCACTTTAATCCACCACATGAAGATGGAATAAGAACCTGGAAGTATACCTTACTGCAGACTAGATGGATGACTTGATGTATAGGTACTAAGAAATTAATAGGAGAGGCCATTTTATAATCTATTATGAAATCCTGAGCTGGATTCAAACCTATGGGAAAAAAGTAAGAGATTAAGAGGACAGACACTGGCTAAAGCTTCTTTCTTCAAAGCTCATGTCTACAATTGCCTCTGGTTTCCCACAGTGTGCGTGTTCTCCATATAGGTCATTGTAGACTGTGGTCATGTTACCTGTCAACTAATGTTGCCTACAGCACAGGAGATTTAACCCTGGGCAGAAATCTTTTGGTGTAAGACCAGTATTTCCAGCAAGACCATGCCAAATTTTGACCATCTAGAAGAGGACAGTGACTGGTATGTTACTGCAATGTGATCCCTTGAATTTGTGCCATTCTCAAGGAGTCTACCACTCTTGCCTCTACGTAAGTCAAGCCAGCCTCATTGGCCAGATCAATGAAGACTTCTGTTGTTTTGCTCATTTCAGTTCGGTCTCTATAGATACCAGAGCACTATACATACTTGCAGTCTATGATGTTTGGGAGGTCTGTCCTTCTGAGGGCAAGAGTGTTCTATGAGAATATACAATTTTAAAGAAAAAATGAGGAGGTACACAGTCCTGTCATGACATGGCATTGTCTGTGGCATGTGATGCCATTTCCCTGTCTCAAATTATAGCTCTAAAATTATAGGTTCCAAAAATATGAAAATAAACTGTGATTCCCACAAAAACAAAACAAAAAACAGCAAACTTTAAACTCTTACATTAAAATATTTTTGTAGCAGATCTTCATTCTCATTATATCCAATATGAGAGCTGCACCTACAACACCACTACTACTTTTATATACTATCTCTGAGATCATGGCACAAAATGGGGGATGTGAAACTCCAGAACTGCCACAACCACAAGCATAGCATATAGATATCCTTACATTCACTGCTGCAATATTCACAACTTATGGGGATTCCCTGCCTTGAAGCCCATCGTCTGGCCAGTCTACCAAAGCCTACTATTGCTTTAAGGTACACTGAATGTCACCTAAATAATCCATGCATAGAATAGGGCATAAAGATGACATTCAGGCATACCATCCTTGGAACTTCTTTGAAGCCAGTCCAAACCCTGTTTTTAACCATCTGTCTGTTTGCCTCCATCTGTTTTTTGATGTTTTTTTCTGTATGTTAGATTTCTGGTGATTACTCCTGTTTGCTAAGTCCTCACTGTTGCAGATACATACCCATTTGGGTTTCTTGTTCTTTTTCTTGATTTTGTTGTGCTGTTTTCTGGGTTAATATCATCCAGGAAGGGTAAATGCCAGTGTGGGAGACAGATTCCTCATAAAGAATTCCATGATAACTTTCTTTTGCCTAGGAGCTCATGACTATACTTCTTGTTCAATTTGTCAAATGTTTGTCCCAAAAACCCTTCATAGTAGGCTTTCTTCCCTTTCACTGTATCTTGAGAATCAGCATCTTAAGCTTCTTGCTAAAGATACTATGGATGAAACTTCCTGACCCAAGGGTCAGCCATCAGGGAATAAGAAGGTGAAAAAGTTAAGACCAGAATCTTCCACTGTCCAGCCTCTGCCTGGTGTTTCTCCCAAGGTTATTACAAACCCAGAGGATTGCCTGGCTACATTGTCAGATTTCTCTTCTGCATCCATGTTGGAGGCTAGTGAGGATCTGGCGGGCAGAACAGGATGAGGATTTGCAGGTGCCCAATTAGGGCATTTAGGGGGAACCATGGTTGATTGTTTCCAAGGAGTCTAGAGGGGTCCCACAGTTTCTTCTTAGGGAAGAATTTTCTACTACTATTCTGGAATGCCATCCTGTGTTAGAGCCTTCTCAGTTTTCTAGAACGAATGTTTCCTTAAAAAAGAAACAAAAGTAAACATGTTTCTTCTGCTCCTCATCCTGGGATCAACAAAGTGGGTAGCAGGCCTTTACTCAAGGGTTATTTAATGCTTTACTGTTGTTAAGGCCTCCTCAAGGGGTTCTGGTTCATGTCCTCCTTGGTTCTCTTCTTCACCTAAAATGCTCATGGAATTGAATTTTTCTGAAGATTTGGATTCTGGTGAAGAATCACTTACTTATTCTACCCCAATTCCTTCTCCTTTGGACTACAGGGTCTGAGGAGGGGGAATCTAATAGTCCAGATGCTTCTTGTGAGGAAATTTCCTTTGGGGCAGAATCTTTAGGATGATGGCGTTTTTTAAGTGGGACTGTGCCCAGGATTCTGATATCCTTAAGATGTACTTTGAGTTACTGCAGGCAGAATCTCCTAAACTTGCAGCTATTCCTCCTTGGATGTTTTTTCCAGTGCCTCTAAAGCACTTGATTCTCTGCCCCCTACTCCCAAGAAGTCTGAGGATTGTTCCTTTTTGCTCAAATTTCCTGCTGCTGACCCCGCTGTGATGTGCAGCCTCTGATAAGCTGTCTCATTTGCTTCCTTTGTTTCTGACAAGGAGAGCAGAACCATGGACAGGCTGGGTAAGAAGATTTATGCTATGGCTACCCTAACTTTTAGGGCTATTAATTACCAGACCCATATATCAAGGTATGTGTTTGCTGTTCTTTCTCAGGCTTGTCAGCTTTTGTCTGATCTTCCAGACTCTGAGAGTCAATCTTCTGCTCTTTTCTTGCTAGGGACTTCCACTCTAGTAGTTCTTCATTCTGTCAAATGTAGTTATGATGCAGTGGATGCCTCTTTTAGGGCTGCTGCTTTTAGGTCAGTGATGAGGAGGTATTCTTGGCTTAGGCTTCAAACTTTACCCTATGATATTAAGGCTAAGTTGCTGGATGCTCCTCTGGATAATAAACTTTTGTTTGGTGGAGTGGCTGCTGGATTATTTAAGTCTCTTCAGGACAAGGGTAAGGCATTACAGGAGCTTAGCCATGTCTTTGTTTCTCCTCTGCATAACTTTCAGAGAAACTACTCTTCTAAGCCAGCCTTTGTTCATCGGCATTATCGCCCTCCTGCTAAAGGTAAAAATGGTGGTAAATGAGCTTCTCCTGCTAAGGCCACTTGGGCTGCAGGAATTCAAAAGCCTTCCTTTCCTGACAAACTAGGGGCTGTTTGACTATCCCCCTGTTCCCAGCCACATTCCTCTTTTTCTATACCTCTCTCTTTCTCTTCCTATTTGGCTTCAAATCACCCAGGATTCTTGGGTTCTGTTAATGATTCATCAGGGGTACTTCATGGTGTGGACTTCCCATCCTCCTTTTATGGGCATCACTCAGCCTCCTCAGGAACAGCTTCCTTTTTTCTCAGAGGTTCTTTGAGATCTCTTGTCTCAAGGGGCTATTCAAGAGGTGTCTGTCTCCCAAAGGGGAAGCGGTTTAATTCAAGAATGTTTCTAGTGCCCAAAAAAGAGGGTACTTGGAGACTGATTCTAGCTCTCTCTCATCTAAACACTTTTCTAAAGGTGCCTTCCTTTTGTTTGATGTCCCTTCAGACCCTGTTTCCTCTCTTGCTCCCTCAGGCCTTTCTGGTGTCTCTGGCTCTCAAGGATGTGTATCTCCATATTCCGATCCATCCTCCTTTCAGGAAGTTTTTGAGTTTCTCTGTTGTTTCCTGGCATTTTCAGTTCTGTGCTTTGGCCTTTCTGCTGCCCCAAGGGTGTTCACAAAATGCCTCACTCCTGTGATTGTTTTTTACAGGCTTCAAGGGATCGAAATATTTCTTTACTTAGACAACCTGCTGATTCAGGCAAACTCTCTGGATGTACTTTTACAAAATCTTCATTTTGCCATTTCTCTTCTTCAGAGCTTGGGGTTCATGATAAACTTCAGAACATCTTTACTGACCCCTTCTCAGGATCATGTTTTTTCTAGGTTGCAAGATTTAGTTGGTGCAAATGCTGGCATCCCTGCCTCCTCCAAAGGCCTTAACTCTCATTTCTTAACTTTCAAACTCTTCTCCCCCTGGCCTCCATTACAGCCAGGGAGTTTCTGAGAACTCTGGGTTTCATAACTTCCACCATTCTGATGCTTCCTCTGGTCAAACTACACATGAGAAAGTTCCAGTGGTTTCCGAGGTCAATATGGCTTCAACATGTGCATCCTCTAGACTTTACAGTTCCTCTTCTCCCTTGTTTCAAGAAGGAACTTATATGGTGGATTCAGCAGTTGTCTCTGAAGCCAGAGCTTCCTATTCATCCTCCTCTTCCCTCTCAGGATCTCTTCACAGACACTTCAGATGTGGGATGAGGAGCAACATTTGGCTCCCTGAAGGTACAGGGAGTGTGGTCGCGTCATCAGCAGAAGGAGCACATCAGCCTCATAGAGATGAGACCTGTTATGCTGGCTCTTCAGGCCTTTCATCCTATGTTCTGTCTGGGGCCTCTCAAGGTATTCACAGACAATACCACAGTTATTTCAAGGTATTCACAGACAATACAACAGTTATGTGGTATATCAACAAAAAAGGTGGAACATGATCTTACCTGCTTTGCCAACTGGCACTTCTGATATGGGATCTGGCTGTCAAGTATTAAGTGACTCTTCAGGCAGTTTATATCTCTACAGATAAGAACACTGTAGCAGACACTCTGAGCAGGTCCTTCACTCAATCCCATGAACAGATGCTTCTTAGGGATGTGTTTCTGGACATTGTTTACCAGTGGGGTAACCTCAAGTAGATCTCTTTGCCTCCCCTCTGAACAAACAACTTCCTTTGTTTTGTACCAGAGTCCCAGGTCCTCTGGTGCAGAAGGTAGATGTTCTCTCATTTCTTGGAAGGGAATTTTTTTTATGCATTCCCTCCCCTTACTCTCCTTTTGAGAGCCCTGTTCAAGATTCAACAGGATACTCCCAAACTCCTGTTGGTGACACACTTTTGGCCATAACAGCACTGTTTCCTTCTACTTCTGCATCTAGCCAAGGGAAGTCATCACAAGTTACCTCACACAGTGGATCTACTCACACAAGACAAAGGATCGTTCATGCATCCCCACCTGTCCATGCTTCAACTAACACTGGGGGTGATACGGTTTTGATTCCTCATAGATACCTTTTTTCTGAGGATGTGCTGCAGGTCCCACAGGAGGCCAGAAAACCTACTACTAGGAAATCCTACTTATCTAAATGAAAGAGGTTTTCATTTGGTGTCTTTCTCATGACCTGGAGCTACTTACTGTGGATGTTCCTTTGGTTCTCTCTTATTTGTGTGAGTTGTTCAATGCTGGTTTGGCCTATTCTTCTATTAAGGCCCACTTATCAGCTCTTTCTTCCTTTAACTCCTTCTTTCTTCTGTAAAGTCTCATTCTGCTAGAGCTGTGGTTTCTTCTGGTGTTTTCTCAAGGGCTCAGACACTAATTCTATTCTTGAAGCAGCTACCTGGACTTCTGTGCATACTTCTACCAAACACTACAAGCTGGATCGTATCCCCAGAGCTAGAGGGGGTTTTGCTAAATGCCATTCTTCGTGGCTTCTTAGAGTGCTCTAGGGCTGCTTCCTCCTCCCAAGTTTTTTCTTGAGCTTTGGCACTCTCACATAAGTTATGAATACTGCAGTGGTGAATGTAAGGGCATAGTACAGTTGTATAAAATCTTACCATAATTGTAGATGTCCTTGCCTTCACTGCTGCAGTATTCACTCCCTCCCTCCACCCCCCTAGTCTTTTTTCCTTCCTGGATGTGCCTTTTCTCTTTGGTTTTCTTTGGACTGCTGTTCCTACTTAGGCAATCAGTCACCTTTATGTTCTACTCTACACGAGGAGTGTTTAGGTTACAGTCAGTGTACCTTAAAGCAATGGCAGGCTTTGGTAGACTGGCTGGGCAATGGGCTTCATGGCAGGTAATCCCCATAAGTTATGAATACTGCAGCAGTGAAGGAAAAACATCTACTGTTATGGTAAGATTTTACACAATTGTACTTTCCCATTTCTAGTCAGTTTTTTATTATTGTTGTAGTCTGGCACTTAATGTAGATGATTACTGTGTTCCTAAGTGGAGTCTCAGTAAGATCCATAGAGATAAGTTATTTACCCTTCTTAACAAATATAAATACATACATTCTAAGGATTGCAGTTATGATCCTCATAATTTCAACATGGACCTGTACTGCAGTGGGTAATGGAGGAACACATCTGCAAACATCCCGTGCTTACCTGGATTTCTCAAATGTTGCAGCTCTGCACTAGAACTGTGTGTATACATGGGTGGGATTGTCCCTTTCTCCTTCCATCCTCTTTTGCAATTGATTTTCTGAGTATGCTGAGATGATGTCCGTATATCTCAGTATAGCTCTCATCTCAGGTTTAAGACATTCCTCTAATCACCCTCATAAAGCACTTCTGCCTTTTCCCAGAAAAGGGCTGAATTAATATCTGGGGAAGGAAAAATAAGGGACCTAGTGACCTAGTATCAAATCCTTTGCTTCATAGCTCTTATAGGTTCATAGGGAAGTACTAGGCTAGCTACAATTGCGGGTCATTTTAAGCTTAGTCAGATTCCCTTTTGTACTCGATTTACCCTATCCCATTAGACCATGGCCATGCATGCCTTAGAAGTTTTTTTTAAGGGGTGTATATCAGTTAGGTCATAATGTAATGGCTTCTGCTCTCCATCAGAGTCATAGGTGCCAGATCAGAGGTGAATTTCCAGTTCTCCCATCTGCTAGTTCCGATTACCCTTGAAAAGGGTTATAGAAGGGTTTGGTTTCACATGGATGTGAAGCCTATTCCAGAGAATGGACATTCTCTTGAGATACATACCTGTCCCTCCAACTCCAAAATGTTCTACTTAAATTACAAGCAAAGTTTAAATCCTAGGATCCGGTAGTTCTGATGATGTCCATTTTGTGGGTATGTAAAACTTCCATTAGGGTTGGATCCAAGGATGGCTTGTATCCCAGGCATAAATCGCCTCTCAGCAGTCTGTAGGAAACAGAGTATAGGGATAGGGCTTTGAAATGCTCTGCACAGGCATTGTGTCTATGCTCCATATTATATTTGCGAGGGTCCTCTGTGGACATTGCAGTTGTTGCATGTGCCTGGTCAGGTACAGACTGAAGAAAGCATTATGCTCAATGATGGATCAGATGATGACTGAGCATAGAGGTACAGTGACTTCTCTGGACCTAGATGCCATGTCCTTACTTATAAATTAAGTAACAGAATGATTTTCTTATTATCCTAGATACATATTACTATCTACATAAGTCCCCACATCTCTGACTATTGTGTCTACTTTTATGGGTGTTTTAGTGATGAGGTAGGTTTTCAGGGTGGCTGACTAACCAAATGATGTACGGTGGGGTGAGTATGCTGTCCTACACTAGTATATGATATGGTGATATATAGTGGGGTGAGTATGCTGTCCTACATTAGTATATGATATTGTGATGTACGGTGGGGTGAGTATGCTGTCCTACATTAGTATATGATATGGTGATATATAGTGGGGTGAGTATGCTGTCCTACATTAGTATATGATATTGTGATGTACGGTGGGGTGAGTATGCTGTCCTACATTAGTATATGATATGGTGATATATAGTGGGGTGAGTATGCTGTCCTACATTAGTATATGATATTGTGATGTACGGTGGGGTGAGTATGCTGTCCTACATTAGTATATGATATGGTGATATATAGTGGGGTGAGTATGCTGTCCTACATTAGTATATGATATTGTGATGTACGGTGGGGTGAGTATGCTGTCCTACACTAGTATATGATATGGTGATATATAGTGGGGTGAGTATGCTGTCCTACATTAGTATATGATATTGTGATGTACGGTGGGGTGAGTATGCTGTCCTACACTAGTATATGATATGGTGATATATAGTGGGGTGAGTATGCTGTCCTACATTAGTATATGATATGGTGATATATAGTGGGGTGAGTATGCTGTCCTACACTAGTATATGATATTATGATGTACAGTGGGGTGAGTATGCTGTCTTACACTAGTATATGATATTGTGATGTCCGGTGGGTTGAGTACGCTGTCCTATACTAGTATATGATATTGTGATGTACGGTGGGGTGAATATGCTAGTATAGTAGCCAGGGAATTGTTATGGCTAGGCTTGTATAGGCCCTAGGGCCAATAGTCTAGTACTAACCTATGAACCTATGATATTGTGACGTACAGTGGAGTGAGTATGCTGTCCTACATTAGTATATGATATTCTGATGTACAGTGGGGTAAGTATGCTGTCCTACACTAGTATATGATACTGTGATATATGGTGTGGTGAGTATGCTGTCTTACACTAGTATATGATATTGTGATATACAGTTGGGTGAGTATGCTGTCCTACACTAGACTATAATGTTAACATGTGCAGCAAAGGGGGGCAGAGTCACTCCTGTGCAAAAATGTTAATCCTTTCAAGAACTAAAGTGAGTGGGAGATAGCAGAACAGGAAATCTATGTACTTTCCTACTTCCGATGGTGTTCTTGTAGAGCAACTGATACAGTGGTGACATATTTTTTAGTTGATATTATTACTCAAATTATACCTAAAAATAGTATTACAAAGTTTAAGCATTTATGCTCTTTCTATCCCAATACAGCAATCTAAAGGCACTTTCACCGCCTTACATTTTTCAGTCAGTGATTTGTCAGAATCTTCTGTGCCCACATGCTGTGACACTCACCAACATCCTCTCAAATCCTATTGAAAATACACAACTCCTTCAAGTGCACAAAAATCATCTGTTAAGCCCTGTACCCCCCACACACAAACTCAAACTTGAAGTTCCCCTGCCTGCCTTACTCCTTCTTTAACAGGACCACTATTTAGACAACACCCACATTTTGTTAGTCTTTTTTTAAGTGATATTCGGAAATCAAAATTCAAAAGCCTTTGTTCTTCATTTTCAATCAGTTAAACTTCAATGATTTGAGTTGTCTGTGAATATATGTGTATTGAGTTGCAGTGACTGGCAAATGTACTGTTGATCTTTCTGCAGTTTGATACATTTCCCTTTATTCGTAAGTATAGCCATTCACCATTGGACTGAAAGTATTTTTATTTCTGATTTGAAGTCAACTCTACATAGACAATTTCTAGATCGGTCTATCTATCTATCTATCTATCTATCTATCTATCTATCTATCTATCTATCTATCTATCATCTGTCTATCTATCTATCTACCTATCTATCTAATCTATCTAATCTGTCATCTATGTCTGTCTATCTTCAAGATCCTTAGTTTAAACTGAATATTGTGAAGCCTGCAGACTGTCACACCGATGATGAAAAAGCTGAAGCTGGATATCTTGGAGATAAAATAATAACAAATGTTCTACAAAATGTGACTGTTATACATTTTTCCCATGGAAAACATTAACTTGTTTATTATTAATGACAGGTGTTTTTTTTTTGTAACATGAAATGGAAAAGAGAAATTAATAAAAGTAATATACACATTAGTTATCTTAAAATAAAGAACAGTAAAGAGATATACATATATTTGAGAAATAGTACTTGTACAATTACTCTGACAACTTTAAAAATCTCAAGATTTCCAGTCTGCTTTTAATTTGGCACTATGTAAGACATGTTCCAGCACATGCTGTACTATTGCATTTTAGCTTCAATTAATAAGTTTCAAATTCACCACCCAGTTTACTCCTCTTCCTCTTCATACTACAGCTGACACATTCATTTGAGGCCTGGACAGTTTACTCCTCTTCCTCTTCATACTACAGCAGACACATTCATTTGAGGCCTGGACAGAGGTATTTTTCTGTGCAGTTGGGGTATCCCCAACAAGTTGAATTCTGCACTGTAAACATTCCCGTTTTCCTTACCTCAGTACCTTACTTTCATCTACTCTATTTACATAACTGCAATTAGAGCAGTAGTGTACACCATATTTATTTCTATGCTTCAGAGAGAAGTTGGGCATTGCTATATATTTCATCAGTAACTGAACAAAGAGTTATTTCTGCTACTTTAGCTCTGCGGCACATTCACATTCTCTGAGTATTTGATTGCTGTCATGTACTACACCAGTTTTGCTTTTGTACCAGATGACAGTCTATTATTTGAGCTGCAGGTTGCCATCAAGCACTAAGCTGCATCTTATCACTTGATTTCATTCATGTTAGTAAGCACATACACTTTATATGTGTGTGTGTGTGCGGGGGATGCATACCAAATTTTGGCGTGTACTTTTCACAAACCTTAACAGCACATGACATGCTGTATCCAGCAGTCAAACTTGATTCTTAGAACTTTGCTGGCCGTTCATGACATATTTAAAGTGCCATAGCACTCTTTCTGCTAACTGTGTATTGGTCAAAAGGTAATATGTGTCAGATCTGTCAGTAAACACTACATATCAAATCCAGCCAGAGAAATACACAAGAATCTCACATTGTTTCCTTGATTATCCTGTCTACTGTTTACGCTGTGCTTTGCTCTTCCATTTACTTATGCCAGACAGAGAAACAGAGAGAGAGACAGACAGAAAGTGATGTCTTGCTCTGCTAGCCATGTGGCAGCAAACTCTTCTGTAGAAGCAATAATCTTCCAGATTTATCTGCCACTACAGTTCTTATCTGAACTAACACGCAGATTACTGGCCTTTATAACAGTAGAAGTGTTTTTAGGAATGTACTGCTTAAACTGAACTCTGCATTTTTACTACTGAAATAGCTTTTGTATAGAAATGTGTTTCTCTTTTTTGTGCACTATGAATTTTTTCCATGTATGACTGGATTTTTTATTATGAACGATGACAAGAATGTTGTGTGTTGCTGAAATGGCTTAAGATCACTATTTGCATAAATTGTCTTTTTGCTCATGTGCGAATAAAAGATGGGCATTGAGAACAGTAGGTTTGTCATTTCTTCACTATCCCATTTGAAAGGAACATTCCCCAGAATACATCCACTAGACTTACTCAGAATATAGATAAGTCTAATAGAGATGGTAATTTTCAAAATGTATGGGATAATCTTTTGATGTTCAGCACCTGTGAAGTATGCATGTTAGTTTCTGCACAAATTAATGACTTGAATTCTGCTCTACCATCCGGCTTGTATTCATCAAATATATTCTGAAACATTCCATCGATAAGAAGAATCTGACAACTTCAGCTTCGTGTTAATGCCAGTATTATCGGTAAACTCACTGGGATCTATGCCTGCTTATCAACTTTTCCAAGCATAATTTTCCTTTTGGCTTCAGGGTTAATATGAGATGAGAAATTTCTGTCAATGGAAATTAACAATACTACTGAGGTCTTGTCACTGTGTATTCTCCTTCCTCATTAGACCCTTATGTTTTCCATCGTGTGGGGATTGTGTACAATTATGGCTTCTTGTCTTTGCACTGAACATGATGTGCTCAGTGTTCACTTGTACATCATCTGTCTCTACTATGTACATGCAAATGAGACTGCTGTTGTAAATGTGCCTGTGTTTACCTAAACTAATCTCAGAGACTCCATTATAAGTATACAGTATATTTAGTAACTTCAGAGGGTAGAATAAGTTCTTCTGAGCAGGAAATATCTGTGATAACGAGATTCAACACCTCTTTCTTTATTGCTATTTCTGTCTCTTACATGTTGCTCTTCCCAAACATTGTATATTAGATAATGGGCACAGTAACCTATTAATTCTGTATTTACACGAGTCACTATTTCCAAAATATCTTCCCCAGGGCAGTTGTCAAGGAAGGTTTTGTTTTAAATTTTTTAGCTCAGAAAATGACCTTAAAATATTAATTGTATTATTATTATTAGTAGTAGTAGTAGTAGTAGTAGTAGTAGTAGTAGTAGTAGTAGTGTTAGTAGTAGTAGTAGTAGTAGTAGTAGTATTAGTAGTAGTAGTAGTATTAGTATTAGTAGTAGTAGTAGTAGTAGTAGTGTTAGTAGTAGTAGTAGTAGTAGTATTAGTAGTAGTAGTAGTAGTAATAGTGGTAGTGTTAGTAGTAGTATTAGTAGTAGTAGTAGTAGTAGTAGTGTTAGTAGTAGTAGTAGTAGTAGTATTAGTAGTAGTAGTAGTAGTAATAGTAGTAGTTGTAGCATTAATAGAATTCAGTTGGAAATTAAACGCATTCCTTTCAGTTTAATTCTGCAGTTTGTAAAATCCCAGTACTACATGCTATCCTGCATTGTAATATGGGTAAGGCACTGAATCTTCACTGTACTAGCACAGACCAGCAGTTATCTGTAATCCTCTAACTGGAAATTATCACACTTGAGATGTTTTACACACCACACTTTCCAAAAGTGTGAATAAATAAATAAAGAAACAAAATAAGCAAGAAACCCTCATCTCATTAACAAATAACTATTTTGTTCCTAGGTAACAGCAATGTCTGGTAGTTTGGCAGTGATCTCTTGCAATGCCTATTGCTGCTAGGAGGACCTTTTTTAATGTGTTTAGTTTCCTGCTTCGGTAGGGGCCCTTTTTGTTCTCACAAATAATTTCCCACACTGTGTCACAAAAATGTGATGTCTGGGACAGTGTTCTCATGCAGTGCCTAGAGCTTTTAGCAAAAACCATTTCCAAACAAGTGTATGCACCAGACCAAAATGGTTTCTTAAGATAAGTTGCTGAACAGTACTAAATCATAAATGCAAAAAAGAAAAGTGTAGGATGTGACAGGGAGAGTTAATATATGCCTGTTAATATATGGCAGGAAGAGATGGAAGACGGAAGACTAATGAACAATATGTTTTGTTACTTCTGTGTTCATTGTTGGATAATTTAATTTATTTTAAAATATGAAGTTGTAACTTTGGTAATAAGGGAAAACATGGAAAAATGAGTCATCACAGCGTAATAATATAGCAATAACCCACGTCTGGGTATGGGTAATGCGGGATTTACCCACGGTTGGCGTGGTTTGATCCCGAGGGTGAAGCCCGAGGGACCAAACAAAGACAACCGTGGGTAAATCCTGCATTACCCACACACAGAAGTCGGTTATTGCTATTATACTATGACATTATTTAAGAAAAGAAATAATTACTTTTCTTAAATAATGGCATTGTATAATGCCGCTTTGCTGCCCTTCCGCACCTGGCTGGTATCCGCGGTAGTTCTGATGTACTGCGCATGCCTACGCAGTACATCAGAGCTGTGGCCAAAAGCAATGGAGAAAGCAAGATCTCTGTTGCTTTTTACTGTTTCGCTATGCTAAATGGGTTTAACATAGCGAGACAGCTTTAAAATGAGCAACGGAGATGTCCGTTGCTTATTTTAAAGCTGTCTCGCTATGTTAAACCCATTTAACATAGCGAAACAGTAAAAAGCAATGGAGATCTTGCTTTCTCCATTGCTTTTTTTTTTAAAACCTGTCTCACTATATTAAATGGGTTTAACATAGCGAGACAGCTTTAAAATAAGCAACGGAGATCTCTGTTGCTTATTTTAAAGCTGGCTCGCTATGTTAAACCCATTTAACATAGTGAGACAGGTTTAAAAAAAGCAATGGAGAAAGCAAGATCTCCGTTGCTTTTTACACACTGTGTCGCTATGTTAAAGGAGTTTAACATAGCGAGACAGCTTTACAAAAAGCAGCGGAGATCTCCGTTGCTTTTTTTAAACCTGTGTCGCTATGTTAAACTCTTTTAACATAGCGAGACAGTGTTTTAAAAGAGACTTATACTAATGGAAAAAGTCCGGGCGACCGGACCTTTTTCATTAGTATAAGTCGATTTACAACGTGCACGCTGGCCAATCAGCATGCACGTTTTGGAATATTAATGGAGGGTCATGGTATAATCTGGCTTTGTCATCTGCTCCTGAGGTAACTCATCTCCTGTAATGAAGCAGTTGTTATGCTGACTGTGGAAATATTTATTAGAGGACTGTTCTTGTATATATTACAGAAGAAAACTATTTTTTTTTCTTTTTTTGAGGGGGAGGGGTTTAGTAAGTTGTGCCAATATTAATCAAGAGCTCACCTCTTGTCCTAAGGACAAAAACAGAGAAAGTACAAACATTATATGTTCTGTTTGTTTGAAAGTCTTTAGAGTATCACTGCCCCATTATTTTGTGAATGTAACATATACCGAGATGGTCTATATACTTTTTTTAAGCAACAGAAGGGTATGTTTTATGATGATTTAGTTTAAGTGGCAAAGCAGAAGAAAAGGAATAAAATATTTTACCATTTAGCTCACCCACAGATATAACAATTGCACTTTTCTTTGAGGAGCAAATAGAATGAAGTGACATATTCTGTTTGATGTTACTTGTAAAATATCTGATTTCTTAACAGATGCATTTGAGACTTGTGGAACTGTGAATTCCAGCAGTAACATTAGCTCTCCTTTATCAATAGCAAATCAGGACTGTAATAAGAGAGACTTAAACTTCCAGGTTGAAAAGTAATGGGTCCAGGTAAATATCAGAAATTTGAAGTGGTTTCAATAATATGCTGCAAATAGAATATTGTTCCTAACTTACTAGGAATTTATTTCTGCTGGTATTGGTGCTAAATTCTATATGTGTTTGTCTTTGGATTTATATGCATCTGTTTTTTCCAGACCCTTTTAGTAAGAGGATATGTTTTCCTGTAATTAAGAGAAGTTAAATACTGAGATTCTGCATATCTTAATATTACTAAGTAATCCTGAAAAAAATTATAGTGTGAAGTATTATGTCAAATAGAAGATACCTTTGTTTGTGTAAATGAAAAATAAAATAAAGGTCCAAGGGCAGATCATATAGATCACTGTGGCATGTAATCTGTGAAAATGAATAGAGTGAGAAAGCTAATTTGAATTAGAATGGTGTAACCATAAAGAGGTTTGATAACAATGTCCATATGCTTAAACAAGAGCTTAGTTACAAGGACAATAAATGTTGTGATATAAGAAGATATAAAGTCCACAATAAAAGGCTCCTCTTAAGAATCCCTGGATTCTTGTGGTCAGCTTTGTATCTGTAAGCATCACAAGTGCTGTCATTGTGTTTCTAACTTTAGTTACACAATGACAGCACTAATTTAAGAGTACTTGGTTGGTTAGACATTGCAGGATTTAGTTGTACGACAGTCCTTTCAGTACCTTAAAACCTGTCATCAGTGAGATTAGCAGGAAGTCAGAAGGTGTGCTAGCTGAGGATACTTTAGGAACAGGTTTAAATGCTCTTTCCCAAGTCAGTGGCACATATCTGGACATTATGGTTTAAGTCAAGGTATGCTGATCAGCGGTAATAAATGAAAAATATAAAACATGAAAATAAAAAAATGCCTCACCAAACGTCATAGCTAAATGTTTAATCATCACAGTTTTAGCGTTTTCATTCCAAAACATCCTGTGTTTTGGAATGAAAGCACTAAAACTGTGGTGATTAAACATTTGGCTAGGTCTTTTGGTGCGGCATTTTTTATTTTCAAGTTTACATAGTATGCTGTTTTGGGGTTTATTTTATCCAGAAATACAAAACACGTAGTGAAGAGTTTAGGATATGACATAGGCAGTTCAGATGTATCTTTCATATTATTTAGAAAAGCATGGGCCATGGAAGAGGTTCCCTATTATATGACCAAAGATGCATTCTTTCAAATGCGTCTTGATCGAACTTGAAAGCACGAAACGGCATATAAGCAAATTCTTCCCCTGGGAAAGAAATCGCTTGTCTGCGTTCATTATTTTGCCATTTTTGTCACTGTAGTGCAATCTCAGAGTAAATATATTTAAGGAGGGGGTGTGGGAGGCACAGCCCCTCACTTTATGTAATGTTTGAAAGTTTTTTTTTTCTTTTTTGGAACAGTGATTTTTTTTCCCAGGGAAATAAATCGCTGTTCTAAGTTCTCGGGATTGTAAGCTTTTGCTTACATGGGGTTAATAAATCAGCGTTCACTTTTTTAAGTGTTTGCTGATTTAATATAGACCCATGGAACAATATATGCCAACAATCTAGCAGCTTATTGAGAATAGTAGCAAAGTTCAAAAATATTAATCCTGAGGGAAAAAGCTAGCAGTATAAAATATTCATCTTCATGAGGATAATCTGAAAAGCAAGTATGCTTTTGGAACATATGTTATATACAATTTCAATTTAAAATGCTCTGCTGCCTACTTTAGGAAAGAAATGAAATTAAGATAGCCCCTGAGATTCATTAACAATCATGTAAGCACCATGCATATGTAATGTAAGTGTGCTAGCACGATGAGCAGCAGCGCTAATCACATATGCATATTGCTCATCATGCCTACATGTTTGCAAGCACCTTTTTGTGGCCAGCAATAGTGTTCTCAGCCATGAAAAGGTGCTTGCAAGCACAGAATGTAAACAAAACATCTCACATATAGGCAATGCAAACATATGAGCACAAGCTGTAGTGCAGACAAATTAAATACAAGTACAGGGAAAGAATACAGAAGGGCGGAGTGAAATGGGGGAACTGTACACAAACTGTGTTATATTGCATAATTAATTAGTGCTGAAGGACAAATGCTTAAATAGTACTCTTTTTCCTCAAGCAAATGTGATGAAGTGTATAAGAAGTATTTCTGACATAAATCCTGCAATATTGATGTAATGATACTTAATGTCAAAGACAATCCCACAGTTACGGTGATAAATAAAAACAGGCTTGCTAAGAAAGGATGTGATAGGGATATAAATCTGAAATTTAACAAAGGGGAGTGAAAATGCAATATACATATTAATTAAATGCTGAGTAGAGATAACAGCAAGGACAGAAGCTATGTTATGGGATGAGTGCATAGACTGCAGTTAATGCATATGAGATGTATATATATATATATATATATATATATATATATATATATATATATATATATATATATATATATATATATACAGATAATTTATGTGTGCAAGCCAACACCACTGCTCTATTCCCCACCTCAGCATGTACACACAGGAACAAAAGGACCGTAGAGCTATAATGTCAGGTACATCAGAAAAGAACATGTTTTTTGCAAATAAATGAAATGACAGTGGCATAGGAAAGGGCTTCATCACCTATGGGCATGAAATAGGAAAACAACTGCTGTATAGTTGTATAAATGCTAAATATCAATCTAATAACACACAGCATAAATAAGTGGCAAATTACAAGACAGAGCAGATGATGTTACTATTTCAGTTTTGCCATTGCCACTTTGCAAACATCTTTAACATTGTAATACTGGGCATGCTCACATGGAATTACAGGGAACAATAACATAACAACAACACAATAGAAGGTGCTGTAACAAAGGTGAAATCACATTTTCTGATAGTCTGGCAGCATAAAATAGAGTAAGAAATGCTTATGGAACCACTCATCTGCCATTAAGCTTTATATTGTGACAAAAACAATTGCATGATTAAAGACATCCAGATTAAGACACATAATATAGAAGATCAGTATCCTGTGAATAGGTAATGCATGTCAGCAATGAATGACATACGAAGCATTCACATCATGTCATTTCTGAAAACATGCCAGGATAGATATCAGAGAGGTGCATAACAATCATTGTTGGCACAGAAATACACATATTGCCATGTCATGAATAACACCCTTGAAGAGCTTACAGCACTTTCCTGTCAGACAAGGTGTATGGATGACCTGTGTTGTAGGAAAAGGCTTGAAAAAAGTGTGCAATGAATATTTTCTTCACGTAAGCCACTGTTTTCTGACAGACAGGTGCTACCAGATGCAAACCCTACCTATTATACAAGGATCTCTCCAGACCTCTGTATTGACTGCATGTGCCACATCAAATAGCAGTGAAGGCTGTACAGATAACTGAATTGAATATGTGCATTAGGCCAGGAGTTATGAATGTAATCTGAACAATCAGATTTATTCATAATGCTGAAAAGGAGCTACATATCTTCCTATCCACACAACAGTGAGCATTACGATATGAGTGCTTCTTTAGCAAGGAAGAGGTTTCCACAATATAGGACCCACACTGTCCCAGAACTGAAGCAGAGTATGTCTGTGGAGGTATGCTATAAAAGCCAGTACTCAATGCACATGCCACAGGAGCACTCACAGCATGACATGCCCTGAATAAACATTTCACTGCCAGGTAATGACAACCTGTGCTGATATAGCTTTGCCAACATAAAAATTGTTAACAGCACAATAAAATCCCCATTACCAAGTGGCACTCCCAGGCAACTGGCATCCAGTCTCACTGCAGTTGTATGGATATGATTTTGGAATTCCCTCATACATTACTGTCAATGTCTTAGCACAAGAATATGAGACAAAGGTCCAAAACAGGGGCACATTTAAATATTTCTCTTATAAACTTAGAAATTTACTAAACTATCTGTATTTGTGTTAGCATGTATTTCTTGAAGGAAGTCAAACATCACTACATATTCAGAGACTTCAGTCCTCAGTGATCTGCTAGAAAAACACAAATTTTACAAGGTCGAAAACCTGTCTTTAATATTAAATCATTCTCACCACTTACATTCACTGACACTGAGGGATCCCTGTTTGCATAAACAAATATTCCTGCACTGTAGGACAAATGGCTGAAGGCAAAAGGGATAACACTATCCAGTTAAGTGCTTTAATTCCAAGTTTACATTAATGGAACTTCCTCAGAACTAAAAAGCCCAACTCAAAAAAACATTTAAATAACATACCATAAACAGTTTGCATATTTTCCTGAGGGATCCCAATTTGGACTCCTGCCTGAAACAAAACGTAGCATGTTGTCACAAGATATACAGGGAATCAGCTGATCTTTCCCATTCTTGTGGAAAACAGTAGATCTCATGTAAGAGTGGGTCCAGAGCAGCAAGTGATAAGCATTTAGAAATTGTCTGTCACACCATAACCACTTAATCATGTTGGTTTTCTTAGGACTTGAACACTGTGGCTTAGTTTTATTTACACAAAGAAGTAGGCTCATTGGTCAAACTGCTCAACCTCTTAGCGCAAGAAATCGGGACAAAGACTGACATAATGGGGGGGCAAAGACCCACAAATAGGTACAGATTTTAAACATTGCTTTTATAAAATTAGAAAGTTAATAGAATGACAATACTTGTCTTAGCATACATTTTTCTGAATTCTGTACATCTGAAGTCTGAAACTCAAATGCATATAATTATTTAGTGATTTCGGTCCTCAGGTCATCAATCATTGATTTGCCAGAAAACCACACATTTTATGAGAAACAGCTCAAAAATGTGAGGCACAAATCTGGACATTCTGTAAAAATCTGGACAGTTGAGAGATATAAGAACATGGAGTACGATATTGTAAAATGTTTATGCATTGGTTAGAATGTTAGGGCAGTAAGGTAGTAGTATATGTCCTTAATCCAGTGAAAAAATGGTGCAAAGAGTGAAGCTGAAATAAGAAAATGCAATTAATAGTGCATCATTATTCTTATGAAGCCATAGTAAATTCCATAGCTGTTTTTTTTACTTCACACATACTGAAGATGTAAGGTGATTTGTTAAAAACACTTTTAATGTCATTATTAAAGCAAAAGTGAAATGAGGTTGAGAAATGGCTAACTGAACACCATTAATTCATACAGAAAGGATGCATAGTATGTAACTTTTCAGTGGGAGCGAGGGTTTTAAGGCAGGAATACATTTATTACTAAGAAAGCCTTTAATTTACTGGCAATTAATATTATAAATATACTATTTCTTTTTTAGACTTGTATTTATTAGAAACGTTTAAGAAAACGCATCACTGTCTATATCAGCCATGACAGAACATAGCATAGTGTTCCTATTAGCACTGAGAGAAACTGCTTACATAAACATTTAAAAAGTACAGTTGTGTACACCTACCATAAATGTAGATGTTCGAGTGTCTTCACTGTTGCAGTCATGACTGTAGGGTTCTCCCCTGCCGGCAGGCAGTCCTCGGTCGGCCAGAATCCCAAAGTCTGGGTCCGGCGTCGGCTGTTCAACCATGCTCCCTGATGTCAGAGCGCCAGGAGTACAAAGCCGACAGCCGACGCCATTTTATCCAGTTTTTCTTGCCCCAGATGTCAGGAGTCCCAAAATGAGAAAGGTCCCATATCCTTTGCAAATACACCTCAGAAGAATGGTGAAAAAAGGAACCACACAAAAGTAAAAATAAGAGGGGACAGGAGGGAGGGAAACCCAGACTGCAACAGTGAAGATACTCGAACATCTACATTTATGGTAGGTGTACACAACTGTACTATGTTCATCGTGTTTCACTGTTGCACTCATGACTGTAGGGTAGAATCCCAAAGCTGATAGAAAGGGAGGTGGTCATAAAGTGGAAGGGGTGGCTAAAAGGCCCTGTAAGACTGCAGAGGCAAAGCTTGCCCTAGACTTAGAGTAGAGAGGTAGATTGTGCTTAGAAAAAGTATGCACTGAACTCCAAGTTGCAGCTTCCAAAATGTCTTTGGTAGGAACTCCCCTGAGGAAGGTCACAGACGTGGCAGCAGCTCTGGTGGAATGAGTCTGTATACTCCCTGGGATTTGCTTTCCATGGTGTGAATAACAAAATCTGATTCCATGAGCAATCCATTTAGAAATGGTCTGTTTTGAAATGGCTTTACCTTGGGAACTTGAAGCATAAGAAACAAACAATTGTTCTGATTTTCTGATGTCCTTCATTCTGTCCAGGTAAAAACATAGTTTTCTGTGTACATCCAAGGAATGTAAAATCCTTTCCCCTTTATTTTGAGGAGTGGGGAAAAAAGTTGGCAAGTGGATAGTTTGATTTAAAGCCACTTTGGAAACCACCTTAGGCATGTAGGTAGGATTAGTCCTCAAAGACACCCTGACTTGATGAAAAATAATATAAGGTTCCACAGCCATAAGAGCTTGTAACTCTGAAACTCTCCTGGCAGAGGTTAAGGCTAACAGGATGGCTGTCTTCCAAGATAAAAACTTGATGTCAGAAGAGGCAGCAGGCTCAAAAGGAGGCAAGGTTAGTTTTTCCAAAACATAGTTGAGATCCCAAGCAGGAATGGGAGGAGATCTAGGAGGTCTTACGTTCTTAGCTCCTCTGAGAAACTGTCTAATGAGCTGGTGGGAAAAGATTGGAGGGTCTGTATTATAATGAGCAGAAATAGCAGAGGCATGTATCTTAATGGAAGAGAAAGAGAGACCCTTATGTAAAAGATCTGTCAAGTAAAGTAAAATTAAAGCAATGTTCGGAAGAAGAGGATCAGAATTCTGAGTCTGCATCCAGGAACAAAATCTTTTCCATTTTCCTGCATAAGATTTTCTAGTGCTAGGATGTCTGGCTTCTAAAATGACATCCATAACCTGCTTGGGTAGGAAAGAAGAAATCAAAGGCCCGGATTAACCAGGCCACCAGGCTGAGAATTCTGACATGGGAGTGTAGAACCTGACCCTGATGTTGGGACAGAAGGTTCGGAGACTGAGGTAAAACCCAAGGGGGCTCCAGACATAGGCTTTTTAGAGTTGGGTACCAAAACTGTCAAGGCCAATTTGGGGCGAGCAAGATAATCATCTTGGGCTTGTCCTGTTTTATCTTTAATAATACCCGTGGAAGAAGAGGAAGAGGTGGAAAGGCATATCCCGAGAGGTTCCTCCAACTGAATGATAGGGCATCCACTTTCCAAGCTTCTTTGTGAAAAGTCCTGCTGCAAAAATTCTGTAGTTGACGATTGAGATGGGATGCAAAGAGGTCTATGTGAGGACATCCCCAGACTGCTGTTATCATCCTAAATATTTCAGTATCCAGCATCCACTCGTGTGGATCCGAAATGTTTCTGCTCAAACTGTCTGCCAGGAAGTTTTGCTTCCCTGGTAGAAACTGAGCTTGAAGGTCCAGATTGCAAGCTAGAGCTGTGTTCCATAGATCCATGGCTAGTCTGCAAAGGGAGTAGGAATGAGATCCCCCTTGCTTGTTTATGTACCACATAACTGTGGTGTTGTCCGTCCGTATTAGTAGTTGTCCTGGTTGTAGAAGGTTCCTGAAGGCCATTAGAGCTTTCTGAGCAGCTAACATTTCCTTTAAATTGATATGCAGGTGCTTCTGATCCTTTGTCCAAAGGCCCTGCAGACAGTTGCCCTGAAAATGGGCTCCCCAAGCATAATCCCGAGGTGTCCGTGGTCAGAATCTGAGTGGCAGGAGGCAGACAGAAGGGTTTCCCTTTGTTTAGAGTACATGCCCTGGACCACCAAAGGAATTCCTTTTGAAGACAAGGCAGGACGGAGATCAGTATGTCTAAACTGTGGCAATGCTGAGACCATACACTTTTTAGGTACCACTGTATCTTCCTCATGTGTAGTCTTGCATATGGTACGAGAAGGATGCAGGAGGCCATGTAACCCAAAGCCTGCAGGAATCTCCTTGCAGATAGCTGAGTTAAAATTGCCAAGGTTTTGAAATTTGAAGCCAGCTGTAATTGTTTTTCGAATGTCAGAAATGCCATCTGGGTTGTGGTGTTTAGAAGAGCATTCAGAAAAGTTATCTGTTGCGAGGGTGTCAAATTTGACTTTTTATGTTTACAGAGAATCCCATGAACTTGAGGAGGTTCTGTACAAATTCTAGATGCTGGAGTAAGACATCCTTGCTGTCTGCCTAAATTAGACAATCATCCAGATAAGGGTAAATTTGAATTCCCTTGAGTCTTCAGTAAGCTACTACTGGAGCCAGGCATTTGGTGAAGACCCTGGGCGCAGTAGACAATCCAAAGGGCAGCGCAGAGAATTGAAAGTGCTTCGATCCGGCCTTGAACCTGAGGTATTTTATGCATTCCTGTCTGATGGGAATGTGTAAATATGCCTCCTTTAAATCCAAAGTTACTATCCATGCATCTTTGGACAGCATTGGAAGTAGCTGCTGCAGAGTAAGCATCTTGAATTTTGGAATCTCTAGAAAGGTGTTCAAGACTGACAGATCCAGAATGGGTCTCCATGAGTTTTGCTTCCTGGGGACTAGAAAGAGCCTTGAGTAAAAACCTTGTCCCATCTCTGAAAGTGGAACCGGTTCTATGGCTTTCATAGCCAAAAGAGCTTCCACCTGGTTTAAGGCCTCTGTCCATTGATGTTTTGGAAGGTCTGGCCATCCGCTTGGCCTTGGCAGGGTATGAAAATGGAATTTGTAACCTCTTGAAACCACATCCAGAACCCACTTGTCTTGGGTTATATGAGTCCAATTTAGATAAAAAAGAGAGAGTTTTCCTCCGAGAGGGGCTTCCAGGCAAGAAGTTCCTGCAGCCCAACAGAGGGAGTCATTGAGTTTGTTTCCTATGAGTTTGTGACCTGTCCTCTCCTTCCCTAGGGGTGGAAGCAGTCCACTCTCTTGGTCTATAAGAAGCTTGTGTTTGAGGCCTTCCTCTGGAGCATCTATATCTACTCCTCTGAGGCCTGTCTGAAGTGGGAAAGGACCAATTTTTAGAAGGCCAATTCCTGCTAAATCTTGGTGGCTGTACTTGTAAGAAATCTTTAACTGTTTGCATGGATTTTGCCTTATCCTCCATCTTTTTAATCACCTTTTCAGCTTTTGATCCAAACAAAACATTATGCTGAACAGGAGCATCCAATAATTTAGCTTTTACCTGTTCTGGCAAATTTTGTTCCTTTAGCCATGCATGCCTTCTAATGACTGTGCTGGAGGCAGCAGCCCTACAAGAAGCCTCCAGGGCATCAAATCCACAGTGTAAACCATGCTTCCCAACTTGTTCAGTGGCATGCAATAAGTCATGTAATTCCTTATCATCTGCACAGGCAGAAATGGAAGTAAGCTTTTGTTTTAAAACAGACAAGAGAAATTGCTGGTATTTCAGCATATGAAACTGACAGTTTAAAGCCCTAATGGATAATGCAGAAGTGTACACTTTTTTGCCCCATCTTTCTAATGATCGAGAATCCTTTTCAGTAGGAATGGGATTTTTGGCAGAAGCGGCCTTAACTCCCTTGGGACCCTGAGAAATGGTTTCAGGGTCAGCAGAAGGGTTCTTGTATAAAAACTGGTGGGAATCAGGAATCCTGTAATATCTATCAGGCTTAACAGGAGCAGGAGGAAAAGAGTCAGGGTTTAAGTTAGCCTCCAAAAAAGCATCATCCACAATATCCAAAACAGGAGGAATAGCCAGGGGTCTATGTTGGGGGAGAAGAAGAAAATCCCTTCGTCTTTTCTTAGATTCCGAATACTCCTGTCCTTCCCAATGGAAATGTTCCCTCATTTAATGCAAAGTTTCCCCAAAAGAGAAATCCTCAGGGGGAGAAGCTGAAGGAATGGATTCCTCAGCATCAGAATCCTCATAAGGAGGAAAAGAATATTCCTGGTCAGAAGAAGAAACTGAAGAAACAGAAGCCTGATCAGAGGAATCATAATAAACATGCTGCCTTGGCCTTTTATCTGGAGGGGGATGTGAACCCCTAATCATAGTAAGTAAATCCTCCGCCATCTTGAGTAACTGTTTCTGTGACTTGGGAGCCGGTTCAGAAGAGGCCTGTGTTGCAGTCTTTGATTTAGAAGGAGTCTTTGCCTTTGTCTTTGGCTTTGTCTTTATTAGAAGCTGAGTAGGTTTGAAAACCCCTTTGGAAGCTGGTACCTGCACAGCAGCTCCGGACCCATCCGAAGGAGCATTGTCCAAACGTCCTGCAATAGAAATATTCAAAGGCCTGGTTGGCTCCTCATGAGAGTCCGTTTCGGCCATCGGTTCTGAAATGGCCAACGACAGGGTCTGCAAAAGCACCTCACTGACGATGGCCTAACCTGAAGCTGGCTCCGCTTGTGCGCTATCATCAGATTTGGACCTCTGAGGCCTGTCTTCATCCTTGCGACGTTTGTGAACTCCGGTAGCCGGAACCATATCCGACGACATTTTGTAGTGAAAGCGGCTACCGAAGTAATGAAAAGCGAAATCGTACCTTCGTTTAATTGTATGTTGATTGAATCTAGCACAAAACCGACAACTAGCTACATCGTGGTCAGGGCCTAAGCAAGGAATACAGTAAGAATGAAAATCCTTATGAGGTATTTGCTTCCCACATGAAATACAATTATTAACTTTTTCTGACATTGAACTGGAGCAAGAAAAAAGTTTCCCCAACGGGGTACTTAGCTTTGAGTGGAGAAGAAAGTTTTCGGACTGGAGATTATCAGAAAAAATTGTCAGGAGTCAGCCGACCGGCACTTGCGAACTGCTATCACCGCACGGCAAGAAAGACTGGAGAAAATGGCGTCAGCTGTCGGCTTTGTACTCCTAGCGCTCTGACGTCAGGGAGCATGGTTGAACAGCCGACGCTGGACCCAGACTTTGGGATTCTGGCCGACCGAGGACTGCCTGCCAGCAGGGGAGAACCCTACAGTCATGACTGCAACAGTGAAACACGATGAACATCTGCAAAAATAACAACTGTAATTAGACTGCAAGAAAAACCTTATCACAGAAATACTTAATTTTACTGTGACATTGTCTTTTACTCATTTACAATTTGCTCTTACTATCTAATATAATCTGTCTGTAAAAAATGATTTTCACTCATTATATTGCTGGTATGTTGTTAATATCAATTATACTGGTATCTGTATTCTTGACTCTGACTAACACACAATCCAGAATTCTCCATTATCACCCAATTCTTTATATGAGGATACACTCCAGTGTGCTGTGAGTGGTTATATTTGGAAATATCTTTTTATTTCAGCTGCTCCTGTTAGGGGCTGTAACTGCTCTATCACACTAACTATCTGCATCTCCTCTCTCACCACATCCATAAACCTTATCTTAGGCCTTCCTCTTTTCCTTTTGCCAGGCAGCTCCATCCATAGCATCCTTCTCCCAATATACCCAGCATCACTCCTCAGTACATGTCCAAACCATTGCAGTCTCACCTCTCTGGATTTGTCTTCAAACTGTCCAACCTGAGCTGGCCCTCTAATATACCCATTCCTAATCCTGTCCATCCTCAACACACCCAATCCAAATCTTAATGTCTTTAACTCTGCCACCTCCACTCTGCTGTCTTTTGGTCAGTGCCACCATCTCCAAACCATATAACATAGCTGGTCTCACTACCAACTTGTAGACCTTCCCTTTCACTCTTACAGGTACCCATCTTCCACAAATTATTCCTGATACTCTTCCCCACCCATTCAACCCTGCCTGCATTCTCTTCTTCACCTCTCTTTCACACTCCTCATTACCCGTGCATCATTAATTAATTTGTTTACAGTAATTGTAATCTTTGTATTGTTCAGTTGTACTGTATAAGTACTAAGTCTTATTCTTTGATGTTCTTTGCTGGTACTGTATTTTATAGTTTGAGGAAGCATTCTTAATGCAAAAGGGCTTCCCTTTCTTAAATTTATACCCCAAGCATGCTAAAATAGGTTCCAAGTAAGCATAAGTGCATAGTGCTTACCCTCAAGCAGAAGAAAGAAATATGCAAGAGGCTTGAAAAAGGTGAGCATCATGCAGTCCTCATGAAGGAATTTTAATGTGGGTTCATCAATGATCTATGACATTAAGGCTCAGTCCCAGAAGATAAAGGAGTTTTATGTTAAGTTGGAGAGGGACAACAGACTGGAGAAGCATCATACTCTTCATACACTGAAGATGGCACTGCTTGACCAGGCCCTGTATGAGTGGCTTTTGCTGGAAAGGTCTGAGGGTGCCTCTATTTTTGGACCCATGTTGCAGGAAAAAGCACGAGAGTTTCATGAGAAAATGAACATTGAGGGTCAGTGTTCATTTTCAAGTGGATGGCTTACCCAATTCAAGGTTTGTCATGGCATCCGTAAGCCGAACTTGACAGGTGAGCAGAAAACGTCTGATTTTGAGGCTGCAGCTTCATTTCTTGATGTATTTAGTAAACTGGTTGCACAAAATGGCTTGACTGCAGAGCAGATATACAATGCAGATGAGAATGGGTTAATGTGGAAGTGTCTGCCTAATTTTATTTTGACTGGTGGTAATGAGAAAGAAGCTCATGAGTTCAAGCTAAATAAATAAAGAGCAGATAACTGTGCTCATATGTGAAAATGCATCTAGAAATCATGGTAAAGTTGTGTGTGATTGGGAAATTTGCTAAACCTAGGTGCTTTAAAGGCATAACTAACCTCCCTGTAGATTATCATGCCCAGAGGAACAGTTGGATGGATGCAGAAATTTGTATCAAGTGGTTCCACCATTTGTTTGTCCCCATTGCTAAAAACACAATGAGAAAAAATCTAGCAGAGCTAGAGTTTTCACTGTGTGATACCTTATATCTCTTGTGTCAGAGGCAACATGGGATATATGCAAGTTACTTTTTAAGGATATCAGGTGTTTCAACTAAATGGCAATTCTGAATGTCCATGTCTCTGAAGAGACAACTGTGTTATAGATCTACGCTTAGACCAGTTTTGTCTTCTGAGCAGAAGGGAACCTATCCTTGTAGAGGCTGCAAAGCCTGCTGTTACATTTCTACCAGGATAGTTTTTCAGCATCCAGTATATAATGTTATATTTAAGCCTGATTTTTATGCTGATTGTAAGTACCATGGACTTGTATACTTGGCCAGATGTAAACGTTGCACTTCATTCGATGTGGGGAAAACTATTAGGATGTTTAAAGAGTGCATTCTTCAGCATATGGGTGATATTAGAAGTAAAAACACACTTAATGCCCTAGCCAAACATGTTTCTATTTTTACTGATCATAGTTTTAATTTTATAGTGTTGCAATTGCTATATTTTAACAAAAGGCATGGTGATTTTAATAATAGACTTGAAACTGCAGAGACAAGGTGGATTGTAAAGTTGCAGGCAGATAAACTGCCTGGCCTTAATGCATCTGTTCTTTCATAGGTTTATCGATTAATACTAAGCTAATGGCCCTTGTGAGCCATTTTAAGCCTAGCCAATTATCCCTTTTGAGACTCAAACCCAGCACCTTGTGTTTGTAAAACCAATTCTTAAGAAAAGAAGTATACATCAGTAATTGATTGCTGTATTCTATTGGTTAATTGAAGCACATGTTTTAGTATTTAAAGGGTTCTGTTGTTTTATTCTGTGGATCTGATGAAGCACAACTTGTGTGAAAGCGCTTATCCTGTGTACTTTGTGTATTAAAGTTTTATACTTTTACAGCCTTGGTGGATGCCTGGTTTGTTTGCAGCATTTATTGAATTTATTTCATACTGGGTAACCTTTGGCTTCCTTGGACACACTTTCTTCTTTTCTGACAATGAGTAAAAAGGTCACACAGAGAAAACAATTGGTTAAAAACATAAAAAAAATGTAGCAAAGCTAGAGTTTTCATTGTGTGAGACCTTAAACCTCTTGTGTCAGATTTATGGGTATCAGTTGGGTACAACAACCCTGTGTTTCCAAAAGTCAAACATTCCTCTTATGCTGGGCTGATGATGCCATAAGAAGGTAGAAACATACATGTCCACAGCTAAAGGGGTTTGGATTTATTGGCCTGAAATTGTCCATAAATAAACTTAAAAGTAAAAGAAAAAAGTCATGGCCATTCAGAATTGCCATTTGCAGCAAAAATGTGAAAAGAGGCACTCAGACTTTGAAAACAAATGAATAAATACTGAGCTACCTGTGGCTGCATAAGAATTGTAAGCCAGTCCAATTGTATAGTATAACAAAAAGGAACACCAAACTTCCAACAGGATACAAAACAGCTTCCAGTTTATTTAGCTCTTTCATCTCTGAAAGTTCTGAGACTTCATCAGAATAAACCATAGCCACATGCCTATGGTTATATAATACTATTAATCAAACAATTAAGCACATGACATTTTTTTTTTAAACTTGAAGAAAAAACCTTGAAGAAAAACATACAGTTCCATAACAAATATTTTCAGAAGGCAGAACCATATCTACCTAACCAAAGTCTTTGTTTTTAATATTGGTTAAAATTGAAAAGGCTTCATGAATCCCAGGTTCTGCAGTCACATTTAATTCAAGTTGCCATTTGAATTCACTACATTCTATTTGAAGTTCCCACAATCCCCCTCTAGTGGTCTTCTTGATAACTTCCAAAATTCCAAACTTGAACTTAACTCAAACTTCCTGCATTTAACTGAATGTTTATATAATGCATTATTTTCATTATGACTCCTAATAGCATAAGTATATTCATAGATGCATTTTCTCAATGATCTTTCTGTTTTACCAACATAATAAAAATTGCAGGATGTACACACTGCCAAGTATACTAGTCCTTTTGTAGCACAATTACCTTGATGAAATATAATAGGTTTCATGATAAAAGGTAAAACACACAATGCTCCTTCAAAAATATAATGACATTGTGCACATTTGCCACATTTACTAGTGCCCCTGTTGTTTGAATGTGGGTAGGGTGTTCAAATAAATATTTTAAGTTTTTCCCCATCTTGAAAACAAATTGTGGCTGTCCACCTAACGCTCTTAACAGGTCACTGTTTAGAAGTAAAAATTACCCAGTTTATCTTCATAATGTCCTTAATTTCTTTGAAACCATCACCATATGGTAAAAACATAGAGTGGCAGTGGCTCTCATCTCCTTGTGGTTTAAAAAACTTAGCATTTTCTTTATCTATATCTAGAATAGGTTTAAATCCTGCACCCCATTCATGTGCTACCTCAAGGCTAGTATGCCATATTAAGTCTCTGGGGTAGCCTCTTTCCAAAACAAAAATGAACTAATGTTAAACATTTCGTTCTTGAAAATCTCCCAACTAGAACTCATATGGGCTGCCCTTACTAACTGGCCCTTAAAAATATTTTTTTTTTGTGTGTTTGGGATGGTGCCTCTGGTAATCCAAATAATTATTTGAAAAGGTTTCCTTCCTAAATATTTTGGAAACAAAAGAATGACTTACAAGATCCTTAATTAAAGTGACATCCAGGAAGTTAACAGAATCAGAGAAGGAATTTGTGAATTTAGGGAAGGTGGAATATTTTCTAAATAATCCCTAAATTCATTCATATCAGTCACATTGCATTTCCACAGAATAAAAATGTCATCCAAAAAACGTAGATATATAACCCGCTTATTTTGAAATCTAGGAATAAAAATGTTTTTACGTTCCCAACTGTACATTACCAGGTTGGCATAAATGGGGGCACAACTGGCTCCCATAGCCACACCCTTTATCTGTTTAAAGTAGGTACCTTCAAAAACAAAATAGTTATTATCCAGTATTAATTCCATAATTTTAACTGCAAAGTTTACCATATTGTTACTTAAACTAGTAAGCTCTGTTATGGCTTCCCTAAAATGTTCAAGCCCCTCAATGTGGGGAATATATGTAAAAAGGTCTACCACATCAAAAGCTGAGAAAAAACATGTATCACTAAACAATTCTTGTTTAATTCTGGATAGGAAATCCCATTAATCTTTCAATATAAATTCAATAGAAAAAACTGTGCTTTATATAACCTGTCTATAAATACACCAATGGATTAAGTATTACTCCCTTGAGCTGCAATAATCACTCTGTAAAGGGGATTCAAAACATCTTAATGAACTTTTGGAATTCAAAAAGCTTGTGGAATTGCTGGATGTTCATTCCTAAGGAAATCAAATAGTTGTTCTGAAATCACTCCTTGAAACAATGCATCTCCCAGAAACGACGGTATTTTTCTATGAGCTATCATGACTTCATTGTAGGACGCCTCTATGTATTTGTTTTTATCATAGAGTATTGCCAGCATATGTGTGCCATAATCTATGTTATCAACTAAAACTACCCCACCCCTTTTGTCTGGTTTCATAATTCTGAATGTATTATCAGTTCTTAACTCTCTTAAAATGTCAGTTTCTTGTTTTGATAGGTTGTATAATTTCCTTTTGCTTTTAGTTAACAAAGCATACATTTCTTTGGAAATTTGTTCATATGCTGTAATAGTGGGGTGGATCGGGGGATTAAAAGTGCTCTTCCATTTAAACAAGTTGCAACCATTCCCATTTATAAACCTCAAGTCTCTCTGTTGTTGAAACTAATTTTCTAGAGTATAGTTTAGTTTCAGTCAAAATGTCTGGTAAAGCAACTTTAAAACAAGGAACAAACTTGGCACTTTTCTTAAAAAGGGAAAATTGTGTCTTATTAATCTCAGTTTCAGTGTAGTTAAATATGTTAAATCCTTGTGAACATAATAATTTCCCTCCAAATAATGCTTTAATTTTTTCACTATTTTCTGAACTACCTTCATTGTTAAATAAAGATACAATGGCTTGTTCTAGTTGTTGTTCCTCCCCCATTGTCATCCCCTCAGGTTGTTCCTGGTGCCCTTGGGTGCTGGGGTATGTTGGAAAAAATGATTGTTGTTAAAATTATTTTGTTCTGTTACCTATCTTTTCATACCTTCTAAAGGTGGGGTGGTTTTCCTCATCACAAGCTTCTACCATTTGTTCATTATAACCATTGGAATGTACCCTAAAATGAGTGTCTGGTTCATGTCCATTAGGTTTAAGTTCTGCATGTGTGTAAACTTTGGAGAGGGGGTAGGCTTTTCCCTTCCTATATTCTTCCTCATCTCTCTCTAATTTTTTTCTTTTTGCTCTGTAGGTTAAAATCTACCTGGCTTTCTATTTTTACAAACATATGGTCATATTTAGCTATGCTAAATTCAAACAGTAAATCGGAAGTAATTCCTCCATCTAAAACAGTAACTTCTTCTAAAAGCTCATTAATATTCATCACGTTAAGTCTTATTAAAAATTGAACCAGTTCAAGACCAAAACAGTCAAACATTTAAAACAGCTCATGTTTTTCATTTTCTTTTAAAACAATACTGTTAGGAAACTTATACAAACATAGCCCCTTTGGGACCTGTTTTCATTTCACACATTCATTTAAATATAAATTGTCACATTGCAGGTTTCTCACCTTCATTAGTTAATGCTCTAAGTCCAATAATTTCTTCTGAAGTGTTCTTGGAGGCTCTTGTGAAATGTCAGCTCTTGTACCAGTTCCAGTAAATTAAATATCCCGATTAATCCACTGTCTCATGTTCACCTTAAAATTTTGTTGCTCTTGGCTCTGTTTGCTTGCTTGCATCATGTTTGGTTGATTGGAACTGGCAATCAAGTCTGAAAAGTCTCCTTGATTCAGTAAGCAATCCCTAGTTGGCCTTGTAATGGCTGCAGAAGATGCCAAGGCGGCTTCTGGGATTTGTAGTCTATGCAGTATGGTATTCGTACAACTTGTCTGCTGTGTAAGCAAGGAAATTAACTGAGTCAAGGCAGATTCAATTCCATTTTAATTTCATTGGTCATTAGTATCCAAAGTAGAACTAGTGGAAATATTCCCATTCCCACTACTTGTAATCACTGGCATTTTTTCCACACAAAGTGCTAAACCAGTAGAGAAAGCACTTGCAGAAAAGTAATAACAATTCCTTGCTGACACACAATTCACACACCTCTAAACAAATGCAGCAAAAATGTGAAAAATGGCACTCAGACTTCGAAAACAAATGAATAAACACTGAGCTACCTGTGGCTGCACCAGAATTGTAAGCCAGTCCAATTGTATAGTATAACAAAAAGGAACATCAAGCTTCCCACAGGATACAAAACAGCTTTCAGTTTATTTATTGCTTTCGTCTCTGAAAGTTCTGAGACTTCATCAGAGTAAACGATAACCACATGCCTATGGTTATGTAATACTATTAATCAAACAATTAAACAGATTTAAAGAAATAAGATTTTTTTAAAAAACTTGAAGAAAAATGTACAGTTCCATAAAAAATATTTTTAGAAGGCAGAACCATATCTATCTAAAGAAAGCCTTTGTTTTTAATATTGGTAAAATTGAAATGTTTTCGTTAATGCCAGGTTCTACAGTCACATTTAATTCAAGTTGCCATTTGAGTTCACTGCATTCTATTTGAGGTTCCCACCATCCCCCTGTAGTGGTCTTCTGGATAACTTCCAAAATTCCAAACTTGAACTTAAAAGACTGCCTGCATTTAACTGAATGTTTATATAATGCATTATTTTCATTATGACTCCTAATAGAATAAGTATATTCATAGACGCGTTTTTTCAATGATCTTTCAGTTTTACCAACATAATAAAAATTGCAGGATGTACACACTGCCAAGTATATTAGCCCTTTTGTAGCACAATTACCTTGATGAAATATAATAGGTTTTGTGATAGAAGATAAAACACACAATGGTCCTTCAAAAATGTAATTACATTGTGCACATTTGCCACATTTACTAGTGCCCCTGTTGTTTAATGTTTGAATGTGGATAGGGTATTCAAACAAATATTTTAAGTTTTTCACCGTCTTGTAAATAGTGTTTTTCCACCTAACGCTCTTAGCAGGTTACTGTTCACTAGTAAAAATTACCCAGTTTCTCTTCATAATGTCCTTAATTTCTTTGAAACCTTCACCATACAGTAAAATCATAGAGTGACTGTGGCTGTCATCTCTTTGTGGTTTAAAAAAATTAGCAGTTTCTTTACCTATTCCTAGAATAGGTTTAAATCTTGCACCCCATTCGTGTGCTACCTCAAGGCTAGTATGCCATATTAAGTCACTGGGGTAGCCTCTTTCCAAAGAAAAAATGAAATAATGTTAAACATTTCATTCTTGAAAATCTCCCAGCTAGAACTCATATGGGCTGCCCTTACTAATTGGCCCTTAAAAATATTTTTTTTGTGTGTTTGGGATGGTGGCTCTGGTAATCCAAATAATTATTTGAAAAGGTTTCCTTCCTAAATATTTTGGAAACAAAAGAATGACTTACAAGATCCTTAACTAAAGTGACATCCAGGAAGTTAATAACATAATCTGAGAAGGAATCTGTGAATTTATGGAAGCTGGAAATATTTTCCAAATAATCCCTAAATTAATGTCAGTCATACTGTCCTTCCACAGAATAAAAATATCATCCAAAAATGTAGGTATATAACCCACTTATTTTGAAATCTAGGAATAAAAATGTTTTTATGTTCCCAACTGTACATTACCAGGTTGGCATAAATGGGGGCACAACTGGCCCCCATAGCCACACCTTTTATCTGTTTAAAGAAGGTACCTTCAAAAACAAAATAGTTATTATCCAGTATTAATTCCATAATTTCAACTGCAAAGTTCACCATATTGTTGCTTAAACTAGTAAGCTATACAGTGACCTGTTAAGAGCATTAGGTGGACAGCCACAATTTGTTTACAAGATGGGGAAAAACTTAAAATGTTTGTTTGAACACCCTACCCACATTCAAACATTAAACAACAGGGGCACTAGTAAATGTGGCAAATGTGCACAATGTAATTATATTTTTGAAGGACCATTGTGTGTTTTACCTTCTATCATGAAACATCAAGGTAATTGTGCTACAAAAGGCCTAGTATACTTGGCAGTGTGTATGTCCTGAAATTTTTATTATGTTGGTAAAATAGAAAGATCATTGAGAAAATGCATCTATGAACATACTTATGCTATTAGGAGTCATAACGAAAATAATGTATTATATAAACATTCAGTTGAATGCAGGAAATTTGTTAAGTTCATGTTTGGAATTTTGGAAGTTATCCAGAAGACCACTAGAGGGGGATGGTGGGAACTTCAAATAGAAAGTACTGAACTCAAATGGCAACTTGAAATAAATGTGACTGTAGAACCTGGCATTAATGAAAACATTTCAGTTTTATCAATATTAAAAACAAAGGCTTTGGTTAGACAGATGTGGTTCTGCCTTCTGAAAATATTTTTTATGGAAGTGTATGTTTTTCTTCAAGGTTTTTTCCTTCAAGTTTTTTTAAAAAAATGTCTTATTTCTTTAAATGTGTTTAATTGTTTGATTAATAGTATTATATAACCATAGACATGTGGTTATGGCTTATTCTGATGAAGTCTCAGAACTTTCAGAGATGAAAGAGCTAAATAAACTGGAAGCTGTTTTGTATCCTGCTGGAAGTTTGGTGCTCCTTTTTGTTATACTATACCATTGGACTGGCTTACAATTCTGGTGCAGCCACAGGTAGCTCAGAATTGCCATTAAGCTGAAACACCTGATATCCATTAAAGGTTAATTTGCATCTATCCCATGTTGCCTCTAACACAAGAGGTTTACGATATCACACAGTAAACACTCTAACTTTGCTAGATTTTTTTTCTTTTTGTGTTTTTAACCAGTTGTTTTTTCTGTGTGACCTTTATACTCATTGTTTTAGTTTGTTACTTGGGATATTTGTAGACACCCTAATGTTTATTGATATCAGTTGGGTACGGCAACCCTGTGTTTCCAGGATTCAAGCATTTTTCTTATGCTGTGCTGATGATACCATACGAAGGTAGAAACATGCATGCTCACAACTCAAGGGGTTTAGCTTTATTGCCCTAAAATTTTCCAAAAATAGATGTAAAACAAAAAGTCATGGACATTTAGAATTGCCATTTAGCTGAATCACTTGATCTCCTTAAAGGGAAATTTGCATATATTCCATGTTGCCTCTGACACAAGAGGTTTAAGGTATTACACAGCTGAAACTCCAGCACTGCTAGATTTTTTTCTTATTGTGTTTTTAACCAATTGGTTTTTCTTTGAGACATTTTTGCTCATTATCCCATTGTTAAAGAAAATTTATGAAAGAATGGAATGCCAGAGAATAGTAAAGTTCTGTTGCTCCTGGATAACTGTTGCACACATCCTCCTGCTGAAGAACTCGTTAACGGCAACATTTTCGTATGTTATCTTTTGCTAAGTCACAAGTCTGATCCAGCCAATGGATCAGGGGGTGATACAGAATATGAAAATGTTTTACAGGCATGATTTCATGTGGAAAATGACTAATTTTGATGGGACAATTCTGGAGTTTCAGAAAAAATATAATCTGAAGTATGCTATCTACACTGTGAGTTGTGCTTGGAATTCAATGAGAAGTGAAACAATACATAAATGTTGGAGAAACTTGTGGCCAGCTGTGATGTTTATGGAGTCCTCCTCCAATGATGATGAGGACTTTGAGGGGTTTCCAGTCAACAGTGCAGATGAACTCAATAACTGATTTGCTGTGGATGAAGCTATTCCAGTAACTCATACACTAAATAAAGAAGACATCATAAAAGCTCTTGTTAATCATGGAAAAGTGAATGTTGCAGAGGAGGATGAGAGTGATGATGATGGGTGTGAGGTGGAAAAAGTATCCTGGCAGAGTGCTACTGCAGCATTTGAAACTGTAATAGCATTTGCAGAACAGCAACCCTTCACTGCTCAACATGTTATGCAGCTGCACATCATGCAAAACCCGACTTTGCATGAGAGGCATAGAGCCTACAAGCTGATATTCATACATTATTCAAGAAAGCTGCATGCAAGTTTGCCAGTACAGCATCATCTACTGATGTTCATAAGTTCATAGGTAGGTACTAGGCTATTGGCCCTAGCGCCTATATAAGCCTAGCCAAAAAGGTATCCTGGCTTTCGCCACCCAAGAAAATTATTTTCCTGTGCCCCTGTTGAGCAGAGCCACAGAGGTGATTCCCGGGGTGAATTTCCTATTTCCCATCCAATCATCAAGATTTTTCTTGAAGAGTGCTAATGAGGAGCTTTGTTTGATATAGATAGGTAGTTTGTTCCAGAGTATGGAAAGTCTCTGGGAAAGGAATCTATCCCTCCAGCATATTCTGTTTATTGTGGTGACAAGGTTTAGGTCCCTAGAGTCTGTAGCATGGAGGGATTGGGATTTCTTTAAGTGGAGCATGTCCAACAGCTCTGGGTTTGACATAGCTTTGTATGTTAGGCATTGATCGCCTCTGAGTAGGTGATATGTGATCGAGTAAAGCTGGAGTTTTTTGAGACGGTCTGTGTAGGGCATCTGTTTGAGTCTGGTAATCCTCTTTGTGAGGTATTTCTGCAGCCTTTCAAGTTGTTGTACATGTCTTGTGAGGTACATACCAAAAGGGGCGTTGTACTCTATAATGGGTCTAATGAGTGACAAGTAGAGGGGAACAATGACCTCTTTTTTCCTGGATGAGAAACCTTTTGTGATGAGGTGTGCCACATAGAAGGATTTCCTGACCACTGTGGTGTTGTGATTATCAAAGGAGAGACTACTGTCCACCTGTGTCCCAAGGTCTCTTATCACACTTTCGGTGTTAAGTGGACTACCATCTATGTGGTAGCTCATGGGTACAGAGTTTTTACCAAAGGAAATGACAATGCACTTTTTGGCATTTAGCTTAAGGTCATGGCTTTGACACCAGGCATCTGTTTCAGTTAGGCCCTTTTGTAGGATGCCCACATCGTTAGGAGTTTCGATTATGGCTCCTAGTTTGCAGTCATCTGCAAACTTCATTAGCCAAAGACCTTCTGTGTTAGCCTGTACTTCAGAAAAGTAGATACCAAACAGGAGAGGACCCAGGACTGAACCCTGTGTTACTCCACTTGTCACTGGTCTGAAGTCGGATTTGGAGTCTGCTACTTTCACAGTGTGGGTTCTGTCAGTGAGCCAGTTGGCAACCCATCTTGTGACATAGAGATTTATACCTAGTTTAATTAATTTATCTATAATTCCAGAGTGGGGGTGGTGTCAAAAGCCTTGGCGAGATCTAGATAGACTGTGTGAACCACCTTACCCTCATACGCAGCTTTGCTGACTACTTCAAAGAAGTCTATCAAGTTTAGGAGACATGATCTGCCTTTTACAAACCTGAACTGGGTGGGGTCCAGAATTTGGAGATTACCAATGTCTTTGTATCTAAGTTCCATGATAATACATGCCATGGCCTTGCAGACCAGGCTCATTATTCTAATGGGGCGGTAGTTCTCAGGATCTGTCATGGCTCCCCCTTTTTGGAGTGGGATAACCATCGCTGTGCACCAGTCAGTGGGCACAAAGCCTGACGTGAGGTTATGATTGAACATGGTGCTTAGGTGGGGTGCCAGTTCGTTCTGTAGTTCATGTAGAACACAGCCTGGGATGTTGTCAGGTCCCATGGATGCTGTGTTCTTGGCTTTGGAGGGTGTGGTTTTTACCTACGCAGCTGTGATTACAGGAACTTTGCATTCTTCCAGTATAGAGGTGGGCCCTTTAGGGGGTGAGAGGGGGGTAAGATTAGTATTGAACCTGTCTGGAGGATGTTGCCAATATCAATTGGTTCTGGATATTTAGTGCCATTGTGCTGTAACTCAGAGCAGATCTGTTGCCATTGAGATTCTTGACATAGCTATAGAATGCTTTGTGGTTGTCTTTATAATCAGTGGCAATTTTGTTTTCATAACTAGCTTTGGAGGATTTTATGAGGGATCTCAGCTTCTTACTGAGGCTGACCAGGGAGTTCCTCCAATCATGGCATTTTACTCTTTTTTGCAACAGTTTCTTTCTTCTGTTGTAGAGCTTGTTTATGGCAGGGGACCACCAGATTGGCTTCCTTTTTTTGGAGTATAGCATCTTGGTTCTGTTAGGGATATCATGATCCATGCACTCGTGTAAGTGCTTATAAAGTGCATTTGTATAGGATTCAGCAGTTGTACCTCTATTGTCCATCTGCATGGGTGTCGTGAAGTTTGCCACTTCTGTCTTAAGAAGTGTAAAGTTGGCTTTGGAGAAATTTTTTACGGTGGTTTCTCTAATGGGAGTGGGGGTGGGATGAGGATGTCTAGGGTGATTAGCTTGTGGTCGGATCTGACCAACGAGGAATTGACCTTTGGTGTGAAACACCGGCCACTCATGTTGGTAATGACCAGGTTTAGGATATTGCTGCCCCTGGTGGGGGTGTGGATAAGTTGATCCAAGGCATTGGAATTTATAATTTCCAGAAAACGTTGAGCAAAAGAGTTGGTACTTGTAGTTTTACCAGATAATGGTGGGGTAGTTGAAATCACCCATTATTAGGGTGTTGGGTTGTACCCTAATATTTTCCAGTGTTTCAAGAAATGATGAATGAGAATCCTGGGGCATGGTGGGGGATCTGTAGTAAGTTACAATTTGGATTGCAGTCTTGCCTAGAGTTAGTTGCACTTGGATAATCTTGGATGCATTATGCTGAGCAACTAGCCTGGAGGTGTGGATATCCTTAATGAATATGGACACACCTCTGCCTTTAGTGTTTCGGTCCAGGTTAGGTGGCCGAAAGGTGTGGTATGAATTATAGCCTGGTAATGCAGGGGTGCTCTCTGGAGCCTTGAACCAGGTCTCTGTCACTGCACAGTTGTTGATGTTCTCCATTTTAAGGAGTGTCTCGAGTGAATGCAGTTTGAGGTTTAGATTTCTAGCATTGAGTAGCATTACCCTCAGATTTTGATTGCTTGTACCTGTTATGGTGGTGAATTTGTCATTTGAACCTTGACTAAAAAAGGCACTATAGCAGTGGCAAGAGCCTTCACCAGTATCTGGAATCCCAAGGGCAACAGGTGCAGGACATCTCTGGCAAAGCATCATGGTCTGTCGATCATATCATCCCAGGCAGACAGATACTGGATCCCCTTAGAATGACACCAGAAGCTTAGTCAATTGTTGAAATCAATCATTTTGTCCTTGTACTGTGGTATCATTCTGGGTGATGGCAGGATGCTACTCAGGGCTAGGGTCATACCTGCCTGGGCTACAAGATGGGAGAGCTCCTCCATGTCTTTTTTCATGTAGTCCAGGGAGGTATGTCTCAGGTCATCCACACCATCATGGACAATGACAGAGTCATATTTGTACATATTGTGGAGTGACCTGAGTGCATGCATTATGTGGCAAATCCTGGCACCCGACAGGCAGCTGACAGTAACTTTCTCCTTATTTAGCCTGTTGAGTGGAACATCAATGTGCCTGACTATTTATTCACCTATGGCTAGAGTGCTGGGTATGTTGTTATGCCTTATGGGCTGTGGTTGAGTGGCACACTGAGTTTGTGGTCTATGTGTCATTTGGGTTGTGTTGTGGGGTAGAGGTTGCTTGCGTTTCTGCTTTGGAGGTCTCTGTAGATTGAGCAAATTTTTATTAACAGCCTCCATGAATGGAGATGTGTGTTTTGTGTTTCTATGTGTCTGTTTTGGTGGTGTAGGTTTTGAGGGGCTATGTGATGAGTGTGGTGTGGTGCAAGTGTTTACCTTCTCCTCTTGACTGTCTAGTCCAGTCTTGGGTTAAGAGAGCTTTGTTTCCAGTTTGGTATATAAGTGCATCTCTCACAGGTTGTACTGGTGGGTGGTAGGAGGAAAGGGCTGTCTGTGTACATTAGGCAATTGTTGCATTACCTCAAGGTACCCAGATTCATCATGTAGACAGGAGAAAAAAACGGGAGCTGACCCTTAAACATGCCTGGATAGGTGCTTATTTATTAAGTACTAAAAACTGTTTTCCTCTAGACAAGTGAGGAAAGTTGAGTGCTGTAATAATTTGTAGCTTATTTAGTGCTTATGAGTTCTGAACAAGTGCTGAGCACAAAGAAACAGATTTGTGTGCTAAAACTAAAAAAAAACTGGCTAGTTCTAAGGGAAAATTTGAAGAGCAGACGTTACGGTACTGGGAATAGTTTAACCCTAGCTAAGCGGTGATGCATAAAGTGTTTTTTTTAATATAACAGTAGCAAATGAGCAAACTGATGTAAACAAATTAACCAATAAAAAGCTAAAAAACTGAGCCCTGTTCCAGCAGTCTTCAATCAGACAAGTTCTAACTGCACACTCCTGCCACTAGGGTAGAGGGGAACCTCCTCCAAAAAAAGATGGTCAGGATTAGTGCTCAAGTTATATAAACAAAGCTAGATTCAGCAGGTCTGAATTTATTCTATGCATCAGCAAACAAGGTGTACCAATTTCTGAAAGAAACAGTTCAAATAAGCAGGCACAATAAGCTTTTAACCAGAAACTCCCAGCTCAGAAGGGCAGAATCTACCCTCTCCTCCCACAAGAGTGCAGACCACACCTTCTTAATGTAAAATAACTGGGCCGAAGCCCAAGTGCTTAAATCAGAACTAATACACTTTTAGAATAACAGACACTAAGCCTTCAATCAGCAACTTCCAACTTAGAAGGATGTAAGCTACCTCGCCTGCCACAACAGTGCAGACCACAAACCTTCTTAATGTAAAACAACTGGTCTGAAGCCCAAGTGCTTCAACCAAAGGCTTAGAATAACAGTTACAATTTAATCAAGCTACTAACAAGCAGTAATACATGCAGCATAATAAATACAATTAAGTACTTCTAAGAACAAGCAGCAAAAGCAAAATAAAGTAATATAGTAGGAAGAAACACAAATACAGTAAGAGCAGATGAATAAAGTGCAATTTTTTATATAACAATAGGAAATGAGCAAACTGATTTAAACAAATTACCCAATTAACCAGTAAAAATGCTCATAACTAAGCCCTGTTCCAAAAGTCTTCAATTAGACAAGTTCTAACTGCACACTCCTGCCACTAGGGTGCAGGGGAACCTTCTCCAAAAAAGATGGCCTAGATTAGTGCTCAAGTTATACAAACAAAGTCAGATTCAGGATGTCTGAATCTAGTCTGTGCTACATCAAACAAGGCACACCAATTTCAGAAAAAAACAGTTCAAATAAGCAGGCACAATAAGCCTTTAACCAGAAATTCCCAGCTTAGAAGGGCAGAATCTAGCCTCTCCTCCCACAAGACTGCAGACCACAAACCTTCTTAAAGAAAAATAACTGGTGTGAAGCCCATGTGCTTTAACCAGAGCTAATACACTTTTAGAATAACAGACACTGAGCCTTCAATCAACAATTCCCAACTTAGAAGGATGTAAGCTACCTGTCCTACCACAACAGTGCAGACCGCAAACCTTCTTAATGTAAAACAAGTGGTCTGCAGCCCAAGTGCTTAAACCAAAAGGCTTAGAATAATAGTTACAATGTAATCAGGCTACTACCAAGCAGTAATAAATAGAGCAGAATAAATACAACTGAGTACTGTTAAGAAGATGCAAAAGCAAAACAAATTGCAATTTTTTTTTTTTTTTTTTTTAGTAAAGTGCAAAGAGAGAGGAAGTAGAAGCAGAAGAAAAATTCAAGGTTAAGAATCTAAGTGGATTGGCCTTCTCAAATGTTCTCTCTGTATTAAGCAGAGTGAGCACCAGACTGGGAGGCATGTCCCAGATCAAATTGACAGTAGGGGTGGGCAACTGCAAAGCCACCAACTATGACACCACAAAAATAGGGTGGGGGGAGGGAAAAACAGATTGAGGACAGATGAGAAACAGAAAACAATGCCAGAAAATATATAAAATAATTCAGTCAGGCAAAATTAAGACAATGCAAAACTCTGAAAGGTTAAAATGCCAAGAAATATACTTATCAATCAACAATATATTTCCAGATTGTTTGAGAATCACACTTCAGCTAGAACACCAGGAGTGGATCCTGATGCGATGTCCACTCAGTAAACTGTCTACCCTACTGTAACAGTTGTGTGTGTGTGTGTGTGTGTGTGTGTGTGTGTGTTTGTATGTGTGTGTGTGTGTGTGTGTGTGTGTGTGTGTGTGTGTGTGTGTGTGTGTGTGTGTGTGTGTGTGTATGTGTGTGCGTGTGTGTTTTTTTTTAAGTTATTGGAAGTTAAAAAAGCTACTTTAGGGAAGTTTACTAAGGCCTATTTTTAATAGTAACTCTCAAGCAACCAGATGTTAAGTTTAAGGTCTCTTAAACGTGTGACACTTGCACCATTTGACAGTGGTGATACTAAAGGACTTTCCTGAAGCCTAGTATCATAAGTCAAGGTTCCATTACACAGAGTTGGTAGTAATTTAGACAGATGTCTGTTAGAAAAATGTGTATTTGAATATATGATAGATGCTAGTTTAAAAGCAAAGTAGTATATAATGCATTTTATTCTATTAATCATATAGTAGAGAGGATTAATTCATGTTTAAATGTAAAGTAGTTTTGAAACTGCAGTGTGGCTTGAAGCAAGGCTGACTTTCGACCCTGACAGATGCTAGCTTAGCAAGTTTTAATGTTTATGCTTTTCGCAAGTGATTATCTGCTGGGTCAGGAAATTAAATGTGTGAAATAATGAAATCTTCTGCTCTTTCCTGCTGGGATGATTTGGCCTTGTATATGTATTACTGAGATAGCACACAGCTGTGTGAGAAAGTGTAACAGAGAACAAATATGTGTATTAAAAGACTGAATCTGCTATTGTATTCGAACGGATATGAAACCTTGAAGAAGTAACTTTACAGAGAGACATTATGTCTGACCAGGTGGATAGCAAGCCCATATTGTAACCAGAGGAAAACTTTTTTAAAATATACAGCATCAGCAGATTTAATGAACAGAGGACTGTAAGCTAAAGTGATGTAGATGCCCTGTGACATACCACGTCAGTAAGGTGGGCACAGCTTGAATGTTAACCCTATATAAAATTGTGTGCTTCCTGTTTCATGTCAGACAAAATTCTGTACTTGTACGTTTTTTGCCTCCTGGTGTACACTAGTAAACTTTTGAATCTGAACCTCCTGTGTATTGAATTCTTGATTTTATTTAACAGTTTGGTCCTTTGAGCCGGAAATTCCCTCGGACAGCTGCAGATCAGAGTCTACCGGTGGTCGAATACTGCCCAGGAGAAGTTACTGAAACGGTTCTTCTTGGGTGAAAAGACCTCCGACTGAATTGTCATTTAAAGAGGCTGGCCACTTTCTGATCTGTGGCCGAAGAGCGGACATTGGACAGTTCAATACCGGAGGCTCAGGTAGGAAGAATTTGCCTTTTTTCTGTTTTAGATCAGGGACTAGGTTACAGTATATTGTTGTCAAGATTTGTTTTGCAGATCATGGATAAAAGGAAGTACTGTATATTTGGTCATAGATCAGGGTAACAGAATAAGGTAAGCAGTTATTCTAGATACACTGCGAACAGGAACTGAGAATTTGATATCACGTGATAAAAAAGGGTTACGTAACATTTTCTTTGCCATGGGTAATCAGTGCACTAAAACATCGCGAGATCCGCCCCTAACCGAAGACGCAAAATACATGCAATCACAACATTCCAATAACGTTAGGTATTATACAAAATGGGTTAACAAATATGAATTTGATGGTAAACTAGGTAAAACTTCACTAGTTAAACTCCTTAAACAGCTTAAATCTGATGCGGGAGGTCAAGCAAAAAAGCAACACCAAGGCATTCCTCAGGCACACAGGTGGATTGAGGAAGCAAATCGTAGAGAACAGAAGCTAAAAAATTCAAAAACATTGTTTTTAGACAAAGAAGATAATAACTTGGTAGTAGTAACAGCTCCTCCTCCTCCTCCCTTGCCCCCTCCCTTATCTTTTTCAGGATATGACGCGAGTGGACAGGCTGGTCCGCCTCCACGTTATCCTGAAGTTTCAGCAAGACCACAACCATTTGTTAGAGATCCTATTGAAACTAGGTCCCGAACACGTAAAACACATAGGGACACAGAATCATATCAAATAGAGAGAAACCTACAGGATGAGAGTGAGGAAGAAATATGCCCACTTATAGAAGTTCCAAATCCTCAGGCAGGACAGGAAGGGCAAAACCCAACACTCTTAGTGTACAGACCATGGACACCGGAAGATATCCGGAAGGCTACTGAGGGAATCCCCCATCCGAAAGTTAATTTTATGAAATTTTTAGAAGATTTACAAGGCATGAGGTTGAGTTACCACTTGAATGGGGAAGAAGTAGAAAAAGTAGTAAGACAAATTATAGGTCCAGATTGGCACATGATTTGTGGCACCTGGAATCCTCGTAATGCAGAGCTTAGACCACTCCCACATAGTGACACAGAGTTAGACAACAGAGTAAAAGGTCTAACAGACCGAATCTCTGAGAAATGGAAGCCTAGAGCAGACTGGACTTGCATTAATCAATACATACAACAGGAAAATGAGACAATAGATGGGTACTATGCTAGATTATTAGAATGTTTTAATAATCATAGCGGTATGTTGGTTCCTGAGAACCAAACGAATGATTCCCCATATGAACAACAATTGAAAAATGCATTTTTGAAAGGTTGCATTGCACCTATTAGTAGCTTCATTACGAAGCATATGATAGACCATCGAACAGGAAGGCTACAAGCCTTACTCGAATACGCTAGACATGCTGAAAGACATTTTAATAGTAAAAAGAAAAAGAAGGCGCTAGTTTTCACTGCTGAAGATGGAGCTGAAGTATTTGTATTACAGTCAGGTGAAAAGGGCAAGAAGAATGCCCAGGGAAACAAACAGTCTGACAAACGATCAGAAGATTTTGAAGAGAGAAAAAAAGAGAGGTGAATGCTTCAAGTGCGAGAAAAAGGGACATCTAGCAAGGGATTGTAAGCAAAACAAAAAGGTAATTACAGAAGATAAGGGGGATGAGGACTGACTATATGATAGTGAAGATGCATCATGTGAAAGTCAGAAATCATCAGGAAAAGTTAATAAACAGAAAACAAACGTAAATGTGATAGAAGGAGTAGAGGAAGTGCAAGTAGATATGGAGGATGAAGAAAATGAAATTTTGGACTTAGCATTATTGAGCTTAAAGCTCTACTTAGCAGATATGAAACCAGAAGTTACACTTCTGGTGGAGGGAAGGGAAGTCAAATTCCTGTGTGACTCAGGAGCATCAAGGACTTTGATACACCCCTCCAAGTTACCAGAACATTCCGAATCACCTGATTATATACTAGTGAAAGCAGCAAATGGACAGCTATATAGGGAACCACTTTCCCATGATATAGCAATAACTGACCCTGTTTCAGGTATGACCCAGAGAAGTAAAATTGTTGTTTCTGCAAAGTGCCCAGTGAACCTACTGGGCAGGGACCTTATGCAGATATTTGGCATAGCAGTAGTTTCAACTGTACAAGGTATGGAGGCACAGAGACAAATGGATACCTTTGTAGTGCGATCGGAGGGTGAAACTTTTTACTGGTACAGCCAGGACCTAGTCACGACTGGTCCAGGGGCAGTAACCGAGGAACTGATGAACGTAGCCATCAGCAAAGCCCCCTCCCTTGACACTGATCGACAGCATTTGTTACACTGTACTCTATACTACTGTACTACACCAGGACCTGATAGAGAGTATGAGCAAGAATTGTTCAGGAATCGTGCAACTAGACTAGCATTGCGTACACTGTACTGGGGTACTGAGGGGAACAGTGTAGTTAGCTGTTCATTACCTCAAGAATTCCTTGCATTATATAGATCAAATCGATTACCACATGTTAGCTTGACAAAGAACAAAAGTGTAAAATGGGCAGACTTAGGAGAAAAAGTAACAAGATGGGAGAAACAAACTGATTTAGAACTATCAGAACAAGGGATACAAAGACAAAAACTGAATTGGTTGACACAGACACATCCAGCCGTACACTTGCAATCTAGTGAGGACAGCTGATTAGCGTTTTTATTAGAAGAAGAAGAAAAGGCCTTATGTGACATTCCAACAACTCTTTGGTCAACAGGCAAGTCAGATGTAGGACTTATTCGAACAGCAGGACCAGTTACAATAACCCCAATTTCAGCTTTTAGACCACAGAAAAGACAATACCCTTTGAGAAAGGATGCAGAAATAGGAATTAAGCCTATAATAGCAGCATTACTCAAAGAAGGAGTACTGGTAGAATCTCCTGATTCACCATGTAATACACCCCCTATTTCCTGTTAAAAAAGCAAACGGGGAATGGCGGATGGTACAAGATTTACAAGCTGTAAATAATGCAGTAATACCTAGAGCACCTACGGTGCCAGATCCACATACTTTGTTAAACGATTTAGAACCACAACAGAAGTATTTCTCTGTGGTAGATATTAGCAATGCTTTCTTTTCAATACCTATACATCCTGATAGTCAATATTGGTTTGCATTTACATTTCAGGGTAAAAGGTATACGTATACTTGACTACCACAGGGATATTATGAGAGCCCAACAATATTTGCACAAGAAATGGCTAGCAATCTGGCAGAGTTTACCCACCAGGAGGTAGTCAAATTCTACTTTATGTAGATGACATTTTGCTAGCAGCCCCCACCCAGCAACAGTGCAGGGAGGATACCGTAGCATTATTGAAATTTTTAGCAACACAAGGACACAAAGTAAACAAAAGTAAGTTACAACTTTGGAGAAAACAAGTTAGATACTTGGGATATGTAATATCCAATGAAGGTAGAATATTAGACGAGGAAAGAAAAGCAGCAATCTTGCAAGCACCCAAACCAACAACCAAGAAGGAAATGATGTCTTTCTTGGGTACAACTAATTTTTGTCGGAGCTGGATACCAAATTATGCTTTGGAATCTGCTCCACTGACTGACTTGATATATACGACACCAATGGCAGCACAAGATATCTTACAATGGACACCTGAAGCAGAAACGGCTTTCTGCAGGTTGAAGCAGTTGATAGCTTCTTCATTAGCTTTAGGACTTCCAAATTATCACAAACGGTTCTTTCAGATCATAGATTGTAAGCAAGGATATATGACGTCAGTATTGACGCAACAACATGGGGATAAGCAACGCCCCATAGCCTATTATTCATCGCAGTTAGATCCAGTGGTGCGATCTTTGCCCCACTGTGTACAAGCAGTAGTTGCAGCTGCAATGGCAGTACAGGCTTTGGCCTCAGTGGTGTTATTCCACCCTCTCACATTGAGAGTGCCTCATGCAGTTGCAATAATTTTATTGCAAGAAAAAGTGGCATACCTTTCCCCTGCTAGACACCTTTCATGTATGACTATACTGCTGAGCCAACCTCATATGACAATTGAACGATGTACGACATTAAATCCATCAACATTACTTCCAACGACATTAAATCCATCAACATTACTTCCAACTCCTGTGGATGGCACACCACACAGCTGCCTGCAGGAAATTGAACAGTTAGCTTTACCTAGACAAGATCTCACAGATATGCCCTTGGATAATGCCGAGGTGACATATTACGTGGACAGGTCATGCAGAAGGGGTCCTACAGGGAAGAATCTGGTAGGATATGCAGTAGTTACAGACACTGAAATTTTAGAAGCTCAATCCTTACCGCACAACTTATCTGCACAAGCAGCAGAATTGATAGCTTTGACGAGGGCATGTACTTTAGCAAGAAACAAGTGTGTAAACATATATACTGATAGTCAGTATGCTTTTTCTACAGTACATGTATTTGCACAACAATGGAAAAATAGAGGAATGATAACATCCAGTGGAAAACCTATTAATCATGCACAATTTATTTTGGAGTTATTACAATCTATTCAGTTACCTACCAAAGTAGCTATTTGTAAATGTGTAGCTCATACGAAACAGCAGGATAAGATTTCAAAAGGCAATGCACGAGCTGATGCAGCTGCAAAGCAAGCAGCCACAGACTCAGAAATTTTACTTTTGAATGAGGAATTACAACCCTCTGAGATTCTACATTTAGACATGTTAAAAACAATGCAGACGCTTACTACAAAAGCAGAAAAACAAAAATGGGTAAAACGAGGTGCAATTCTTGAGAATGGACTGTACATTTCCAAAGAGAGAAAACCGATATTGCCGTCTAATTTATTTAGATATGCAGCTTTGTTGAGCCATGGGCAGTGCCATGTCTCAAAAGGGGGGATGGTACAGTTAGTAAACCGAATATTCCAAACATATGGATTCACAAATTATACACAAAAATTTTGTGCAGCTTGTCATACTTGTAACAAGCACCATGCACAAGGGACATTTAAAACCAAGCAAGGAAGTTTTCCTATACCACCATATCCGTTCCATACTATTTGTATGGATTTCATAGAGTTGAATAAGTGTGAAGGGAAAAAGTTTTGTTTAGTTATTGTAGACATGTTTTCTAAATGGGTAGAAGCTTTTCCAACCAAAAACCCGGATGCAGCAACAGTGGCGAAAGCCCTGATAAAAGAGATAATCCCTAGATTTGGCATTCCGGAAAGGATTTATAGTGACAACGGCACTCATTTTGTGAATCAGACAATCCAGCAACTTGGGAGATTTTTTGGTATCTCCTTAAAGAACCATTGTGCCTACCACCCACAGTCAGCAGGACTGGTGGAAAGGTACAATGGTACCCTCAAAAATAAGCTTAGGAAGCTAGTAGAGGAGACCCAAAAGAATTGGATATACTGTCTGCCTTTGGCACTGCTGAGTATGAGAACGATCCCAAATGTGAAGGGTTTGACTCCCTTTGAAATGTTTATTGGGAGAGCATATTATGTGCCTCAGTGGAAAGCTCTCATGCCTGCAGAGCAAGAGGCTGACAGTTCATTAGCTTGTTATATGAGGAAACTGTTAACAAATAAATCTGTTTTGCAGTTTAACTTTTTTTCAGATAAGGAACAGACCAGATCGGTGGAAGCAGTCTTGGCCCCTGGGACATTTGTGTGGCTGAAAGTGATGAAAAGGAAGAATTGGGCGAGTCCAAAGTGGGAGGGACCGTACCTGGTTCTGTTGGCAATGCCTACTGCAGTTAGAGTGGCCAAGAGGATGTTCTGGGTTCATTTAACACATTGCAAATCGGTAAAGAACTTTCAACTTGATAAGAACTTTGTGATTGATACACAACCAGACCGAGATGGCCAAAAACAAAGCGAATAGAAATTTAGATCAACCCCAGAGATGTTGCATAATCATTTTGCTGAGTATACATTTATTGACTGTAATTGTGACAATTTTCCTCTTGTTGTGGTTTATCTTACACACAATCACACAAGTGAAAGTGGGAAGGCGTGACGAAACGTCTATAGACTGGCATCCAAATTTTAACACATACCTAGCCATGAAACGTGTGTATGCAGAGACTATGAACATTTCAAATTGCTGGGTTTGTACAGCTATACCAATGGCATATGGAGGACTGATAATGTCCGCTGTCCCTTTGGGGATAAATGAGACTTGGGAGAATTTACTCTTCGATACAGGAACTGTGAGATCACAGGACAAAATAGCTTTATTTTTACCTGTCACAAAAAGGAGTTGTATGTTTTTATAAAAATGATACCCTCCAGGTAGGCTGGAGCAATTGTAATATAAGCATATCTTACCAATGTTATATTAAGAATAGTAATGGCAATACTTTTTGCAATACTAATTATGACTCATATTTGAACTCATTGAAAACAACCATGAATGACATTCACAAAAATCCAGTTTTGTTTAAACAATTGTCAGTTATAGATCAGAAAATGTTTCATGCAGGGCTGATGCGTATTAGTACTAAAGTAGAAAACTGTTATTTTATTTGTGGGGAAAAAGGCATATAAATGGTTACCTGAGAATTTGTCCGGCAGTTGTTTTTTGGGTTATTTGGTTCCGGCAATAAGACATACTGCAGAATTACCTTTGGGTAAGATACGAAACGTGAGAGAAGCAGCTCGAAAACCTGAATGCCCAGTTGAAAAACCTGTGAATCCAGTCAGAAAGATCCAAGCTGGCTGGAAAGATCATAATGCCATGAAAGACAAAAGCAAATTGACTCATATGGACTTGAGTGACAGTGTTATATCCTGGGCAGGAATATTCCCAGCCTATGGAACAGTCAAATCGATCTGGGAGCTGAGGAAGTTGTCGAAACTTCTCGAAGTAATGAGTAATGCAACTTTTTCTGCCTTAGAACTGGTGACTGATGAACTGAATGCAATGAGAACTGTTGTGCTACAAAATCGAATGGCTCTTGACTTCACCCTAGCGGCAAGAGGTGGTACGTGCGCGCTTATCAAAGAAGAATGCTGTGCGTACATACCAGATAACAGGCATGAAATTAACAACCACCTAGAGGTAATTCAGCAAGTATCAGCCATGACTGAACCAGGCCCAAACCCACTGACGGACTTTTTCCAGAATCTATTTGGGGGGGTGGGGTTCCATCCTAATGAATATTCTGATTTCCATTTGTGTGGGTATACTCCTAATAGGAGCATGTGTTTGCTGTGGAATCCCCTGCATGAAAAGATTAATCAAAGATTTTATTGATGTATCTGTTACTGAAACTTTGTACCAAGATATTGAGATTGAAAGATTGATCTCAGATGACATTTTTTCTGAAGTATAGATTGAATGACTCACCTAGCTGAAAATCCTAAGTGGAAGAAGTTGCGAGATGAAATGACACTATGCATACTTCAAAATAGAATAAAAAGTATTAATAGGGGGGGGGAAATGTTAGAAAAATGTGTATTTGAATATATGATAAATGCTAGTTTAAAAGCAAAGTAGTATATAATGCATTTTATTCTATTAATCATATAGTAGAGAGGATTAATTCATGTTTAAATGTAAAGTAGTTTTGAAACTGCAGTGTGGCTTGAAGCAAGGCTGACCTTCGACCCTGACATATGCTAGCTTAGCAAGTTTTAATGTTTATGCTTTTCACAAGTGATTATCTGCTGGGTCAGGAAATTAAATGTGTGAAATAATGAAATCGTCTGCTCTTTCCTGCTGGGATGATTTGGCCTTGTATATGTATTACTGAGATAGCACACAGCTGTGTGAGAAAGTGTAACAGAGAACAAAGATGTGTATTAAAAGACTGAATCTGCTATTGTATTCGAACTGATATGAAGAAGTAACTTTACAGAGAGACATTATGTCTGACCAGGTGGATAGCAAGGCCATATTGTAACCAGAGGAAAACTTTTTTAAAATATACAGCATCAGCAGATTTAATGAATAGAGGACTGTAAGCTAAAGTGATGTAGATGCCCTGTGACATACCATGTCAGTAAGGTGGGCACAGCTTGAATGTTAAACCTATATAAAATTGTGTTCCTGTTTCATGTCAGACAAAATTCTGTACTTGTACGTTTTTTGCCTCCTGGTGTGCACTAGTAAACTTTTGAATCTGAACCTCCTGTGTATTGAATTCTTGATTTTATTTAACAATGTCATATAGACCTAATGAGTTTACCTCATTTTGGCAAATGTTCCCACAGTAACTGTAAACAATAACTCTGGTATTCATCTGAAAAAAAAAAAACGCCTGGCATTTCAAACAGAAGGATTTTCTGTGTCTGTAAATGCAGAAATAGTAGATGTTAGATGCTGATTTTGCATGTTTTACTACTAGGGGTTATTCTAATGAACTTTTCAGTTCATGCCCATGGTTATCTTACCCATTTCAAGTTATTTCCACTATTCTTACTTCTCAGGTTATAGTTTTCAGTTGTTATACTCTCCTGCTGTTATTATCAAAGTTCTTACCTTTTTCTCTCTTTTTTGTTATTTGAACTTTATTAAAACCACTTACTGTATTATTCACAGTATCTTGCAATGTCACCTTCTTTGTACAGTACAGATTCTCTCATATGCAGTTTTGGTTTTAACTGAAGAGTAAATTTTTCTGTTGTGAACTATTTAATGGTTTGTAGTGTGTCTATGGGAAAGGATGTACATTACCCACAATACAAAGAATTCTGTATATCTGTTTTGTATGTGTATTTTTGTGCATCTGATCATCTTGACTGCATTCAAATTGTTTTGTGTTGTATATTTTAGTTATTGAATGCATTCACAAGGCTGTTTTTATAATAAAACTGTGTTGCATTCAGTCACTTTTTTAATTTACATTAGTTTGTCTTTATTTGTTTTAATTTGCTTTTAATTACTGTATTTCAGTATTAAAATCAAATCACTACAGTATTTATGGTATGGTATAGTATAGGGTATAGTATTCATCAGGTCTATTTTCAATATTAACTCTCAAGCAACTAGAAGCTAAACTTATCCGGCATCTACCGATCCCCATAGGTGCCAGTTAACTGAGAGTTTACTGTAACTAGATACAATGTTGTTTTTGTAATGTCAGTACATTCATATAATGTTGCCCCTTTCAGGAATTGAACAGCAAATTATGTGATTCTACTGATTAATGACATGAGGATCAATCACAAGCACCACACTGGAAGTCTTAATGCTTTATGACAATCTGCCTATGCTAAGTTATTACATCAGATGTATGTGTAATAAACAATCTCTGAGATAAAAGGGGTGGTGGAGGCCTCTCCCACTGTAAAGGGACACATTATAGCTGTGGTGAATGCCCTTCATGCATTACCGTATGAGGTCACACAATGCTAACAGTCACTGAATGTGGATGTTGAACACCTGAGCATTTGACTACAAAAAAATACGTTACATTGTAGACAATGACTTCCCGCAGTAGACGTCTCACTACAGTTGTGAGATATGATGGTATGTCAAAGCCTTACATCATATTATTTCTGCAAGGGATATGTGTGCCTGTGATTACTGTACTAAAACAGCAACATACAGAATGTTGTCTTTTTTGCTTGTGCAAGATGACAATGTTTACTGCATATGTTATATATGGAAAATGTAATGGCATGTCATCATTTCTCTGAATCAAAGGAGTACTATGTGAAAAATTATCACAGGGTTTTGTATTTATACATGTACACAGCCTATGTGATAGATAACAATGTTAGCAACATGTAGAGTCACAATAAGAATGACACAATGTTGTCTGAGCAGTAATGGTTGAATTTGCTGTAAATACCCCAGATCACAAGCTAAACTTCATTGCCTAAATTACAAGCCCCACACAACCATTTTGTGAAACAATTGATATAGTGCACAATTAAATGAATGACATCATAACTGTTTATTATATGGATGTTTAGGCTAAAAGTGGTCAAAGTACACAATAATACTGTATAGCTACACAACATATATCTCATTGAAGAATATTACACACAGTATAAGGGTGAAAATCACACTGACAGCTAGCCACAAACATCCTATGTAGGTAGTTGCACAGTGTACAAAACACAGTATCAAAGTTACGCAACACAGGGGGATTTGTACTCCAAATGTGAGATACAGCAAGTGTGTTAGCATGATGTAATCATTGTGAGGCAAAAACATATTTTCCCTGTGGATGCTGGGATTTCCTAGTGTCACAGAGTGCCGCTGTATTTCGATTTCATAATTAACAGTATACATAATGGTGGCTGAGATGCATCCATTCGTATATGACATTAATCACACTCACATTACTGAAGTAGTGATTGAATCGAAAACCTACTATCCACTTACTCCATCTAGACAGCACATTATCAGCAGCCGGTGCCACAAGAGAATAACAAGTACAAGTGAGACATAGAGCATCTATGAAAGGATGGCATCACCAGTGCACTGCCAAGGAGATGTATCTGGTAAAATTAGTTTTACAGCCATCTGGGGATGTAACGGTTGCCTCTGTAAATATGTGTAAAATAATCTTGAAATCACTTTCAGAAACACTTGTACAAATTAAGCACTGCTGTAGTCAGACATCCTACCTATTTACACATTCTAAAGAATATTGTAACACATATGAACACCACAGTAGAAGTCTGACATTTAAATAGCAACAGTTGACATGTGAAGGAATGTCCTCATCAGTGTGTTGTATAGAGGAGGTTGTAAAAATTGGGATAGCAGTTAAATGTATTTTTCTTAGGGGAAGTGGATACCGCAACAAGTGTTACACGCAGTCTCACACATGCCCCACATGTTTCATGTTGGGTATTGAACATCCTAACCATCTAGATATACAATCTAGAAAGCACTCTATGATTTGCAAGTGTCACTTGAGAAGTCTGACTCTTAAAGGGAGAGAATGCATTTTTATTAGTATGATCTTATAAATGTTTTATAGAGGATGTTTCTGTAAAAATCGTGATGAGGCAGCTGTGAGAACAGTAAAATGTAATCTTCTCAGGGGAAGTAGATACAGTAACAGGTATTAACCACAGTTAACGCTTACATATGCATGAGCACACACACAAACACACACACACACGCACACATCTTATACGTTGATCATTGAACCTCCTATCTATCTAGTTACACAATGTGATGGGACTGCATTAGTCACAAGCAACACAGGATATTACCAATGTGAAATAGGACAGTTGAATATTTGTAAACTCCTCTGTTTGGAACAGATGATACTGTGCATTACAGGCTGTGCAACAAATGCACATGTGTGCACAGGACAATGTAACATCACTATAACTGTCACATGTAATGACATACCTCTCTACTTAAATATAGACACTGTCCTTACTGCACATTGTATTACTATGAGGGACATTAATATGTTGCACATAATGAGATGACATATACATTGACTGTTGTACACTGGTGGACTATCAATCAAACATTCCTATGACTTCATGTCAGGATGATTCCACACTTGTATTGTGTCATACTTGCACTATGTGCATTGGAGAGACAGACATGCAAGTCACACATCGGACAGTGCACTGCAGAATGACAGTGATGGAAGAGGTGAGCATAGATTTACCCATCCTGTACCACAGTGCAAGTGAAAATACTGTAGAGTAGACATACTTTAAACAAATGAATGAAGTGAGTCAACATCATTCTGTAATCACAATCACCTGTTGACAAAAGTAATGCACACATACAAGTGTTGTGTAACATAACAGTATAATTATTAGATTTTCTCTTTTTTATTGTATTCTTTGAGCATAACAATGCTAAGATGAATTGTGCTGATAGTGGCAAAATGTTAATCCATGTTTATCTATATCTTGAAGTGTAGGACATAGATTATGAATTAGCAGTACCCTGTATTGCTCTATGCCAACTTCTGTGCAAAGACCTGTACAAGACCGGCTTTACAATAGGTAGCCGGCACATTTATGGAGCAGAAAAATAATGATGTGTTAAGTAAAGGTTTAGCGAACATTTACAGATACAGGAGTCAGACAAAACACTATGAAACATTATTTTATCTGTCTTTATTCAGACCTTTAAAGCATTCAAACAAAAACTTTTATACCTGAGTATTATCTAAGCACACCATGTAGGAAGTCTTACTTCTGATAATTAACATGTGAGAATCCATTCAGCAAACATGGCTGTGTCTATTCATCTTTATTGCCCTATAGACCACTGTAATCTGTACATCCAACTCTTCAGTTTATTGAAAAGTACTTTAAACTGAGTAAATGTAGCTTAGCACAGTGGCGTGAAGTGCAGCTAAAAGTAATAAAATCATTAGGCTACTGCTGTATGCTGTGTACTTCTATTTAGCCATAGTTGCATCTGTTTTCCGGATGCCAGACATTGGGCAAATGCAGATATGGAAGATTGATGATACAGAAGGGAGACGGAACATTGACAGTGTGAGATGGAGGCAGGAAGAAAGGAGATTATGACAGAAGGATAATGTTGACCCAAAACATTATGTTGACAATAGGTACATATAAATTAGTGTACAAAAACCAGGCAGTAACACTTAGCTAAAGGTTGGATTAGAACCCTTGAAATTATTCAAAATTCTTTCTAAACAGGTGAGCATTAGCTCATCACTTCACAAAGAAATTATTATTTCACACCATTAAAATGCCAATTTTGAAGAACAGTGACAACTTACTGAAGCAGAAGGAAGAACAGAGAGGTACAGACAGATCCATACAGGAATAGCAACGATACATTTTGTGGGACATGTAGGAAATTCTGTATGGTGTTTCAGTCTTAATTATTAAATCATCATTAATCTGTCATGCTATGTACAATAAAGTGCTTGCTAGAGGTACAATAAGGGGTAGGAGAGTGCATTAAACATAAAAACCTAATCGGGATAAGGTCACTTATTAAGTCTGCCTTTTGGGTTGCAGTGTTTCTAAAAATTATGTCTTGTTGCACAAGAATGTTAAGGAAAGGTTTTATATGGAGATAAATACATCCCGGGATTCATGAAGCTCAGCACAAGGAAAGTGTTAGCCTTGTTCTGACCGTGCGGCATAGAGATGGAGCAGCAGCACCACATGCATATTAATGAAGGCGCACTGCCGTAATGGCCACATGCATAGAAAACGTGTACGAGTGCAGGGGGCATGTCCAAGCGCTGCACGGAGGCATGAACATGTCGGCTGCATATGCGCAACCTAAAATGCTGACTAGTACAGCTTGCCTCTAATAGTAATCACTCCTGTCAGTGTCCATGGATACTGAAATGTATGCAAAGCATACAAGACATCATTGCGAACACCACAATAAGAAGTAAACACAAAGGCACATAGCTGAATATTGAGTCCCCGTCCCTCGAACAAATGATATTTAAAACCCCGTGCCCGTATTCCATTGTAGTGTCGCTAGTTATACCAAGTGGAAGCGAAACACATCATGTTAGCGCGCTGCCAATTGCTAAGCCTAGCCCAATGGTTTGGGTTACCACCTGTCCTACATTGTGAGGGACAGTCCCCCTCTAGGCAGGTGTGTCCATACCAAAACCATAATAAATGTGAAATGTCCTGCGATAGTAGGACATAATTATGTCCCATATGTTACGTAATAGTTCCATACAATACGTATGTCCATATATAAAATACCTATATGTTACAAGAAACAGAATAAGCAAGTAAACGAAGCAGAATAAGCAACAACACCACTACAACAATAAAAGCTTATATGTAGGCATAAAACTAAAGTACTATCCTTTGTAATGACCGTGGGTATGTGCTGGCCTGTAAACTCAGATGTGTGTCCCGAAAATGTCCCATCTAGGTCATATAAAAAGGTGGCAACTCTACCAATGGTCAGAGCATTCACCCAGTATCTGCACATTCACAGTCCAAGTCCTCCTTGTCAGGCTGGCCCATAGATGAATGGGTATTACCCAGGTCTACCTACCATGTCATGAAAGATAAGTATTTGCGTGTACCTATGTGCGTGAAGTATGGCATGTGGATGATCTGAAATGCTAGTGTAGACCTCACAACCATATTGGTCCCAGAGATATGTAATGTATGCAATGTGTACTGTTGACTGTGCCATGGGCCATCAACAAGAGAAAGGATGAATGGCGTCTGTGGAATATGGGGGTGGGGGTGATGGGTAATGTAATAATTCACCAAGGGGAGACTGGGTTGGATGCACAATAGGTGAGCTGGAGGTCTACAAGAGAGCAGTGGGTGAATCTGGAAGATAACCAAAGAACAAATATACACATCCGCAATACAATCCCACAGACATGTGAACATTAAAATGTGCAATACACATATACAGAAACATTATCGGGACATACCCACATAATGGTCTGGCCAGAACTGAGCCATCCAACCCCAACACACCTGGATACATAATTGAATACCCATCATCCCCTTCACAGCAACCCCTGCCCTTCCTGAACGTCCACCAAAACCAGCCATACTCAGGCTGCTAGATAGGCACAGCTATATCTGCACATAGTGACCCCTACCCATATCTAGTAGACAGTCTCACCCCAGGCAGTCTCGGGATCACAAACTATGTATCCCTTGCATGTATAACCCTACCTTACAGCCGTAAAGCAAAGAAGGTCATCGGTCCCCACAATGTTTGGATATCCCTCATGGGATATGTATCTGTTCTAAACATTAGACTTGGTGTCACGACATGATGTCCAGTCCTGTACACATCTGGACACAAGTTGTATGAGCAGTAGTTGTCCACAAGACTGCTCAGCCTCCAGCCGGTCCTGCAGAACCTACGACCCGGGATTAAACACCTGACCATGATGCACGTCTCCCCACGTGCATTATCGGGAATATAAACCTTACACATTCGCAAAGTGGCAGTCAGATATAGGGTGCTTAAGGCACGTTAAAGCAGATGTAAGTAGGGTTACCACCTGCCCCACCTTGCAAAGAACAGTCTCTTTTTGGGAAGTTGTGTCCAGACCAAATATAATACAATGGCAAATGTCCTGTGATTGTAGGAAATATGTCCCATATTTCATGTAACAGTTGCATAAAACAGTTATTTATGTAAAATGCTTAAAGTTACAAGAAACAGATTAAGCAACTAAACTGCTACAAGAATAAGCTTTCATTTAGGCAAATAAGTAAAGTTCTAACCTTTGTACTGACCGTGGGTATGTTTCAGCCTGTAAAATCTGATGTGTGTCCTGAAAATGCCCCACTTTGGCAATATGAAAAGGTGGCAACCCGAGACGTAAGTGGGTATGCAACCGTGTATGCATGACGGTAAGTAGCGGTGATTCAACAGTATGGGAAATGTAAATGAGCATGTAGGTGTATTTGCATGTGTATGTACAGACCGATATATACACACACACACACATATATATATATATATATATATATATATATATATATATATATATATATATATATATGTGTGTGTGTGTGTGTGTGTAGATATGAAACATGAACATGGTCACAATATAGGAAATCCCCGTAATAGTTAGTGCTGTTATATATCAGGATGGCCATAGATGAGCACACCTCTGCATCCCCAACCACAGGTAGGATGCTAAAAGTGGAACGAACAAACGATCTCCCCGTGCTAAGTCTGACTTTCCACTAGGTACAGGGCAGTCCCGGTCCCCAGTCGGACAAGCCTAAACCTGGAAGACCATATGAACACCCTGACAATCGAACACACGTTTGTGCCAGAACTATAGGCTTTGGAGGTCTGAATATCCTAGGAGTGAGTCAATATGCGGCATGGGTCTAGAGCAGTAGGAAACAGGGAATAGTGCGTATTTCAGAACAGGAAAATGGATGCCTGCTGTGTAAGTGAAGTGATGAGGTGTGTGTTCGGGTAACTATGCACCATGGGTATACATATAAATGAGGCAGAAGACCAATAGTGTAGTGGTTAGAGTATCCACCTAATGAAAAGGCATTCACGGTTCAAGGTCGACAATAGCACATATCATTTTCCTTGTGGAATGAATGTTGCTCTGCTGTAAAGCCGACATTTAAACATGTAAACGTGAATGTGTGTATCGCATGGGACTATTAACCAGATCCTTTCATTCAAAGTGGTATTGTCATAATGTATAAGGCACAAATAAGCAGAAATAAGCAGCAGTAAGCATAGGCGAGTGCGCCTGCACAGGTGTAAGGAGCTCCCAGCATAGGAAATGTATGTTTGTATGTACAGATGTAATATATATATATATATATATATATATATATATATATATATATATATATATATATATATATATATATATATATATATATATATATATATATATATATACACACAAACATATATATATATATATATATATATATATATATATATATTTATATATATACACACACACACACACACACACACACATATATATATATATATATATATATATATATATATATATACACACACACACACACACACACACACACACACACACACACACACACACATACATACACACACACTCATACATATATGTGTGTATAGATATATATCTACATATATGAGAAATATATATATATATATATATATATAATATATATATATATATATATATATATATATATATATATATATTTAAAGAATGGATATTGTAACAATAAAACGTACACAAGGGATGTGAAGGAAATCAAGAGCAATGTTGGTATTATATAGTGCTTTCAGCATATGTCATAAAAAGCTGCCCAGGAGTGTGCAGAGCACTGCTACTCACACCACAGGCAGGGTTTTACCAGTGGGAGTAACACCGTTGAAATGCTAAGTCTACTTTACACACAGACGGAATGTAGTCCCAAGCTGGGACCTCAAAAAATTGGAAAGCGCAAATGGCCATATTCCATAACCCCAGGAAAGGCACAAATGTGCAAATATACATGGCGGGAGAACCTGTGAATAAATGAGGTGGGACAGAATGTGTGTAGGGCCCCAAAAGCTCTGTCGAGGGCAATGTGTAAAGATGTGTCATGGCTGTGATAACAAGTGGATAATGGATGTTACACATGTAAATTTAACACGGGTGGGGTGGAGGAACTATGGGTATGCAATTATGGATCCAGGCATGCTAGGGTTGGATGTGCCAGTTCTAATGGACCGCCCTGTGGAGGTCAGCTAGGTCATAATAAGTATATATGCATACTCACATGCAGACTACAATATATGTTGAAGTACAAATTCTGTAACACATGCATTCCATTTCTTGACATAAATAATAGGAATGTGCCCATACAAACATCGACAGTAGATGGAATAATAGGCTGTGCAGAAGACGGATGGGTTGATTCACTCTATCACATTCCAGTTGCCATCGGTAATCCGTACATGAACATATAGCAACATCTGTCCGCTGTATAACTGGAGTGTGTCGGTGTAATAATGAATAAGGCACTAGTATGCTGGTGAAGCTTATAAACATCATTACGCATGTGTAAGTGCGTATGAGCAGGGACTGTATTAACACACTGATGTATATATATATAATCATCTATATATATATATATATATATATATATATATATATATATATATAAAACAGCAAGATATGAATATACATGTATGAATACATATGCATATATGTCTGTATATATTAATGTAAATAGATATATATATGCTACAGTAAATATATACATGTATATACCTCGGTTATGTTACAGCACTTACGGATAACATGTTTAGACCGGGCATATGTTGGTGGGAGGTCCACTCAACAAACGTCTACCTCCCACACCACCAGCTAGGCCAGTGAGACATACAGACATGCAATAAAGGTAAATACAACACTGCTTCCCAGACCATCGGCAGGAAACTACCAGTGGGAGAGATCTACAAGGTCTACACCTTAAACATGGACAGCGATGTCCCTTGTGGGGCACCAAAAATTTGGTACTTCCAACCAATGGGGTAACACTATTACGGCCAGGATGTAGCTGTACACGGAACAGTAGGTTGTGCAAGCCTGATAACACATGGGTTGACACAACGTATGACATGTGTCCCAACATGGGGAGAGTGGGCAGTGTGTAGGGGTGTGTTGATATCCCACCTGCATCCACCTACACCCACAGTAACGATGAGTGCTGTAGAGTAGTGGCAGGTGGGGGAACTATGGGTATGTGAGTATGGGGCTAGGCGTGCAGGTGTTGGCTGGCAGACATGTATTAGGACCGCCCCGTGGGTGTAAGTAATATTCTGATGTTGGTATAGCAGACGCCCATACTTCCCAAACCTTAAGAGCACATCTACTGGACAGTCCGTAAACCATTGGGGGAACACATAGGAACCATATCATTGAAATGTCTCCGATTACCAGGGATGTCCGTGATTACGAATCAGAATCTAACACAGTCCCAACTAAACCCTCCTAGAACTAGTGATATTAGGAGGAAAGGTGGCGGAATACATGTAATGAACAATGACAACATTTAAGAGTCATAAACAGCATGTACTTCAGACAATGTGTATGAATACATATGTGCTCTGTGTCCATAAATGTGTCAGGTTAATAGCACCAACCTTCTAAATGTGTCCCTGAGGTTGTTATGCAGTGTCCCTGATTCAGTGTTCATTCTTCACCATTTGTATGAGAGGTCTGATAGTGAGAGAAAGTGCATGTTCCGCCAACTACCTTAGAAAGTTGATAGAATAATAGGTTTGGGGTTACCACCTGTCCACCTTTGCGAGGGACACTCCCCTTTGGGCAGTTGTGTCCTGCATAATAACTGTAATTAAGGCAAATGTCCTGTGATTTAGGTCAAAGATTACCTATATTGTTTGTAGTAGTAGCATAAAACAATTATGCTCCTCTGAAACACGTAAATGTTATAGTGAACAGTATAGGCAACTATAATGCTACAAGAGTAACCTTTTATTTAGGCAAAATAGTGAAGTACACCCCTTTTTACTGGCTGTGGGTGTGTTGCCCTGCAAAGTCTGATGTCTCTACATGCAGGTCCTATAGGGTTGCCACCTTTCCAAATGGCCAGAGTGGGACATGTTCTGTAGAAATGTCAGACATTCCAGGACTAAACATACCTACAGCCGTGCATAGTACAGGATTACACTTATTTGCACAAATAAAAGCTTAATCTAGTTGCATTTGAATTGCTTATGCCACTTCACATAGCATATAGAAGTGTCATATATCAAATAACTGTTGTATGCAATTATTAATAAAACATAGAATATAATAATGTCCTGTAATCTGGACATGTGTATGTCTTGATTATTTTCACAGTGTCCCTCACAAAGTGGGACAGGTGGTAACCCTAAAGTCCTACCTTGGCCAATTGAGAAGGTGGCAAACCTATAATAGGTATGCAGTAGCATGACTCCTCTGACGGATGCGGCTACCACAAACCAACTACTTGTTTGTAATGCAGGGTCTCGGTTTCCATGTATCAGCCAGATGGGAGCAGAGTGTATGCGGAACACACAAATATGATTAATTTACTGGACAGGCCACTGATTCCGTACAGTCGAAAGCCATGCCGTCGCCTAATGGGCAGCCATTCCCGATACTTTAGTCATGTAGTTCAATGTGATAGGCATTACAAGGTGGGAGCAGATTGTATGATGAAACCACAAATATGAATGCTTCACTGGACAGGTCACTGATTCCGTACAGTCAAACGCCATGCCGTTGCCTAATGAGCCGCCATTCCTGATACTGTACTCAGGAGTGGCTTTACGTCAACTGGTGCCCTAGGCAGAGGGCACAATGGCACCCCCCACCACACCACCCAGTGCCCCCACCCTGGTCTACCTACACCAAATAAATACTGGTAAAGTGCCCCCACTAAAGCGGCACCCTAGGCAGCTGCTTAATTGACATATGCCTAAAGACGGCTATGACTGTAGTCATGTAGTCCGATGTGATAGGCATCACAAGGTGGGAGCAGATTGTAAGAGGAACACACAAATATGAATGATTCACCAGACAGGCTGCTGATTCTGTACAGTCAAACGCCATGCCGTCGCCTAATAGGCAACCATTCCTGATACTGTATTCATGTATTCTGATGTAATAGGCATCGCAAGGTGGGAGCACATTGTATGAGGTACACAAAAATATGATTGTATCACTGGACAGGCCGCTGATTCCGTACAATCGAATGCGATGCCTTCGCCTAATGGGCAGCCAATCCCGATACTGTAGTCATGTAGTCCGATGTAATAGGCATTACAAGGTAATATTGTGGTCATCGCTCACACCCAGGGGTGTGAGTGACAGATGGAAGCAGCAATGCCGGTGCATTAGTAAGTGCAGGACCGAGTGGGTATAAGCGTGTTTGGCTACACAGTATGCGAGTATTCCATTGGTTAAGCAATGTAGAAGCTAATCGAGCATAAGAGATTGTAACCAGAGGATATCATACAGAGCAGTCATTCAACAGTATAGGAACGTATCCCATCATGTAGATGTACATGTGAGTGTTTATCTCCAGCATATAGGTACACACACATATGTAGAGATGTATCAGGAACATACCATGTGGCAACAAAGCATTACAAATGAATGAAACAGGAAACACAAGCGATGCCTGTATTATGTAGTGGTGTTGCTCTATGTGATCACAAGACTCCCTCAGACAGACATGTGTCAGTCATACACGCAAATAGTTGTACATTGGCCGTATACATCACTCTATGCATGTAATGTACATTAACACAACAGTACCTGTCCAATCATTATGTGTGAACAGTGCTCCTGCAATGTGCTGTGTGCAACAACATCATGATAAAGGTAAATGGGGTAACCATAGAGGGACCGGTAGTGTTTTGTGTACAATGGGGTCATCCTCCTCACGTGTACCTGGACCATGTATAAGTGATGTGCATACCAGGATTATGCGCCTGAGGGACAGTGGTGAGGATAATAGTAGTATGTTATGATGCATATTACAAGGGTTTCATGTGTCCAATGGGCACGTGTGTGTAATGGATAGCTATGTATACGGCAGATGGTGTTCTAGGAGCCGAATGGCCTTATGTGTCCATAGGTGAGGGTCAGATGTTGGGGAAGGAGTGCAGGTATAGCCGTGGAGGATAGGTAGGAGCACAGAAATGACAGCATACAGGGTTGGTATATGACGCATGTGGGGGGGGGGATACACTCTGGATGGGGATGGGTCTTCGGCATTCAAAAGCCCAAGGGAACAGTGGGATGGAGGTCCCCAGCCATGGGCAACTAGCACTGCATCTACACAGCTGCAAAGGAGGCAGTGCTGGGGGCTGTCTAGGAGGTGCAGCATCACCCTGTGAATGTGACACTCTGCCCTTGAACTGGTGTATCTGGGTTCGTAACCCCTTAGGGAGCCATCAATGCAACACGTCCGGGAATGCACAACAGCAGATATGTACCTGTCTGATCCCGCTCCCAAGGGGGTCATGCTACATCCTCAGTGGTGATACCCCAGAAGGTGGTGCAGAGCCAACAGAAGTTGATGTTAATGTCTAGGCTCCAGATGTGCTAGTGCCCGGTGCCATGGTCAGCTGATGTGGGACAGGAGAATCTGCTGGGATCTACCAACCCATTCAGCCTATGGTGTTGTGTTTTAAACCCACATATGGCTTAGTGATAGACAACAGCATACAGGATTACTTACGACAGTATGCATAGATATCATCAGCAACCCAACACAACAGATGGTATACATTTGCAGAGGGAGCACAACACATGCATATATACCGCATGCCAACTGTACAATGTGTAGTAGACGTGTGGCCGCAGCTATGAACAGTTGCCCATCATTGGCTTGTCACTGGGAATCCCACACAGTGTCAGTCATACCACTGTCTCATGTGACACATGTCCAGTCAGGGATGCGATGGAAGTAACACATCCCTATCATCATGTACTGTCTGCAATCCTCACACCATGCTTCTACTGTGCACAGAAGTGTGTTCAGTGTGTAACACAGGAAACAAATGGTTGCACACACTGACCAGTTCACAGATGGCTCAACAGATGGGGTTCCCTCATGAACAGAATACTGTCATGTCTGTATTATAACATGCAGAATAGCCATTACCACACACATGATAAACAGGCAGTAGTCTCAATGCAGCATAGCTACACTTACATGCTGTAGCTGTGTGGCACATCATCCTCCTGTCATTAGGCTATTTCCCACTGTGGAAATAAATTGAGGTACATCCAGATGTAATCTGCGATGCCGTGTCAGAACACCACATCCAGGTACCACTCACAGTGACTGCCATGGCCAGATAATAACATGTTTCACTAGATAGTGTACTGTGTTTATCATGCGGATGGCTATGGGAACACCATCACAGCTGTACCACATGCAATCAGCTAGGGGAGGACTGCAATAGGTGCAGAGGCTATCACCTGACCATTTACATCTGTTACAATACACATGCTGCTGCTGTGCAGATGTACACCTTCACATCCACCAGAGAGTGTGTGTGCGGGACAGGCAATGTACACCAGGGAAGGGCTTGGAGACTTAACCATAAGCATCATCTGCCACATGCTGAATAGTACAGGGGCAAACCCCTGACTACTCATTTTTATTACCTGTGCATGATGTTACTTCATGTGCCACAAAGGCGACATGTTGCTGTGTTGTAAGAGCATGTGTGTAGGTGAGTGAGTCCCATCTGCAACAGATATAGCAGACATACATTAGGTGTGGCACACATGTCAGTCCACATGAACGGATGCAATTGTCACCACAGCCACACTCTAATGGACACGCATTGACACCTTTGCCAGGGTGGCAAATACACAATGTAACTACTTAGTTTGCCACAACGGAGTAATGCACAGGACCACATGCACCACAAGGGATATCTGGAGGTTCTATGGGCTGGGTCATGTGAAAGTGCTTGACAAGTGTTGGTATGCCAGTGAGGTTTATACTGGGAGTGACTGTGGTTGGGAGCATCGCAATCCACACGCAGACACAGGGTGCCAGTACTGTCATGCAGGTATGCATTGCTACATGGGTGTGTAGTGTTTGGCTGTGCAAGATGGCTGTACAAGGCTGAGTGAGGGGTAATCCTTGCCATCGCGTCACCCGACAATGGTGTGCAGTGCAGGGGTGTAGTGTCTGCAATGTCCCACACAGATGGGTACTGCATTATCTGGCCTGACATCCTGGTTACCAATGTGTAGGGCCATAGCTTTGCAATGCATGCCATGTCTGTGTTTGATAGTCCTTCACATGGACATTGACTGGGATGCCTACTATCTGTCCTCAATGTGCATGTTACTAGCAACATAGTGGGATATCCTAGGCAAGGTTGCATGTGCATGGCACATGGGTGCTGGACATATACTGGGTACTAGTAAGGCTGCATACTTAGTTCACCAGCCCTTTTGCCAGATGTATGGGTATGGCTTGCCAACTCAGTGCCATGACTGACTGACAGCTGTACTCCTCGTGAGGTGGCCAATGTGTCATAAGACGGATACTATATAGGAAAACTACAAAACCCGCTCCCAAACATGTCCAATGTTAAAACAATCACTGCCACCTCTACACAGGCTCTGACAGACAATCACACACTTGCCATGTCCTGTATACCGTATCATACTGCAACAACACGCATTTAGGGCACACGCTATGGTGAATACTGCAAAGCAGTGTACTTGTCTCACGCAGAAATACACACACACACACACACACACACACACACACACAGTTGGCATGTCTGGGATTAGAACACCAACCTAACTACTTTACTACACTACAGCATTACTCAGTTACAGAACGCGCTACCAAGATTACTGGGACACAGCACTCCCAGAGGTGTATTTGTAGATGGGTGAAATTATCGGCCTTGCTAACGGTGGGTATAGGAAATTTATGGAGTCTGAGCAGTATAAAAGCATTACTCAGTCCTCAGGCAAACGGGAACACCCACACACACACATACACACATGGCAAGTGTGGGACTAGAACACCGACATAACTACTTTATTACACTACAGCATTATGCAGTTACAGAACGCGCTACCGAGATTACTGGGACACAGCACTCCCAGAGGTGTATTTGCAGATGGGTGACATCATCGGCCTTGCTAACGGTGGGTATAAGAAATGTATGGAGTGTGAGCAGTATAAAAGCATTACTCAGTCCTCAGGCAAACGGGGACACACACACATGGCAAGTGTGGGACTAGAACACCGACCTAGCTACTTTATTACTCTAAAGCATTACGCAGTTACAGAACACACTACCAAGATTACTGGGACACAGCATTCCCGGACGTGTATTTGTAGATGGGTGACATCATCGGCCTTGCTAACGGTGGGTATAAGAAATGTATGGAGTGTGGGCAGTCTAAAAGCAATTTAGAGTCCACTGGCAAACGGGGACAGACATACACACACACACACACACACACACACACACACGCGCCAGTGGCAGGTACAGAACACCTGCCTATTTACAGATTACTATTACAATACTACATACTTATGAATCATGCCACACAGACTACACATGTCAAGGCTGTCGTTATGACCATCTGAGAATGTGGACATCAACAGGGATGCTGGCAGTTAAGATGTACATACCTGTGAACCTGTGTGTTTAAAGTAGGAATCCATCCTGTCCTGGAGTATGCCCATCTGTGGAATGGATGACTACTACCACTATACAGGGTTACAATGGCCATGTCCATACACAGAGGCATGTAATCGATGCAAGGTGTCACTGGGCATGCTCACACACTTAGTAGCACAGGGCTGTTTGGAATGCACTATGCCTCCATCTACACAATGATATACTGGGCATGCTCACACACTTAGTAGCACAGGGCTGGTCAGAATGCACTACTATGTGTCCATCTACAAAAGGATATACTGAGTATGCTCATACTCCTAGTAGCACAGGGCTGACTGGGATACACTCTGATGCTAAACACGGAGGGCCACAGTGGCCATGCTATTACAAATAGACATAAAGAACACATTGTAATGGGCTCTGGTGTTAGTAGTTGTCATTGTTAGCAGGCACGCTGCTCTACATATATTTGACACTGGTCTTTTACACAATATCAGTTGTCATTCTGGGATGACATGGCTAACAGTAGGCAGGCCTTTGTCACATATCACATGTATCCATGATACAAGGGAGTGTGGATATTACCCAAGTCGCATCCACCCACACAGTGCCATTCCAAGGCAAACGTCCTAAACACAGGTTTACTCCCATACACCTGCAGGACAACTGCATTGTTTTCTTATGCTAACCAGTGCTAGATGTGTAGCGTCCATATTCACAGCTGGTCACTGTAGATCCAACAATGGGGAGTACTGATGTCTGTGCAGTGAAGGACACCTGGGTGATGGCTCTGTAGTGCACAATAGCACTACCACCATATACCTCAGAACCTGGCACTTCCACCATATAGTTCAGAAGCAGACATCTGGGCCATAACACAGGTACTCCAGGTGGTGTACCCACATACATAAAGGCCACTCACATGTACTGACCAGTCCCCCCATGAAAGGCATCACAAATGAGCCATGTGCAGGAAACAGTGTCACATGCTGCATTCTAGGATGTAAACTTCAGACACCACCATGCCCTCAGACCACCAACACACAACCATACATGTTGTATGACATAGAAGAGTACACCACCATGTGACCCTTGACCTGTGTACTGTACTAAGCTCTACATCAACTGTAGAGAGTACACATGTACTGACACAGTTGCATCATGTGTTATGCAATGCAATGATACCACTGTCTGTGACCAGGTCAGCTGCACACATACCAGGAGCCCTTTGTACTTTCCATCATTAGCAGATGACTGCTGCTGTACACCAGTACACACTCTCATGTATGGATATGACATACATGTACCTGCCCTGGGTATGTACATGCCACACACACAACATACCTGTAAATAGCATAGCTGTTGTTGTCCTTTGTGCAAACAGGTGGCTACAGCCATTACACACATGCAAATGGAATGTAGGTCCATGGCTGGTGAATGCTAACAGAACATAAGGTGTGATATCAGTGTTGACAGAGGTAACATCCCCTCTGTACTGGTCATCCATCATATCATACAACAGTCCATGTGTCATGTATGTCATTACACATATTCACCAATTGCAATGCCTACAAACATGACCAAATGTCAGGATTGTAGGACCTACACACCTGTACATGTAGTGTTGTGCATTCAGATAACATGCGTGTGCAGTTGCTAATGTATGCAGGTGGCATGTATCCTAGTACATCATGCAGTTGCAATGCAGCCTCAACATTGCCAACTGCATATGGTGATATGCTGAATGTACAGAAAGATGTACCACAGGTATGGACAGATGTGTGGAAATAACTAAGTGGTGGGGCATCTTTGCAGATGGATGTTTGCCATGGACAGCTCACAGGTGTGTCACAAGTGGTCCTACAATACTCTGTGTAACCGGTAAGCAATGGTTTCCTTAATTGAAGGACATAACACACAACTTAGCGGTCAGGGTGACAGCGAAGGTAAATCACTTCACACCTGTTAATAGATATGACGTCTCTAGTGCATATATCAGCACTGTTGTCACAGGAAGCGTCAGTACAGTTTGTAACACATGCAATACTGCTGTACATCTGACATACATACCATGAGCTAGGCAGGTCTGAGATTCACAGTACTGGCATGTGTGGTTGCGTGTGTGTCCATATATGTCACGTATTGTGGGGAATACATCTCAATTGTTACTCACTCTCCTGTACACTAGTGTGCACATTTGTAAAGACTGCAGCGTAGAAAGCAGGACATAGGCAGGGACGTAATTCTCACACATGTGAGGTATCTGTATGTGCATGACATAGGTGTATTAATTACTGAAGGCCACAGTGTGTGTATGTAGGGCTGCCTGGTCCCTGGGATGAGGATGTATGTTACCATACTGAACTGATAAGACCCCTCCCACCATCCAGGCTATGCATTCTACTATCCATTTTGATGTCCCCGATTGTATGCCGTACTGACTACCTGTACATGTGTATTCTCTGTGGCACGTCATGTAGGTGCACAATACTGTAATGATGATTTGCACACAGGCAGGAGTCCTCATCCCACCAGTAGCAACCATGTGCGAGTGTGTATTACTGTGTCGGTGAATCCGTGAGTGTGTGGGTGTGTTATTGTGTCATTGAATACATGTGTGTCAATACCTGTGTGGGTGCAGTTGTGTGTTGGCATCCTGTCATGGTAATGTATATTACTGATTCCCAATGAGGCATCCCACTTCCCACTGTCCTCTACCCTTGTAATCAGCTAGATCACTCTCTTACCTCACCACTCCATGTAGCTGTACCTGTGATGTCACCCTTTATGGATGTGATGTCTGTGGCCACAGTAGCTTAATACACAGCTATCATGCTCTTGGTATGGTAGACGTGTTTGTAACGTGGGACATTCTCACTGGTATGTGGCAGCTACACGGTGCATTCTGGTATATTCATACATACCTGTGAGTAGTCCACATTGACATATGGGACACTAACTGCAAACACTGACATCCACCAGCACGTGCAATTAGACCTGAAGAAGGACAGCAGGACATCATGACCAACATGCAGTTACTGTTGTTACACAAGAAACATATTGTTAACAGTATTGTACACATGTACTACATGGTATATCTGCTGCCTGTCAACAGTCTTCAACATTTGTAAACTACACGTATCATCCTAGTCTGTTCAACTTGTGCATCAGACCATATGAGCATGTCTCAGCACCGATGGTGTGGATGTCAGGGATGTGGCACAGGCATCATCATATGCACAGGGTGTTAATGTTTGCCGTAGGCCTAAGCTGCACTGTTGTTACACAATACATATACTGTTAGCAGTATTGTACTCCTGTACTACATGGTATATCTGCTGCCTGTCAACAGTCCTCAACATTTGTAAACTACATGTATCATCCTAGTCTGTTCACCCTGTGCATCAGATCAGACCATACGAGCATGTCCCTGCACCGATGGTGTGGATGTCAGGGATGCAGCACAGGCATCATCATATGCACAGGGTGTTACTGTTTGCCAGAGGCCTTGCACCGTTAGATGACATCATGTGTGTGGGTTTGGGTCTTTGATCTAACTGGGCGTGTGTAGATGTTATGCATGTGTGTTGTGGTGCCCTCCATATGTTTCCAGTGTGTGCGTGTATGTATGCACACAGTTCTCCCATATGTCTGACCTACACAGGGGTATTATTGACAGCTGCAGACTGTACAGGTGAGGTTTTACAGTTCACGGTGTCTGGCCACGGGCATGTGACCTGTGCCTGCCAGGGGTTGCATGGGTACTACCAGACAGAGGTGCAGATTGAGTACTATCTGATGTCACTTGTCCATTGGAACTGTGTCCCTGTTGGGACCATCCCAGGCCACATGCACATGGCCTGCTGTGTCATGGTGTGGACAGCGCAGCACCAGATGCACTGCTGCTGCTACCGCCACTGTGGGAGCGGACATGTGAGGTAGCTCGTATACGCAGACCTGACACAGATGATGTAGCAGGCCTACATCCACGTGCTCGATGCCTCTCTCCTACCAGATGTTCCAACACAGACAGCTCACGCTCTCAGATTGTCACGCCACAGTCAAGGACTCCAACCATGTCACCCAACCATCTATCCAAAGCTTCAGAAATCTGCTGTTGAGCATTAACCATTGCCTGGATGTTGTTATTTAAAGAACAGACAGCAGCCCTCTGTATCCTCTGATCTTCTCTGTTGCACCATTCAGCACATGCCTGCGCTTCCATTACAGCCTGAAACATGCATCTGGTGACACCAGCTGCTGTGCTCTGTCATGCAGGAGCATGTTGACCAGAGGTCCTCCTATGAGCAGCACTGGCCACGTGCCTGTGCAGGGCACCAGCAGTCGTTTGGCTGACACCATGGTGTGCAGGCACACCTTCTATAGCCCCCACACTTTCCTGTTCCAAGCTACCACATGCCTGCTGTCCTTCCTCTATGGCCACTGGTGATGGGGTATGTGCAGGTATGGGATCTGTGTGTGTGGATGAGGGGGATATAGATGGAATGGCAACCAATGGCACAGTTTCAGCCCCTGGCAACTCCGCCTGTGTCTCAATCATATGTTCATCATCACTGCTAGAGTCTGTGGGGACACTAACATCAGATGTACCGCAGGAGGGCGATGCACCTGCATCATCTGTGAGGGCAGACAAGAACTGTACATTACAATCTATACAATAGACACACACATACACAGACACACATGCATGTGATATGACAGAAGGCATGTAACATGCATGTGATATGGCAGACGGCATGCAGCACAGACAATAATAGTGGTAGTTATCATACATCCCTGGGATGCACACAACAGCATGCATGTGTCATAGCAGACGGCATGCAAATTACACAATCATAGTAGTAGTTAGCATACATTCCTGTGTTATACCATGTGGATCAGCACAGGTTAACAGTACACCTGCCTGATGTGTGGCAGATGACCTTGATAATCACATGTGGTATGACATGTGATACACTGACGTGTGCAATGACATGCATATATATTTAACGCAATGGTGTCCTGTCAAATATACAGTGGGGCAATGCTGTACCAATGCAGTGTTGTCTGTCTTCCCTACAAATATACTGCACATTTAGCTGATGTGCATGGCCTTTGCAGGGAATAATGAGGCATCTCTAGTGCTATACAGTGTGAGTTACAGACAGGGTTCATAGCCATGACTGTGTTTAGCTACAATACATATATACTGTGGAATGTGACCCACGTCACCGAGGTGTATACACACTAAATCATGATGCAGAAGTTGTGACACAGGTCACTGATGGGTATATGGATGACACCCCTGCACATCTGCAACCATATTGCTGCAGCCTGGCAACTATGGCCAGACATGGCAAACATGTCGGTACACCAGATTCCACATGACATCTGTGTACCACACACACACACGCACACACACACACACACACACACACACACACACACACACACACACACACATACACGAGGAGCTAGTATGACATTTATGTCAAACACCAGCAATGGGAATGCACTGTATCTGTGGCCTGATGTGGATAATGTAGAGGTGACTGCTGTCATGTCATAACACCCTCAAGATGTTCAACACATCTTATGTGATGGATTGATGTTATGCCTACACAAGATGTGCAGAGGCCTGTAGGATGTCTAGTGTTCCACATCTACAATATGACCATTATACAAAGGCCATGGTTGAACCAGGTGTAGCCATTGTATGACAGGGTATATACACAAGCACAACACATCATCCTCCAGGGCCATGTGTATACATGTGTAGCCCAAATTATTGTGATGGGCATCTATTTCACATGTCTGTGTTGTCCCATATGACATATATGCTCCACTGACAACAGGGTTATGCAGATAAAGGGTGGTATGTGGGATATATTTTCAGGTTAGGTAGGCAGTGTAGCAGCCAGGCCAATAGATGTCATGGGCATGTCAAGATAGCACATCACTTTGTGTGACATTCATAGCAGGGCTATGATCCACACCGGTGAATCCTGTGTGCTGTCCATACTCTAGCCCACTGTGTAGTACTGTTTGTATTCACCACATGTGTAGATCAGATCTGTAGTATGTCCCTAAAGGGAACAGCACCTCCACCATTGTATGCACAGCTGTCAACACATCTGGCAATGACAGTTTGTGAGGATTCATGTCGGTGAGATGATTCACATAGTTTACAAGTGTTGCACATGGGTAGTCATTGTGATGCATTACAGGTCCGACCTATATATTGTGACAGGACCATACATTATGTGTACATGTTGTAAATGGCCACGTGGCAGATAGATTTGTACATTATGGTTCCTGATAAATAATAACACTCTCACCTGTAACAGGCTGCTGTTGCAGTGGAACGCCAGAGGTACCTAAATAGGAGTAACACAGCACTATGAGCATAATTCACCCCTGTGTAAAGGCTACAGTATGCATAACACATACACCAGTACATTAGACTATACTACGGTGTATGCACATGTGTGCATACACAGAGTAGCATACTATAGTATGTGGCATGTGTGTGTATGCATGCTTTGCATATGATGTAACATCATATGCCTTGCATATGATGTTACATTACATATTGTACAGTGACACATGCAACTATATGGAATATAGTTGTTATAGCTGCAGTACTGACTTACCAGGCAACTCCAGGCTCAGTGGTTGAGAGACACCCACCACCACAATATCAGCTAAGGCTTGTGGATGTGGTTCTGCAGGTGTCCCCAGGTTGGCCAGTAGCTCCTCGGTACATGTGATTGGGGGCTAGGTTGGTGGTCCACCACCTGTTGCACCTTGCTCCCTGGCAATTGCATTCACACGCTGTTTTGCCCATCTAATGAGGTCTGTACAGTGTCTGCGCACCTGCTGGTATGTGTGGTTGTGGCCACCCACATCATTAACCCTCCTGCGAACCTCCATCCACAGGGCATCCGGCTGCTGAGCATCTTGTAGCACACGGCTGAACAGGATATCATGATTGTTGAGTAGTTATGGGATGAGGGCCTCATACTTCAAGTGGGTAAATGGGGGTAGCCTTGCACGCGGCATACCTGGAAGACATAATGATGGAGACAGGTCACAGTAACTCATAGAGACATACAGAGCTACAGCTGAACATACATGTGTATCACATTAAGTTTAAATAGTTGTATTTGCAAACCTACATGACACTGATGTGTTTGTGTCACACACATGTGACACTCAATGTTGAGTGAATAGTATCACCATATTTGGAGATGGAAAGAGTACTTTGAGGGGTTGATGAATGAAGAGAATGAGAGGGTGAGAAGGCTGGATGATGTAGGGATAGTGAATCATGAAGTACAATGGATTAGCAAGGAGGAAGTAAGGATAGCTATGAAGAGAATGAAGAATGGAAAGGCTGTTGGCCCAGATGACATACCTGTGGAAGCATGGAGGTGTTTAGGTGAAATGGGAGTGGAGTTTTTAACCAGATTGTTTAATGAAATCTTAGAAAGTGAGAGGATGCCTGAGGAATGGAGAAAAAGTGTTTTGGTACCGATTTTTAAGAATAAGGGTAATGTGGAGAGCTGTAGTAACTACAGAGGGATTAAACTGATCAGTCACAGCATGAAGTTATGGGAAAGTGTAGTGGAAGCTAGGTTAAGAAGGGACAATTTGATTAGTGATCAGCAGTATGGTTTCATGCCGGGAAAGAGCACTACAGATGTGATGTTTGCTCTGAGAGTGTTGATGAAGAAGTACAGAGAGTATCAGAAAGAGTTGCATTGTGTTTTTGTAGACTTAGAGAAAGCATATGACAGGGTACCTAGAGAGGAGTTGTGGTATTGTATGAGGACGTCAGGAGTGTCAGAGAAGTATTTAAGAGTGGTACAGGATATGTACGAGGGTAGTGTGACAGTGGTGAGGTCTGCCGTGGGATGGATGCTTTTAAGGTGGAGGTGGGGTTACATCAAGGATCAGCTCTGAGCCCTTTCTTATTTGCAATGGTGATGGACAGGTTGACAGACGTGATTAGACAGGAGTCCCCATGGACTATGATGTTTGCAGATGACATTGTGATCTGTAGTAAGAGTAGGGAACAGGTGGAGGAGGCCCTGGAGAGATGGAGATATGCTCTAGAGAGAAGAGGAATGAAGGTCAGCAGGATTAAGACAGAATATATGTGTGTGAATGAGAGGGAGGATAGAGGAATGGTGAGGATGCAAGGAGTAGAGGTGGCGAAGGTGGATGAGTTTAAATACTTGGGGTCAATAGTTCAGAGTAACGGTGAGTGTGGAAGAGAGGTGAAGAAGAGTGTACAGGCAGGATGGAGTGGGTGGAGAAGAGTGTCAGGAGTGATTTGTGACAGATGAGTACCTGTAAGAGTAAAAGGGAAGGTCTACAAGAGGGTAGTGAGACCTGCTATGTTATATGGGTTGGAGACAGTGGCATTGACAAAAAGGCAGGAGTTTGAGCTGGGTGTGGCAAAGTTAAAGATGTTAAGATTTGCACTGGGTGTAATGAGGTTGGACAGGATTAGAAATAAGTATATTAGAGGGTCAGCCGAGGTTGGAAGGTCTGGAGACAAAGCCAGACAGGCAAGATTACATTGATTTGGATATGTGCTGAGTATATTGGGAAAAATATGCTAAGGATGAAGCTACCAGGTAACAGGAAAAGAGGAAGGCCTAAGATAAGGTTTATGGATGTGGTAAGAGAGGACATGCAGGTGGTTGGTGTGACAGAGCAAGATGCAGAGGACAGGAAGAAATGGAAACAGGTGATCTGCTGTGGCGACCTCTAACGGGAACAGCTGAAAGAAGATGATGATGATGATGTGTGTGTGTCTCCTGATTACATTGCTCATACTCCATGTGGTTGCTGTCTTGATTTGGGTGAGACTGTTTGCCTGTACTGGTGTTCCTACCTATCAGCACATGGCTGGATGTGTCCACATTAATGCAGTTGACCTTGATGCTGTGTCTATGTCACATATAAGGACTTACACTGCCTTAACAGACATGACCTGTGACCCTGCAGACATGCTCACATAAGGTTTTACATGTATGTGTTCTGCCATATACATCTACACGGCACTGTACAGTGATTCAAAATCCTGCCATGTATCACCTGTGTTGCACATGTGATACACATGGGACACTGGCTAGCCAGATGATATTTGCAGGGATGGATATCAACTATAGCATGTACAGTCAAAGTCAACTAGTGGGCTATATGCCATGGGCCATGTATGAATCTAGGATGAAAGGTTACCTGGCAGGTGCCGACAGGTGGGTCTGTGGGGCCAGGTGGAGCAGTGCCACATTACTGATCCACAGGGTTAATGATACATATACCATGCATTATCATGTGGTCATCACACCATGTCTGAGAGGGGAGTGATGTGCAGCTTTGACGGACAGGAATGCATAGTATGGCAGGACTATGTCAAGTGTTTGGAACAAGGATCTGTCCAGCATGTGGTAGGTGGATGTCCATAAAGTATGTGTTCGAGATCAGGATGAGTACATGTAGCATGTCCAACATCACTGGGTTGGACATGGATTTATTCAGGGTATGCATCATGCTACATAGTGGAGATGGGGAATGGTAAGGCTGGTGTAGGTCATCTGCACATGACCAATACCCCTTAAAGGAAATATGTGATCTGATATGGGTCACTTGAGTGTTGTGTATGGCTGGACAATGATCTCTATATTCATGAATGGCACCCTATCATTATTAGGGTTACCACATATGACTACCTGATAGGTGTAGTGACATAACTATCACAGGAAAGACAACTGCCCAGCTGCATCCCTCACACACATGTGTCCATTATGTTGACCACTGCCTAGGTGGTAGTTCATGGATACAGGGTTATTAACATAGGGGTGACAATGCAATATGTAGCTGTCAGATTGTGGCCATATGTCACACACCTCACCCACAAAGCCCCTGCTGTATGTTGTCCACAACACTCCTGAGTCAGCTATTGCTCCTAGGTCATAGTCATTCGCATACTTCAATAGGCAGATACCTTCTGTTTGTCTGTGAGGTATGGACTACAATGAGGGGGAATAAAATTCATTAACCCTGACATACTGTAGCTGCCACTGGTGTGATGATTATGTATGATTCAGACACCTTCTGTAGTGTTGGTTCTGCCAGCAGTCCTATTGCAAAACACTCCTGTGACATAGGAATATACATCTAGTATACCAAGTGTAGGTGGTATACAGTATGGGTGATGATGTCCTATGACCTGGCAAAGTTATGATATGCAGTGTGCCATCAACCATGCTGTCATCTACATCTGTACTGCTGACATCACTTAATTGATCAAGGTTCATGGCCTTCCAGACCAGACTCAGTATGGTAGTAGTAAAGTACTTCCCATTATCAGTGGTGTCTCCCCCTTTGTGGGTTGTGATACCTGTTGTGCACCATTCAGTGTGTACACAACCTGACATGGGGCTATATTTTACATGATGTGTATGTGGAGAGCATCTTGTTTTACCATATGTGTATGATACAGCCTGTGATGTGGACAGGTCCCATGCAGCCTGAGTGCAGCTTGTACCTGCATAGTTGTGGGTACAGGGCCCTGTGGTGTACATGGATATATGCTTGTGTACTTGTTGGGGGAGGTGGGCGTGTGTTTATGTTATCCAAGACCCTATCTGGATTGCTTATTCATGTTACACACTTGTTCAGGACTTGTAATCACTACGTAAGCTAATAATTACTATAGCACTCAATATTCCTTTTACCTAGAGGTAAGGGTGAACAAGTTTTGTACATACTTTTCTCCCTTGCTTAGAGTAATTTAGCTCTTGTACTCATTTCCTCACTTATCTAGGTGAATGTAGTTCTATATTCAGGCATGTCCAAGAGTCAACTGCCAGTGTTCTCACCTGTCTATCTGATGAATCTGGACATCTTGAGGCAATGTACATATTGCCTCATGTACACAGACAAGTCGCTCCGCCTACCACCCAAAACTACAACCTGTGAGAGATGCACTCATCTAGCCAAACTGGAGGTAAAGGTCTCTCCAACCAAGCCTGACCCTGACTGTCATGTGGAGAAGGTACACATTCGCACAACACCACACTCATCACATAAGTCTCACTGAATCTACCCCACCATTAACTGGGAAAACTTCTCGTGTACCAACACATTAGCTCAACGGTTTCTGGAATTCATAAACACCAATGTCCTGACTCAACATATCCACACACCCACCAGGGGCAACAATATCCTAGACCTAGGCATTACCAACATGAGTGATTGGTGCTCCACACATGAAGCCAACTCCTCGTTGATCCGATCAGACCATGTGCTGAATACCGTTTATATCAACATCTCGCACCCACCCCCCATTAAGGGAACCACAGCATAATATGTCTACAAGGCCAACTACATGTTTCTTAAGACAGACGTGGCGGACGTCATGACACCCATGCAGATGGACAGTACTGTTACAACTGCTGAATCCTACACAAATGCACTCTATAAGCACTTTCATGAGTGCATGGCTTGTGCTATCCCAAACAGAACCAGGACGCTATACTCCTAATTAACAAAATCAATCTGGTAGTCCCCTACTATAAACATATTGTACTACAGGAGGAAGACAATGTTGCAAACGAGAGTACAATACCATGCATGGAGGAGCTCCCTGGCCAGCCTCAGTAAGAAGGTGAGACCTCTTTTAAGATCCTCTAATGCTAGCTACGAAAACTAAAATGCAACTAATATCAACAACAACCACAAAGCATTCTATATCTATGTCACATATTTCAATGTCAGCAACCAGATCTGCTCTGAGTTACAGCACAAAGGCACAAACATTACCGAAACAATTGATATTGGCAACATCCTGGCAAATCCCTCTCAAAGCTGCACACTCTAACGGCAATATCACAGCCTCCATGGGACCGGACAACATCCCAGGCTGCATTTTACATGAACTTCAGAACATACTGTCTCCCCACCTACGCACCATGTTCAATAATAGCCTCATAATGGGCATAGTGCCCCCTGAATGGTGCACAGCAACAGTTATCCCACTCCACAAACGCGGTGCCACAACGGACCACGAGACCAATTTCACAATAGGCCTGACTAGCCTGGTCTGCAAGGCTATGATGTACATCATGGATCATTATCACAGAGAGACATTGGGTACCTCCAAACCTTTGTCCCCTCCCTGTTTGGCATTGTTAAGGGTGGGCCATGCCTCCTAAACCTGGTGGACTTCTTAGAAGCAGTTACTAAGGCATTAGATGAGGTTAAGGAGGTCCACACAGCCTACCTAGAGCTCTCATAGGCTTTCAACACCATTCCTCCTTCTGGTATTATCAACATACCCATCCACCTGAACATTAACCCCTACGTCATGTGATGGTTTGCAAAGTGGCTCAAAGACAGAACCCACACAGTGGGAGTTGCATACCCTAGATCTGACTGTATACCATTTATAAGTGGAGTCCCCCAGGGTCAGTCCTAAGGACCCCTCATGTTCAGTATATACTTCTCTGATGTACAGACAAGCACAGGAGGGCTTTGGCTGAAAAGGTTTGCAGACGACTACAAACTAGGGGACATAATTGTTTCCCCAGCTGTTACTGACACCCTCTGGAATGGTCGCACTGAGACAGATACCTGGTGTTAATATCATGGCATCAAGCTGAATGCCTAAAAGTGCATAGTCATCCCCTTTGGATATAACTAATTACTCATGGACTACCACATAGGTGCTAGTCCCCTACATACAGAAAAGGTAATAAGGGATCCGGGAACCCCAGTAGATAGCACATCTCTCCTTCAATACCCATAATGACAAGGTGGTTAGAATATCCTTCTACATGGCCCCCCTAATCTCTAATGGGTTCGCATCCAGATCAGAGGGGCAATTGTGACTCTACTCATGACATATTAGACCCATTAAGGGATACAACACCCCATTTGGGATATACCTTACAAGACAACTACAACAGCTTGGAAGACCACACCAGTACCACACCAAGAGGATTACTGACCTCAAACAGATGACCTATGCAGCCCAACCTAAGAAACTCCAGCTGTACTCAGTTGCATACCGTATACTCACAGGTCATCTCTGCTTGACATACAAGGCCCATGTCCAACCCTGTATTGCTGGATATGCTCCACCTAAACAGAGGCCCCTGAGTGCCACATGCTCTAGGGATATATACCTAATCACAACGATGAGTAGGACATGCTGGATGGATAGATTCCTGACCCGGACACTCCCCATGCTTTGGAACATGATTCCAATGTACATCAGGCAGGGCCCCCACTACCACTCTTTAAGGGAAACCTTGACATGTGGATGGGAGACAGACATGTACCCCAGGCAGTTGGGCATGTACCTACCTATGTATCTATGAACCTGTACATACAGTTTGGACACATGCTGATAGCTTAATTTACTGTTTAGGTATTGACTTACCTTGTGCCAGTGGCGGTTGTGTGTACAATAGTTGAGGGCTACCTATGTAGGATGCACACAGTAGACCACCTATACATGACAATTTACAGGTGGTCGTGTGTGTGTGTGTGTGTGTGTGTGTGTGTGTGTGTGTGTGTGTGTGTGTGTGTGTGTGTGTGTGTGTGCCATCCATGTTTGCTGTGTGTGCAGGTGGAGAAGGGTGTCAGTCCATGATTGCCTACACTGTCAGTGTGTGTGCTATACGTTCCCTCTTTGCCAAGGCATGGGCATACTGGGCATGCCTCTGTCTGTCTACTGGGGTTAGCACAGGGTGTTTGTGGTTTGAGTCCCCCTGTGCCTGTGGGGCCCTTGGCAATGGTGGTGGGTTGTGAGGGCCTTCACCATTCTGTCCCTGCTGCAGCTGTTTCCGGAGGATCATATTGTGTAGCATGGCACATACTATGAAGATGTGGGCACACATTCTTGTAGAGTACTGCAAGGCTCCACCAGATATGTCCAAGCAATGGAACCGTGATTTCAGCATCCCAAACATGTGCTCTATGATGATTCTGGTTTCTGCGTTTGCCTCATTATGGTCTTCTTGCGTGGCTGTGTGTGCATTTCTGATGGGCATCATCATACATGGTTGCAGTGCATAGCCAGCATCCCCCACCAGGTGGCCATATGGGATGTTCCCCCTGGCAAATACCTGATACAGCTGTGAGGCATGCCAGATGTGGGAGTCGTGATAGCTTCCAGGGCTGCCAGCACACACATCCATAATAATGCCCTGGGCATTGCACATGCCCTGGCAGTTGATGGAGAGGAATCCCTTGCAGTTTATGTAGCATCTACCCTGCTCACAGGGTGGTGACTTGATGTGTATGTGCTTGCAGTCTATTGTACCCAGTACCTCCGGGTAGTCTGCCACATGGTGGAAGAGATGCATATTGCTGGCCAACTCCTCCTGCATTCTGGGGAAGTATATGTGCTCATTGGCATGTGGTAACATGGCATCCAGGAACTGGTGGAGTACTCTGGATGCTGATGCCTGTGAGATCCCCATGATATCCCCAGTTGGCCTTTGGAAGGTACCTGTGGCTAGTATTCTCAAGCTTACACATACCTTTGTGTCCACTGGGATGGGTTCCCCCTCTGTTACGTCTGGCTCTGAGGCGTGGCCGGCACAGCTCAACAAGTTGCTGTATGATGTCCCTGTTCACCCTGTAATGCTCTACTATCTCCAGATCATGTAGCCCCTGGTAGGTTACCCTGGGTCTGAACACTCTTCTCCTCCTCCGGTGCCTGAGATGGTTGTCAGCATCATCCTCCACACCACCATCAGTCTCCAACAAATGCTGGTAAATCAAAGCTATGGCAGCCCCTAACATGTACATATTTAAAGTTCCCCGGCTGTATACACCAATGGTGCAGAGTGTCTGTGGAATACACAAGTGTGTGTGTGGGGCTTTCACACCTTATACTAATTTGCAATGGATGCTGCTGGTGTAATTGGGTGTGTTTGTGCTATTCCATCTGCAGGGTATCTTAATTATTGGTTTTACAGCAAGTGCTGCTATTGTGGGGCCTTTGGTGTTGACTTACGCTTGTCAGCCGCAATTCATCTATTGCCCTTTACTTCTATTTTCAACCCAATTCCCCTCCCATTGTCAGGCATGCATCCAGCTGCTACCTTTCTTGTTTTGTGCTTTCACAACCCAGGATTGTGTTGGGAAATGTGTTATGTAGCTGATCTACTGCAAGTTTGCTTTGTTCTGCTGTGACAGTTCTCTTTTCTTTGCTGTACAGCACCTCCCCTTTCCTGTTTTGCAGGTAGCTGCTAGCAGCCTTGTTAGCTGCTGTCTATGGCCCACTGTGAGTTTCTAGGTGTTAATTACTCATTTGTACTCCAATTACCATGCTGCAGCATTTCCTTACTGTCTTCCCATATTCTTCCTGTTTCAGCTGTGGTGTGCGCCCCGCACAGCCATTTACTGAGTTTCGTGCGTGTTTTCATCTACATTCACATGAACTTTCGGTTACCTTATGTGCTCTCAGCTAAACAAAGCTATGACTACTTCCACATCCCTATCCTGCGGCTTTGCTTAGCAACACGCAACACAGATTAGCAATGATCCAATGTGCTTAGGGCTACGGTGGCACACCCCTCTCTTGATGTCATGTTTACCTCCAGGCCACTGCTCGGTGTTGTACCGCTACACCGTGTGATGCATCCTTACACCGGCGGGGCATTTGTGATTCAGTATTACCTGACTCATTTGCATGGCATTGACTGCTAATTCCTAGTTACCGCACGGAACACTGTCACAGACCCTTAGCAACCCTTGCGTCATGGTTGTGGTGTAGCATGCATGCCATTGACTATTATGGGGATATCATGAATTGCATTACATTACAGTTTTATGACATCTAAATATATTTTCCTTGTGATCCCATTTGCGCACCGACGCACTGCGGTTTTATTTTGCGTTGGTGTGGCCATGACATTAAATGTTATTTTTTATATGTTGTGCATGTTGTTTTATGTCATTGGCTATATATTTAGCCATTGGCATATATTAACATTATAATAGATAAGTTTGGTCCACTTTCATAGCTCTGATTTTATGCTTGACAAAATGTAAACCGTTTTTTTTTTTTTTTTTTTGGTTTACATTTCTACATGCTTACGCTACACCTGCACCATTTCTTGAATCGTTATATACCTTCATTTGCATGCTACACTGCTGTACATGGGGTAATTAGCATACATGCACTGGGAGCTGCGCAGCTCTTCCGTACGCTGGTAGTGCACGTGGAAACAGCTCTTACCTGAATCGCTTGGTGGCCATATTTGGCGCTAGATCGCTGACTCTACTCCGGCTCATGGCGCAAGCTTCATGAATCCCAGGGAGAGACATTTGCAGTTAAATAGATGATGGGAATATGAAATGTCATGAAGTAATACATTGGCATACAACTGTACTAGAACCCATGACACTGCAAAAACATAACACTACAAATAGGGTAATTGGCTCAATGCACCAGATAGGAATGCCTGCTTTAAAATATCCAGCAACCTAAGATCTGTTACATTAACTGTTTCCCAGTACTGCCTTTAGTTTGCCCTTACTCTGTTTTCCTGTAGATCAGAGGATTTAATCACCTTTGCAAGGAAGTGATCCAACCACTGCAAATTAAATTAAAATACTCAGTTTTTGCAATAAGAAGTGAAACAGCATTAACAGTCATTCGGCATTGCTGCACTATGACAAACTGCACAAATGTTGAGGACCATGTGTGTTTTCTGTGAAGCTATTTTTTGACCTGATTAAATGCAGGAAAAAGGAATGGACAGGACAGTGGTGAAAATTGGGTTGGCAAGCACAGGGTAGCACACATGAGAAAGAATACAGGAATTTGCAGGAAGGCCAGAGCTATCCACTTCTTTACAAAGTAAATTTACAATTGTACACACAATTTCATGACAGTAATGACTGAGAAAAACAGAATAATGTTGCATGGCCAATCGGATCAAATTATGAGACATAGTTTTTGTTTGTTTGTTTGTTTGTTTGTTTATTTATTTATTTATTTTTGGGTGGGGAGAGAAACAATGCAGGGAAAGGTGCTTAGGAATAGCGGTTCAGGAAGGTAGAGAAGGTTTGGAATCATGTACAGACATACAGAATATACAAGACAGACAGGGATGGCAATAGAGATAAAAGAGACGGGCAACACCATGACTAAGGATAAGTAGAGGGCATCTGAGGCACATCCATGTGCATCTTGAGAGAAGTGAGAAACTAGTCCTCACCCTCACAACTGTCATCATTGTCTCCATCAGTCCCCCGAGTCAGTGCTGGATGAGAATTCATCTTTGTAATGTGACACAGGACATTTTCAACCCTGCTATGTGCAACAAGGCCTCTCTCCATAATATACTCCACCAGTACTCTCAGTTCCTGTCGGGAGCCAAAATTGCCACCTCCACTTCTACAGATCCTTGTAGATACCACTGCACTAGCAGCTAGGGCACAGCTACCTGACAGACTTGGAGCAGGTTGGCTGGGGGTTGTGGAGGTAACATTGACAGGTTGTGACACCAAAGTGCTGGGTGTCTGTGTTGCCATGTGTGGAGGTATGGTGGGGCAAATCGCAGTGTTCAGTGTACTACTCAGTGCTGTTGGTCATTATTTTTTTTAGCAGCAACTTATGCAACCAGCAGTTTGTTAATAAATGACAAATCCCCTACACACACAAAAAAAGAGAGAGAGATGGAGAAAGAGCGTGAGAAGACAAACAAAAGACATAAATATATGGCATATCACAGTATTGTATTTGTAAATAAACATGGTTTGGCAATACATAAACAATTATGACAATTTACTATTACACACCTTTGCCACATCCATATATAATGGAAAGGTATGTATGTGCCATAAAATAAACAAATCTTACTGCTATGATATAAGAAACAGCAGTCTTTATTTCCCATGATGGACAGGGATTATGCATTCTAATGTAATAATTGCAATTACCACAATTTAATTCTTGCTGATATATTGCTGTTAACATTTTATAAACACTTATTCATAATAAAAAGGAATTGATGTTCTGGATACTGAACCTACACATGGAAATGCTGGTGTTCTCATTGCCTAATGCAAGCATCAAGAGTTATTAGCGAAGGCATGCATGGTTGAGATGAAGGTTGAAGTATTCCTGCTCAATACGCTAGTGCTTCAGGGAATGATTATAACATCATGGCTTGAATTTTTATCTGACTTATATTTATATTGTGCCTGTCTGTAGTGAGTTAATCTCTCCTGATGCACCTCACAGTTTGCAGCTATCACTTCTGCAGCTGTGCAGTATAAAAAGTAAAGAAATATATATGAAAGCATAATGAGTACCTGCCTTGGCTGGCTATATCATTAATGCCATATCATGCACAGGATATGTGTCAGTATACTTACACAAATGGGGTGTTTCCAGTCCCAAATCAAGCCTCCCATTGGCTTAGGAGGTCCTGCTTGTGCTTCTTAAGGTCACTATAGTGATGATGATATTGTTATCTATTATGTGGAATGCCTGCTGCATTGGAGACAGCATTGGCTAAGCTATTCCAATCTTCAGCCTTATACTGGGACCTGTGTGACACTGCCAGCCCAACTACCTGGAATTTTGCAAATAATCATATGTCATTTGTGAATTTTAATATGATTTATATGCTTGTTTTACAAATGTAAGAGAACTGTATGTTATGCACTGAGCTTCAAGAATGTGACCACAGTGTGCCCTACTGGAAAAAAACAGAAATGTATATAAACTATATACCTGTGCAAATGTATGTTTTATTAGTAGAATCTGGAACATACAGAGTTAACTTACAAAACTTCAAGAAAATAAATTGAAATTAAAGTGGTTTACGATGTGTTATCTCTCAGTTTCAGCGAAGCAGACACAAAGTCTAAAGCTAGAGGTTTTTCTATTGCCTTGGAGAGAAGTAATTACTCTAAAATGTAAAAGTGTTTAATTCTTTTATGAATTCCAGTTCTCAGCAAACATCTGACATATATGTATTTTTAATACAGAGATGTTAGTTTCTGTTAGCCTGGGAACTGAAAGCAGGAGACAGAGTGATGTCATCCAAGCTGACCCAGCAGTAATTTTTAATATTAATTTAAGAACTCTCTCAGAGAGAGACTTTGCATTTTGTATTTTGTCTTTGATCTGGAAACATCCATCATCACTATATGTGTTTGTCTTGTTAATAGTAAGTAACTAGGGAAAAGAAATGTGTTTTAGATATAGACAGGAATATAGTAAAGATTAGTTTAGATGTTTTCTGTATTTATTTGCGACTGTCCTGCAATGCTGTGTTTAAGTATTTCCCGTGATTTTGAACCCTGTAGTTACTGCGTTGAGTATTGTCTTGTTCTTTTATTATTTATTATTAAATATATTTAAACCTATCTTTGTGGCTGATATTTGTGTGATATAATTTAGCTCTTAGAGTACTTGCATATGTATTGGTGATGCTATACAGGCCACTCCTAATAGCCTGGCAAGATCAGAAACTACCATTAGGATAATAATAACATTACACAGTAGGATTGGTCACCCTTTGTAAGGGCCTTATAGTAGCTGATAAGTAGGGGTTGGTGGCAGTGATAACTACCTTATAGTCTGGGCAGAAGGGGGCATAGCTATTAAACCTGTGCCAGCCTTCCCCAGGTGTGTGTGTATTTGTATATAAATCAAATCTCAAAGTGTGTGTGTGTGTGTGTGTGTGTGTGTGTGTGTGTGTGTGTGTGTGTGTGTGTGTGTGTGTGTGTGTCAGCTACTTGGGCAGGGACACACGATGCACTGGTCGGACAGAGAGGGTGCTGGATGTCTTGGCTTCACCCCTCAGCTGAGATCTTAACCCTATAACTGTGCAAGTGGGGAGTCTTATTGGGATCTGAAGAAAGAAGGGAGAAACCAGCCCCAAACTGACTGTGATCTCTGTGTGCTCTTAAAGGAAATTGTACTTCACTGTGTGTGTGTGTGTGTGTGTGTGTGTGTGTGTGTGTGTGTGTGTGTGTGTGTGTGTGTGTGTGTGTGTGTGTGTGTGTACTTGCCATACTCCCATTGTGTATGTCTCTCACTGTTGCCAGTGGTGAGGATTGAGGCTCCTTGATTACTAGGCCAGTGCAAGGGTGCCACAACCAGGTATAATCCCTCTGCAGCAGCCTGCAGCTGTAGCATTTCACAAGGAGTGTCACAAAAATCTTCGACTCCTCACCTTTGAGCTACAAATTCAGCAGCATTCACTTCCTCATCAGCTATGTCTGCAAAAGTCAAGCTAACAAAATTTGTCTGAACCCATGGCCAGTTCAGATCTTGCAGGTAACTGGTAGTGTAAAAATATGCACTGCCTTGTCAACTGAATTTAACCATTTGAATGCAGATGGACTGTTGGGGAGACACATTGGCACTACTTACATCATGTAGCAGTAAAGGTGTGAAACATGATATTGAACTTTGCCATGTGTGATGTTCCACTTATTAATACAGGAGTCAATGTTCAAAAATGGAATGCTTAATAGCAAGGTTTTTAAGACTTTCAGTTTGGAAAGAGAAAGATGGCGAATTATGGCATATTGTCATGCTTATACAAGCTGGGAATCAAACCCATGGTATAAAGGATGCAAAAATTGAAACTTACTTTATAAACTAACATTGCAACACAAGAACGTCTTTTCTACTACTGAAATTAGACATAGAGTAATTTCAGAATGAATGGCAATACAATTCAGACGCCTATATGTATGTGGTTGTAATTATTTCTAGGAATGTTGTCATGTCTAGGAAATTGGATAGACATTTGGTTGAGGTTATGCGTGAAATATTATATATGCTAAAAAAAAAGTTTCACTATGCAAGGATTATTGATAACTGGCTTACAGAAAACATGTTTAACATTATCAAATTTCTGGTGCTACAGACCTAACCAAAATATTGTGAGAAATGGACTTTTTATACCCTTGTAAAAATTATCTTGTAGCTGGATTTGAATCCTTAATCAGCTGTTTTTGTTATCTTAAGTCACTGCTCTTATACATTGTGGCACAGAGACAGCTCTATGTCAGGTGGAATTTCTTCTCACAGTACTGTCCAGAGTGCTGAGGAATGTGCACCATTTCCAGGTATGTTTGTACTACATAAGACAGCCTAAATTAAAATGTTCACATTTTTCCTTAGGTAGTTGTGAAGAGAGGTGAAGGCTGCCAGCCTAGCCAGATAGAATTTTGCAGATAATTCTATCATTTGTGAATATTAATGTAAGCCACAGGCTTGTTCTCTTAAATGTGAAAAGGCTGCATTGGATATTGAACTACAAAAATGTAACAGCAGTGCACTGATAAGTCAAGCATTGTGAAATTCTTTGATCTAAAAATCGGAGCAGACATGTCTAGAGAGAGGTATTCTGCCTATTGTTTTGAGGCCAGAGTTAATGGCTAGAATTTACATGTATAATTTATTTTATTGATCTGCCTTCCTGACCAGCTGCAAGATCAAAAGGGCTATTAACCTCTGAGTTCCATTAGCCTGGGAACCAGAAAGAAATTATGTAATTTGAAATGTATCAGTGGTACTGTGTTATCAATTTAAGGACAGAAAGAATCAGAGCATTGAGCATTTGTCTTGGGAACATCCAACTCACCACTCTGCCTGTTTCTGAAAGTAGGATCTTATACTTTACTGTTTCTCTTAAAATTAACTAGGAAATAGGAAGATTAGACTAAGTCTTTTTCTGTGTTGATGTCTGAACTATTCTACTGTATTATTTTAAACATTTTCCTGTGATCTTTGAACTCTTGACTAGCACTGTGTAGTAAAAAGTATTGTCTTGTGTTTTTATTATTTATTATTAAATATTTTTTAATCTTTCAACTCTGGCTGCTTTGTAAAAGAGATAATTTAAGCTCTAGAGTACATTGCATGTATATAGTGATACTGTCAAAGTCACTCCAAGTAAGACTTGACTGTTCAGTTGCACTTACCATTTGGATAATACTATTGCACAGTGTATTTGGACACCCATTCATAAGGGCCTTTGAGTATCTGATAAATATTAGTGGATGGTGGCAGTGATTTCTACCATATAGTCTGGGTAAAAGGGGTACAGCTGGAGAACCTGTGCCAGCCTTCTCCAGGAGTGTCTGTGTGGTTGTATATAACTCTTATCTCAAAGTGTGTGTGTATCAGCTACTTGGGCAGGGACACAAAGCACTGGTTGGACACAGAGGGTGCTGGAGGTTTTGTCTTGCCTACTAGGCTGAGATCTGGACCCTATAGCTGTGCCAGTGGGGAGTCTGATTGGGGACCTGGAGAGAAAGGGGGAAACCAGCCCCATACTGAATGTTTTCTCTGTGTGCTCTTAAGGGAAATTGTACTTTACTGTGTGTGTGTGTATTTATTACCCTTTCCCTAAATGGACACCCCTCACCTGGTGTTAGTGGTGAGGACTGAGGCTCCTTGATTGCTGGGCCAGTGCATGGGTGTCACATTTTAATTGTATGGCAGTGGTGGGATGTCCACACCACATATTAATTGGTTGGCAAATGCTAAGAAAGTTGATTAAATGCAATGCATGGGTAAATGTAGCAATGACCAGAGCAAAAAGTGCATTCAAATGAAAAATTCTTCTTCTCATATCTCCTTCCAGTATTACGCATGTACACAGTATAATGATGTACCACACGGTGTAGCGGTACATTACTAGACATGTAGTTAATGACAAATAATGTGAAACTGAACAAACTAATGATGACTAGTTGTTAGCAGCAGTGACAATGGTTGATTTTTAAATAGCAAAAGAATGGTATCACAAAATATGATTAAATATGTATTCAGACAACCTTTGTAAAAGTATCACTTAAGTGGATTTAAGCCATGTATCTGATGTCCTTTATCTACAAGATCAATGTACTTACACCTTATGCCACAGGTGAAACGTACCTGTAATGTGTACTTTTTTCCCTGAGTGCTATCCAGAGTGCTGACAGCTGTGCAATGCCACCAGGAAGGTTTGAGCTACCTAAGGCAGCCTAAAATAAAATTTTCACTTTTTTCCTTTATCCATAAAAGCGACTTTCATACTAAGTAGCATGTAAATGTAGGATGCAATATTTATCAGAAACATTCAAACAGCTTTTGGGGATTAATAACTTGAAGACATATGAAATGTATCACACTGTATATGTAGCCATCAGCACAGCCAGTACTGCATTACAGTGATACATTCAGCCATCTCACATCTCATTGCCATATCTGTGCTATCATGTATACCTCACAGTGTCAGGACTTTAGCTAATACCATGGTAATGGAGAAGGGCATATGGAACAGTAGGAAAGGTTTCATTGTTCACACAACAGACACAATATTTATATCATTTCAAATATCTTATCTGTATGGCACTTTTAGTCAATATTGACCTTACTTGCGTTTCCCACATTAACATACTCCTAAAATAAAATGCATGTCAAGATTTAGTATGAACTCTCTCAGTAAAATGATCCGGGAACAGGTTTCAACTTCGGCATCACAGGTTCTGCTTCTCTAAGCTGAATACCTTCATACATTATGCCGCAGAGATAGGGGTACAACAACTTTAATTTTTTCAATCAGTACTCTTCAGACTGCTGATGAAAGCACAATACCAGTCTTCTTTGTACTATTGATAGCAGTACAAATAAAATGTGTCAGTTTTCACCTTGGGCAGTGAAATGCAATTCAATGCTATTGAAAGCTGCCAGTCAGTGGCTCACAATGCCAAATGTCATGCGGATGATACAAGATAAAAAAAATAATGTAGATCACAAACTTTAAATACACATTTCACATTTCTAACCAGATTTGCTATGCTGCAACAGTGACCTGTATGGATTTGAGCCATCAAACAAGGGTATCGAAAGTAATCATTTAACAGAATTTTCCAGAGTTGTCACTGACAAAGACATATATTACCAAGGTGAAAAAGAGTTTAGATGTAATGATAATGGGACATTGCATCAAGTTACCTTAAAAGTGCAAACAGAAAAAAGTTATGCCTGCTGTCCTTTCACATTTGACAGTCAATGTCTGGATGATTGTGATATTGCAAACAGTTAGCATAGCCATTTACTCACAAAATGTTAAACAAAGACTGCAAACATAGTATCCCTTTCTTTCTGTATAGTGCCTCATTTCATTATCCTTATTTTTATTATCTATGCTTTCATAATAGGAAGCCTGTATCTGCTTTATTCTCTGTTTTATTGCCATATATTGTCTTTACCAATGCTTAACAACATTTCTTCCTAAGAGCAGTAACTTTAGTCATTAAAGCCAAAATCTGAATGTTAGACTTGTCACTCACCTAAATCATTCAATGTAGTTTTGGAGTTTTTGGTAAGTCTCCTGATTGTTCCTGCAGTCAGACTAATTATAGATACCTACAAGCCATTAACAGGGAGCACTTCTCAATGCCCATGCTTGCATTGCTAGAGTGTGTGAATGCAATGGTGAAGGTACACCATGTTTACATTCCCTACACTTAGTGCAGTTTTTGATATTCAGGAATGCTAATGATTAAACACTTTGTTTTCACACTCACAGTGCACACAGGGCTGACTCTGGAATATTTAAAAGTAATTGAGTAGCTAATGTCCTGGTATCATAGTGGGGAGACTGGTTTGAACCACATAGCTTGATACTGCTAGAAAAACAACACTTTGAGAGAATTATCTGTTTTCTACAGTGCTGTATTGTTAAGAAATGTTTCTTAAATAATGCTTTTAGTTTAACATTAAAAGGTGAATTGCATTGACCAGAGAAAAGCAATTTTATTATCTTACATTTTTTTTTGTTTTATCCCTTTCTTTTGGCATAGTCATGTCTGCATTTCTAAAATTATGATACTGAATGCCAAATGTTTTAGTTTGCATGTCATTTGATATTGATACAGTTATTGCAGATGATTGCATTGTAACTATGCAGGAGGGTCTTGCATTTTTACCCGTATTAGCAGAAAAATAAAAATGTGTTCTGTTTGTAGATTTCTACCTAACCTCCACAGCAGTGGATATGGCAGTTATAATAGTCTGGTGTTACACTTGTAGTGCTGCACCTATAATTGTTATTGTTAATGCTACAATGTATTACACAGTTAAACCTGTGTTATTTCCATTATAGAAGTGTTATAGACTGGTGGCAATATCTGAGTTTTAAATATAATCCTTTTTTGGGGGGAGGGGCTAACTGCTTTGGATATATTACATTTTTCCATATGAGAGTAATGATTTATATAATATATTTATTTTTTTGTGATGGGTTCCACACTTACCTTATCATTAGTACAAGTAGTAATTATGTCCTTGAGGAATGTCCCTGTCTGCTACCATCAGAATACAGCCATTACATGCTTAAGTAAAGGTTGTGCTATTTGAAAGGCATAACATTTCCTATTTATATGCATGTGTGATATCTTAGGTTTTGAGCTAGGTAATGAATGTGTGTGTTATCCTTTGCTTCTTAGCCAGGTCCAGGACATACTGTGCATGTCTCCTTCTGCCAGCACCAGCTGCAGCTGGTGGTTCTCCCTGAGACTCCTCAACTGCACCTGCTACTGCTGACCTTGCCTGTGTTCCTTCTAACTGTGGTCCATCCTACAGTTGTCCTATTTGAAGCTGTATTATATTATGTAACATGGCACAGTCTGTAATTACTTTGGCAGAGGTGCCTGGGTCTCACTCCAGTGCATCTCCTAATGTGTCTAGGCAACAAAACTTTGATGACAGCAATTCAAACTCACATACTGTGATATTCCTAGCTTGAGCATGGGCCTCATTGTATCCTTGCTCAGTTGTATTGTGTGGGTTTCTCATGGGTGTCATGAGCCAAGGGTCCATTGCATAACCTGTATCTCCCACTAGATGTCCTTAAGGAATGTCACCTCTAGCAAACCTGGCACAGAGGTGACACATGTGCCATATGTGTGAGTTACGAAAACTGCCTGGATTACCTGCACAGACATTACATATGATCCATTGGGCATTACAGACAGCCTGACATTTTATTGAGTGGAAACCTTTTCTGTTGATGTACCACCTTCCCTGTTCCACAGGTACAGCTTTTATTTCTACATGTGTGCAATTTATAGCCCCCCCCCCAGCACTTCAGGGAAGTTTGCTACTACATAGAATTCCTGCATGGTTCTTGCTCTATCCTGTGTGGTTCGTCTGAACCCTTGCATTTAATAGTATTACATTTAAAAACTGGTGTAATATTCTAGAGGCAGATGCCTGTTACACCCATGATAGATCCTCTGTGGGTCTCGGGAAAGTACCAGTAGATAGTCTTCATAATGCTAAGCATATCTTTGTTTCCACTGAGATGAGTTCTCCATGATTTCTCTGAGGCCTGAGATGGGGGGCAGTAGGGGTTGCATATTTCCTCCAATGTTTCCCTATCCACTCTGTACCACAGTTTCGTTTTCGTGCAGTCAATGATATTTCAAATGGGGTCAAAACACCCTACATCTTCTTGCCCAAAGTCTGACAGCAGCAGCACCCTGATTTAAAGCCTGTTGCAGATACAGCATAATACTATCAACAGCAACCACTAACATGTTTTTCTAAATTTAATTGTGCCTGTATTCCAAAAAGTTTTGATGTACATGGCAAAAGCTCACACTTGATTGCTTTATAGCTTCTTGAATAGCTTAGCCATCTTATATTGGTTAATTTGCATGTACTTTGGCTCTTTATGCTTTCTTTAGCATATTCTGCCATTTATCTGTTTGGTGGCTCTATTCATCATGTAGATTCACTTAATGAATACCAAATAGCATGCTGTCTTGTTGGGGGTGCACCGCACTTCCAATATGATCACTACAGTTCATGTAGATGTTAATGAATTCTGCCCATAGTATAGTAAGTGCTATAGTATATGATACATTGTATAAAGTAACATTTCAAAAATGGGATGAAAAGAAGAGAAATATTCCAAATAAATTAAAGTTAATCTGATACTGAAAGTTGTTGAGGTATTGACCCCAGCCTGAAGAATGTAAACAAATCACCTTCCACTTTAGTTTTAATATAAATATTACATAAATGAAATTGGTTGTCTCTTTGTAACATTTTTAAATAAATTGTAAAGATAAAATGTATTCAACTTTGTATCTCAACAAACATAGCAAGGGTTATATAACTTACAATTAAGACTAGAATGCAGACAAGATGCAGTCCTTTCTTTGTGCATAATTGGTAGACAAATAATGTAAAGGCAGAAATGAAATCCTTCACTATTAAATTTTACTGTAAAAGGCATTTTGCTTAAGCCTGGCCTCATGGTTTTAAATGTATAACGCCCTGCCTTTTTGCTCAAGCTGACCTGAGTTCAACTAGTGACCCAAGGACTGCAGGAGCTGACATGTGAGAGGTGGGAGTTGAACTGCAATTGTCAGCTGGCACATCTTAGTGGAAGGGGCCAATATCAGTCTTTCTAGAGGACAACAATGACTATATCTGCCAAGTGCAGTATTTTGTGCCCTGAAATTGAGAGTTATGTTTGTTGAAATGTGCATAGGCAGCAATGTGAAAGCAGTAACAGAAGTCATAGCTATAACAACAGGTTTTCTAGTTGCATATGCAAAAACATTTGTGACCCTCCACCATAAGTGATGGCACCACTTCTGGTGTTTGACACTCACCCCCCTGCAGGAAGTAAATATTTTAGTTAGCTCATACTTCTCAGAGGAATGATTGGGTCTCATTGGGCAACTGAAGAGGTGACCTGATGGTTACTTTGGGCTAGGGAACCACACATGTCAAAAAAAATAAAATGCATCCTTATGAATAGCCATATTATAAAATAGAATAAGGAAACTGGTAACAACAGGCTGGGAAAATAAATAAATGTCTTCTAGATAAAGCACAGATTCTGCAATAAAAAAATCAACTGCTGTAGGGATAAGTGTAAATTTGAGATGCTTAGAGATTTATTTTACAAAAATGATAAAAATGAAAGATGGTGAAAATAACTTCTTAGAAATCAATTACATGATCCACAGCTAAACCCAAGGAGAAACACATTTTAATATTAGGTAAAAAATTAGAATTAATATTGTAACAGGCACAAAGTTTGAGACTTTAAGGCTCCCATCATTTCAGGAAATTTAAGTTGTAATAGGAGATAAAAGTGGTTCTACAATTTCTAGAACACCAAAGAAATTGCAGGAAATTAAAAAAAACAAAACAAGAAAAGCAGCAGCCAGGAGATTATGAGGAAGGCTCAATTCACTGGCATGAAGTTCCTAAATGCATTTATTTCTTGGTTGTTTTAATAAATTATATGAGTGTGCTCCTGGCTGCTACTTTTCTTGGTTTTGAGTTGAGTATGTGGCATGGTTGGTTCAGAAATTTTAATAAAGGAAATAAAAAAAAAAAAAAAAACAATTGTTACATGACTTCCATAAGAAGACCTTAAAAATGATAGAAGAGTCTTGAAAATTTTCATTATAGGAAAGCAGTTTTATTAAGAAAAGAAAAGTGACATTATTTTAACTTTTTTTGGATTCTAGACCTGTTTCCTAAGCAAGTCTTATTGTTTCACTGCTGTTCCTTTATATTTTTCAGACTCTTTCATTTAACAATTAACTTCATACAAATATAATTATTATTTCAATAATTTTGTTGTTGTTGCCATTTTGAAAGGTTTAGTAAAGATTAAAAAAATGTTTTGTTGTAGGCTTGCTTGACTCTGAAATAATACAGGCCCCGGGATTCATGAACCTTGCGCCAGGCGCCAGCATAGCGTCGGCGTTATAACGCCAAATATGGCTGCTTAGCGATTCAGGTATGAATGAATTCCACGTGCACTACCGGCGTGCGCCGGACCGTCCCCGCCCCCGGCGTAGGTATGCAAAACACACTGTGTGCGGTATTGCACCATGCAAATGAGGGCAAATAGCGATCCACGGCGGCGCAGGCGTAGCGTAGGGGCACGGCAATGTAAACCAAAAAAAAACGGTTTACATTTACCCAAACATACCGGAGGAGTAACGGAAGGCTGTCAAAGTCAGGTATCATATAGGTGCAATATGCCAATGTGGAAAGGCACCGAGAATGTCCAAAGAAAATATGCACAAAATGTAAAAAAATGACATAAATGGCACGTATGTAGAAAGAACAGCAGACCCCCGGGATATGTGCACAGAAGTTGCAAAGCAATGAAATAATATGACAATGTCCTAAAAGAGCAGTAGAACACAAATCAGCTGCACAGCCACCACACACCATAGTATGTATGTAAAGCTGCAACCCCAGCGCAATGGTTGTCAAGGAGTGGTGGCGGTGTCCGGCGCCGTAACCATGTATTAGTAGTCAATTCCATGCAAATGAGGCAGATAATAGTGAATCGCAAAACGGGCGCCGCGTAAGGATGGAGCAAACGGCGAGCGGTACTACACCGAGGAGTGGCCTACACGAGATACATGTCAACCACAGAGGGTGTGCCACTGTAGGAGGAAGGATATTGAGGTCAGCAAATCTGGGCTGTACAATGCACATCACAGCATCAGGACTGGCGTGTTAGGAAATAGATGCGCTGAGAGTACAGAATGCGCGACAAATGCATGTGCACGAGGATGACTACGCTCCCTAAACCAGTCATGTGACGGCCTCACCGCCAACAACCACGGATATAGGAAGGTAATGCGGAGAATACGAGGAAATGCGGAAGCAGTGTAAATGGATCCGTAATGAGCAATTAACACCAATCAATGCAGGAAGGGCAAACGCCGGCAGCTGATAACTCTGCATGCAGACTCCTGCATAACGGGAAAGGGAGGCATATGAGTGCAAAGATAGTAGGGGATGTAGTAGAAATGCAAAGAGCAAAGAACCGAAATAGCACAGCCAAGTACAGAGGTAGCATAACTGCGGCTGCAGATAAAATGCATCATATGCCATGTGCCTGCAGGATGCAGTAATGTAAGATGCCAGGCGAAGGCAATGCAGGCAACTGTAATGTAACACTACAGGCAGTACCGCTGCAGTTGCAAGCGTAAAACCACAGAAATAATCCGTGGATACGGCCGCACAGACACACCCAATGACATCACCGGTATACAGCACAACAGTATTAAATGTGAATGCACACAACACACAGCGCGATTTCCCAAACGCCGCACCGTAGGGTGTAAACAGACGGGGACTTTTAATATGTATATGCTGGGTGCCGCCGGCCGCCGCGTGATGCATAGGTATGTGGCAGAGACAGACGGAGTTGCGGAGGGTGGTGCCGACAACCACCGTGAGGCCTCACAGGAGAAGGAGAGTGTTCAGACCAAGGGTGACCTACCAGGGCTGCGAGACCTGGAGATAGTAGAGCGCTACAGGGTGGACAGGGACACGTTACAGCAAATAGTGGAGCTGTGCCGCGCCTGAGAACAAGAGACAACAGAGGGGAGCCCATCCCAGTGGACACAAAGGTATGTGTGAGCTTGCGAATACTGGCTACAGGTACCTTTCAAAGGCCAACCGGGACATAATGGGCATCTCACAGGCATCAGCATCCAGGGTACTACACCAGTTCCTGGATGCCATGTTACCACATGCCCATGAGCACATAAATTTCCCCACATCTCAGGAGGAGTTGGCTAGCAATATGCGCCGCTTCCACCGTGTGGCACAATACCGGAGGTCCTGGGTGCGATAGACTGTACGCACATAGAAATTAAGTCACCACCCGGGAGCAGGGTAGACGCTACATAAACCGCAAGGGATACCCTCCATCAATTGCCAGGTCGTGTGCAATGCGCAGGGCATTATTATGGATGTGTGTGCTGGCAGCCCTGGAAGCTACCACGACTCCCATATCTGGCATGCCTCACAGCTGTATCAGGTATTCGCCAGGGGACATCACACAAGGTCACCTTGTGGGGATGCTGGCTACGCACTGGAGCCGTGGTTGATGACACCCATCAGAAATGCACACACACACATGCAAGAACGCCATAATGAGGCACACGCACAAACGAGAATAATCATAGAGCGTGTGTTCGATGTTGAAATCACGGTTCCGTGCTTGGATACATCCGTGGAGCCTTGCAGTACTCTCCAGGCACAAGTGCCCACATATTCATAGTATGTTGTATGCTACACAATATGATTCTGCGGAAACAGCTGCTGCAGGGACATAATGCCGGAGGGCCACCAAGCCCGCCACAACTGCCAGGGCAAGCACAGGCACAGGGCGCTCAGCGCCATGGACACACTGAGCCAGCCCCAGTAGGTAGACAGAGGCGCACCCAATATGCCTACGCCCTGGCAAAGAGGGAACGATAGCACATACGCTGACAGTGTAGGCCCCATGGACTGACACCTCCTGACCTGCACACACAGTAAAATGGACGCCACACAAACATGTCCGCCCGTAATGTGTACCGTGATGTGCGGACGTATGTGTGACTCCAACAAAGGCACCGCCCAAACACTGCACACCCAATAGCCAGCAGAGCATGGAACGCCAACACCTCAACGCACGCTGGTTCTACAGCACACGGCGAGCCGTATGCTGCCACTATCGCCGCAAGTCGACCACATATGTACTCATGTGCATACACAGATACGGAAATACATATCAGTACACATGTAGAAATATATGTACGCATACACAGATATAAAGTACAACAGGGTAATATGGAACCCAGGGATGCAAGTTCACAGATAAGTAAGACGCGAAATCACCACATAGTAAACATAGTGACCGACAACCCGATCATCCTGGAGGGTGGGCAGGGCAGGTAACGCCAGCCATGGAAATGTTAACCTGCATCAATACATATCCGCGTGTCGGGATGGTCACCAGTCCACGGTACAGTAACGGAGTATGTGTAGGGTTACCACCTGTCCCACGCTGTGAGGGACAGTCCCCTTTGGGCAGTTGTGTCCTGCAAAACATTGACAAAATGGCAAATGTCCTGAGATTGTAGGACAAAACTATTTCCCATAATTTCTTTATTAGTTGCATAAAACAGTTATTTTGTAGAAGAAACATCTAAATATGATAATAAACAGAATAAGCAACTGTAATGCTACAGGTTTGTATTCTGTCAAAAAGTGAATTGCTGTCCTTTGTACTGGCCGTGGGTATGTGTTTGCATGCAAAATCTGACGCTTCTACAAAAAATGTCCCACTTTGGGTATTTGAAAAGGTGGCAACCCTAGATATAAAGCGTGTCATATCCATAGGATATGAGTGCGGAGATACACGCCGCCACCGCGATGCGGCCAACGAGGTATTGTGTTCAACCGTCGGTGCGAAGCGGAAAGCATACCAGTGAAGTGTACGACATTATGAGGAACGACCTCATTTGGGGTGTAAAACAGTTCATGTTCCTCGCAGTTCCTCCAAGTTCCACATTGAAAATGTCTGTCAAACATCCATTGTTAGGAATGTATATAAATGACATCCTGGTAAATAGAATGTACTCATAGTAAGTCAGTAAAGGTTCTTCACTGTAAGTAAATCAGCATATTATAATCAACCTATGACCTACTTAGCTGAAGTTGTCACTATGCCATTACTATGTGTTCCACATTATGCCCATTTGTTTCACATTACTACTGTGTGTGTTCCTCACTCTGGAAATAGAAGGTTGACAGCCATGGCGGCAATATGTGTGTGTGAGGTGAGGTTGTCGGTGTTCCGCTGTGTGTGTAATGTAATGTGTGCCAGTGTAAACTGTGTATGTAGATGACATGTCACAGGCGGAGTGTAATAACAGGCGAGGCATACAGTACAGGAACCATAGGCGATGTACAGCAGTACCCACAAAGTAGTACTGACATCTCCTCAGTGGCTATGCACGTGGCGACGTAAAACGATGCAAAGCGGAAATGTCCCAAAGTGTACCACAGGGCCATAGCCAACAGGAGATGCAAAGGACGTATGTACAAACCATGACCGTAGGTATGGCGGCCATAAGGTAGACTCCACACGGTCCGTCGGCAACGTTACACAGCATCAGGCATGTACGGCGAAAATACGAATGTGCTATCCCGCACCGATCGTGAACACTTACGGTCCCAGAATACCGCGGTGTGTAAGCAAGCGGCACACGAATAGGAGGCTACCATAGCATACAGGCCGCCCCAAGTATAGGACCACATTCACCGTAACTATCAGCGACAAAATGCCAATGGATAGTAGGCACGGACGAACATCCGCAGATATATAACCGATGTGAAGGAGGAATACGTGCAGGAAGCACACATGCAGGCGATACCGACAGCAGACGACATCAACCAAACAAACATTCCCAGAACAACAGACAGGTAACCCGCAGCTCCCCAAGCAGGGATGGAGCACACACACAAGCATATCTGGTATGTATAAATGCAAGACTCACACCCCGCACTGGCCACCCACATCCGCAGATATACCCCATTGCACATATCAAAGGGATAGCAGCTAAAACCGTAGCAAACACATAGAGGCAGTGGGTGACAGCCGCAACCCCACAACAAGCCCCTGGGAAACACTAGCAGCGGCTGATGCATCCTTGCATCCGCTTATGTACAGGAAAATAACAGCTATGTAACACATCTGAATGCACAACGCCAACGAAAGACGACGCCAGGACACTGAGAAACACATGTCGAACACAATACCATACTCAACACACACAATCCACGGCTAACACCACAGCGAAATGTGCCCGACACCACACATAGCGGATGCAGTCACACAAACATGATACAATACATACCATCCTCACGAAGGTATTGCAAATAACCAAAGGCCACACGAGGAAAGAACCATGGGCTAGTGCCGACGCCAACGAACGAAAGGAAGGGGATCACCGCCGATATGCGCATAAGTACACACCGAGGAACAGCTATTGGCCTGATTAACACACATGCCTCAGGTGACGACGAATATAAGGAAGACTCCGTGGATATTCAAACCGTATGTTCATACCGAACTAACACGAATAGAGAAGGAGAAACAAGGGAATAGAGACGAACTCAGAACAAAAGGTCGGAAAGTTATGTCGAACCCACGACATGTACTGGTGTGTAACGCATATACGTATGACGAATCTGTACAGTATGTGAACGGTGTGTGTAGGTAAAGATACCTGTCCATCAGGCAGAGAGAGGCGAAGGTTGGATATGTAATGCTAGAACGCGCAGCATACCAACGACTGTGGACAACGTGTGCACAGCAGTGGGACAACATGTACACACCCGGATAACCCCAGGGTCGGCTTGCCACCTTTTCAAATGGCCAAAGTGCGAAATCTGCGGGGCACACATCAGATGTTACAGGTGGACACATACCCATGGTCAGTACAAAGGTTAGAACTCTACTCTTTTGCATAAAGAAAAGTGTAGTCTTGTAGCAGTTAAGTTGCTTATTGTGTGTCTTGTAACATTTAGGAATGTACATACATAAATAAGTATGTGATGCAACTCTTACATAAGAATGGCATATAGTGATGTCCTACAATCTCAGGACATTTGCCATTTGTAATATATTTTGTCAGGACACAACTGCCCAAGGAGGGACTGTCCCTTGCAAAGTGGCACAGGTGGTAACCGCACCCCAGGTCTGCCATAGGGGTTGCAAACACAGAACAATGCCACCACCCACGCTGATGCTGGCAGTGGATATCCAACAATGAAGTGCCACAGCAGGGGATAGGACATGTATGTATAGTGTCACAGCACACATGTGCATGGGCATATACCATCGATGTCATACGGAATGTGCGCACGACGCGGCACGTATCCCACGCAGTAGGGGCGACTATGTCAATTATGTGTAATGCAAAGCTGTCATGATGGATATGTTCACAAATCATAGACAGTATCACAGGCATAGCATGCATGATGGAGCGATGGCCTAATGTTATGTACATACACAAGATATGTATGGCCTGCACATATGGGACAATGTAGTAGCAGAATAGGTACCGGAAATGGAGGGAACAGCAAGTGACCATGTACAAACGATACATAGCAGGTGCAATGTGTGCCACAATGATGTCCAGCAGGGCCGTGTGTAAACACATGTGCAATGTACACAGTACTGACCCCCCCCCCATGGTAGTGTCCACTGAACGGCAGAACTGGATGTCAACTGTCATGTCTATACAGTACGTCCGCTGTGGTGGTACCATGGGTCTGTGTCACCCTACCAGCAAGGAAGCTATCACATGACTAGTGACACAGTGTGCCCCTGTGGGATGTGCACAGGACCTATGTCCCACAGCATGGTGTGTGTCCAGTCTGTGGATGTCACACAGACGCCTGAGCTGAGCAATGTGGCATGTGTGCACACATGCAGGACTGCTCCTCCCACCCTGCCCACTGCAAACGCCATGTAGGAGTACTACATGCATCAGTACTGCGGAGAACATGGCCCATGGCAGAGTAGATTACACCCCTGTGTTAGTGGCATGCAGGTGAGCACAGATGTGTTACATGACTGTCATTTGCATATGTAAACTGTCTGAGCTGGGTAGAGAGCACAGCATGACTATACTGAGACATGTAACGTTGTATCCATTGTGTAAGGTACACCACACATGTGTTATTGTAACACGGCCCTCGGGTACATGTGTGTATGGCACTGGTACAAGGGCACCCAAGGTATCAGCTAGACATACGGTCCAGAAATGCGTGGTCCTGCACATGTGTACCCACGCCATGGTGTAATATGGCAACCACAGCACCATGTGGGCCATGTGTGTGTACATCAACCATGTACAACGTGATATGCCTGTATAGGGACAGTATCCATGTGATACACACCGCATGACCGTCAGTATGCAAAGGTGATGTGTATGCACTATGTGTGATGTAACTGATGCAATGATATCTACATGATATATCTGCCACACTGACACCTGTATGGGTGTCAGCAACATGAGTAGGATGAGCTAGAATGCTGCCAGGTATGTAGAAGTGGTATATGTAGGCATGTACAGTACTGTGTGACAGCAGGTAGTGTACGTATGCAAATACTGAGCATGAGGGGCCACATGTCTGAGGACCGTGCAATGTCACACGCCCCTGACTTGTTGTAGTTAGCATGATATGCCTGCACCACTGTGTGAACTGTACAGAAGGCACATGGCGAACATCCCGATACATAGGGTACGATGTGATGCTGGATGTGTACACTGGCAATAGCATAAAGTGGAATGGTGCTGAAGGGCAAAGAGCGGATCATGTCTGATGTGATACCTCTGTACCACCCCAACCACCCATGCAATAATATGACAGGTGGCCAGCATGGAATGTGGTGTGCTGTGCTGCACAGAAGCCCAACAAGGGTGCCAGGAAAGGCATGCAGGTAGTCAATGAGTGTGTGAAGCATGTATGTCAAGATGTGGCCCAGTGCCATACTGAATGGCCCAGTCATGGGTGTAGAGATGCAGCCCCATACGTGCAATGCAGTACCATCCATGTGTAGTGTGATAGATGTGGTAGTGTGGTGGTCAGGGTGCACAACGACATGAATGGGCTAGCAGTCACTGACGGTGCTGCTGCAGAGACATGTAACAGCCAGGTTGGCGGGATACAACAACTACGGCGGTTTGAGGTGACATTGGGACTGTGTTCCCGGACATAACATGTGCATGGCAGTACTATGTATGTGTCCACAGGGTTAATACAATGTCCAGCCAAGGATTGGAACCCTGTAGTGAGTGAGAGTGTGTATTGTTGGTAGGTACCCCATTGGCAGGCACGATGACAGCAACATCTGTGTCGCCAATGCCTGCATGACCGTGGTATGCTGCATTGAATGTGGATGTAGTCAAACAGCAGAGACATACCACCACACTGCGTGAGGGCCCACACTGCAATGTCTGGCAGTCATGTGTAGGTAGCTAGCTGTGGAGTATGTCATGCACCATCAGGACACACCATGACTGTCAAGTGACACACAACACACAGGTGAACATAACTACCGGCAACAGCCTGCACATGTGCCCATACAGCACGTGTGCATGGAACAGGAATACCACTGTGGCCTGTGAAAAGGCCAGTACCACCATGTCTCAGTGTGGAATAGCATGGTCCCTACCAGTGTGTAAATGTAGCAGAAGTGCACTGTGATCAGTGTTGGCATAGGCACGTAGACTGTCCATCGTGACGGGTGCCATGCCATCAACTACCACTGTCAGTGGATGTCAGTAATACCGGCTGTAGTGTGTATGTACCATGCATGCTGCTATGGTTGTGTGTTTAGGGTGTGGCTAGCAGGGATGGTAAGCATGGATGTTCAGCAAACAGAGGGGAGGTGTGTAGGCCTAGCACACAGACACATGGAGGTTTGGTGCATGCTGAGGGTAGTGTAGGTATGGTATGTGTCGTGTAATGTGTCACCCAGCTATGCGCACTGCATGGCCAAGCATGTGTGGGTACATGGGAGTCCATACTAGGAAGGGCGGTTGCTGGCAATACATAGCAGTAGCAACTGTCCTAGGTGCAATGTACAGTATGCCAACCCGACCGGCATGTAACCTGTGGTGTACAGTGTATTCACTGTCGCTAGGTCACAATGTGCGCGAGCGCCACGAACATGGGTATCTGAACATGGACTACCTATGATGCAATGTGTCATGGGAATATACAGTATGTGTGTAAATCACGGTGTGGTGTGGGAACCACCCACCCGTGTGTGTTGCAGTCCAGGTATGTGCCTGGGAGGTATGATCTGTGTACAATCTGGACTGGCAGGTGTGCCGTAGGGCATGGAGGCAGGTCCCAGGCACTGCAGATAAATGACATGTGTGCTGTACTGTGTGTGCAGTGCTAGTGTACAGCACAGTGGAGGGTGTAAGCATTGTCACACATCACTGCATGCTGTGCCTACCTGTGACAGCCCTGCCGGAGACAGACATGTGACACCACTGCACAGGCAGCATAGCATGTGAAGATGTACATGTGGGCTGCACACCTTAGGCAGATGTCCACACCTCATGTGTGCCACGGTAGTGTGGTTGAACACGACTATCAGACTGGACAAACAGCACATGCCTGCATAACAACAGTATGACCATAGTCAACAGTCCCAGTGACAGAGTAGGCCAATGTAGACTATCCCTGCATGCAGACCACTGGCTACTGGACACCTGGCTAGACACACACCTGGAGGGTTAATTCACCATTGAGCCATCACATGTCCAAGTCCATGTGGGCCGCATAATGTCATCACAGGGTGGTCACAATAGCAGGTGGCAAGGCAGACACGGTGTACCAGGTGATGTGTCATGTGTGCATATGTCGACTAGCACAGCCGCTCACATGTCTGCAACATACTGGTGCACGATGTATACTGTTACATGATGAATGGAACTGCACTGTCACCCACTACAGGGCCATCTGACACAGGTGTGTTGTGACTGGTGTAACCCATGTTTGCACAGGATACACACTGCTGTTGTAGGCAGCCATGCTGGTGGCCACCAGTGATATATGCAGTGGTCATACAGACATACCGCATACAGTGTTCATGCAGGAATGTCCATTGTCGTGGACGATGCGCTGCTATGTGAATGTAGGTGTTTGTTGTGAATGTCACACATCCAGAAGACACCATCTGGTGCAGTCATGGTTGTCAACACCGGTACACACAGCCACAGCAGTCAGAACCCAGTCCTGACAATGTGTGTCAGTCACCCTCGTATTGTGTGACATATGTGCACATGGCGGAACACCTCCCACTGTCATCTAAGCTGGCTACATGATGGCTGGAATGTGCTGTAGAAATGTACAATGCTGGTAGCCGAATGAAGTACCTGGAATCAGACACAGTACGCTATGTCAGCCATGTAAACCATGCACAACAATGACCGCCCAACAGACACAAACAATGCATTGACACATGGAACATGTGCACATGACAACCCCCAATGAGGTATGTTGCACATATTGATGTACAATTGTCATCTATGGCCATAGCATGGATGCAGACACACATACTCCACAGGTAGTACCATGTGATGTAGGTAGGGGGCATTGCTCGTGTACATGTCACAGTAGATGTCCACACACATGTCCTGCATAGCCGGCATGTAGGGGTAGCTGTGGTATGTGACAACTGGACATGCCCATACAAATTACCATGTCCCACAGGAGATGTGTTAGGTGTGTACCACATGTGACGTGCTGACAACAAGCTGCGATGTGTATGGCTGCCAGTGGTACCTGTGTGACATTGTCTGTGATGGGTGCAAAGGCACATAGTATCGTATTGCATGCACACAAGCCCCACATAGGTGCATAGCCTGAACATACAGTACAAGGAGTGTGTGGGATGATAGCAACCCACAGGTGGAGATGGGTACGGACGGCAGCCCACAACCACATGTGTGTGTACGGTGTTCACGCCCACGACACATGAGCATCTGAGAGGCTAGCGCCACAGCTGTACAGGGTCGCATGCATATATGTTCAGCAACATCCCTGTATGTCCCACCACTGGCCCGTGGACCGATGGACACCAACCAAATGTGCAGATATGAGATGTGCACAGCACATCACAGATGCCTACCGTAGAACAGGCCTACCATGTACACATGTGCACAGTAGGTCTGCGCCACCTGCAGTCAAACACGTTAGGTGCCAAACCACACCAATAGTCCAGGCAATGACACAGATGGACGTGCATGCCTGTGTGTATGTATGTTTGGGACTGCCTCCGCATAGCAATATAGCTGTGTCACCGCTAGAACAACAATATGAATGGGTTGTATGTGTGAGGGGTGCATCATATGTGTATGGTCAGATCGACGATACCATCAGTGGGCCTGCTATGTGAACATCCCTGTCCCCATACATGGATACCTCTGCTGAGCCCAACACCACATTCACAGAGGGAGGGATGGCGGTGTGTAGTGCAGCAGCAGACATGTGGGTGGCAGCGGCACTGGATGTACACATATGTGTTACCCACATCAGTTCAGGCAGCCATCCATGTGCATGGGATAGTGGTGTGTGTCCACATACAGCACTGTGTCGATCAATATCCCAGCACATAGCACCTGCCAGGGCTACAGTGTATGCATGGATGTGTGATACCTGCATGCACCAGACACACCCTCAACAAGCAGTGTACAGCATACCTCGCCGAGGACAGTGCCCACACCATGGTGATAAACATGTTGAATGTCCATATTCACACAGCTATGACATATGCAATGGACAGCCACCCTGCCAATACCGCCAACCCCAGGTGGATCACACCCAGTGCCATGTATGTGGCATACCCTGCCATATCATGCAGAGCTGACCAGCAAGGCTGCATGAGCTATCACAGTCCCACATGGTGCAATGGACAAAAGGCACTCTCACTATCAACCATACACAGCAGTAATGTGGCGATGCACCCTGTCATGTTACAGGTGCTGTGTGATGCTCTGCACAATGTGTGTGTGTACATGCTATGCATGGCCTTTCCTGCTAATGTGTCATGGTTACACATTGCTCCATGTCTATCACATATGCAACACAGGTGAGCTGTGGCAAGTTGTCCAGCACCCCTACAGTGCTGTGTGGAAGTACATGGCACAACACATGCATGTGCTGGTGTCCATGTGTATGTGTACTGTGCCGCTGCTGACGCTCACAAAGGACACAGACGTGATGTGTGCTGACATATACACAGCGTCCAGGTGAACAGTACCACAGACGACACATGGGGACCTATGCCAACTGATATGGACATAGGTGCAGCCAGGTACACATGTCCATGGCAGGCTAACATCTACATGGTGCGTGTACAGTGTGATGGGGTGGCACACAGATATGATGTGACACCCAGTGCTCAATGGTGTGAAGCCAGAACATCGGCTGTGTCACTGCCACGATGCCCTTCACAGATCACTGTGCAGATGTCGCATATGTCATAGCAATGTATTTCCAACAGTATGCCAGCACAGCAGTGTGAATGTGACCTGCCACCATCATTATGTCTTCCAGATAATGCCACATTCCCGTCTTCCACCATTCAGCCGACAGGAGGAGGAGGTGATCATTCCATACCTCCATGGCAACCACGCCGCACTATTTAGCCATGTGCCACAGCAGGCACAGGAACGGCAGGAGATGTGGGAGGAGATGTGCAGGAGGGTGAACAGCGTGGGCGTAAACAACCGCAGCTATCAACAAATCCGCAGGCACTGCACAGACCTGATCCGCATGCAAGACAGCGTGCCGCTGCAATCGCCAGGCAACAACGTGGGACAGGTGGTGGGCCACCAACCCAGCCCCCACTCACAGCCACGGAGGAGCTCCTGGCCAGTCTGGGGACACCCACGGAAGAACACGCAGAAACACTTAAGGCCCATCGTGGAGGTGGGTGACTCCAGAGATTTGAGCCTGGAGCCGCATGGTAAGTCAGTGTTGCATGTTTGTATGATAGGCGACGGGTGTGGGTGTCATAGTACAACACATGATATAGCAATACATGCCAGGTATATGGCCACACAAGATGCAAACCATAGTATGCTATGTTGTGTTAGCAGACATGTGCATAGCACATGCTACCACACACATGCATGATGTGAGATGCACAGTGCTGACTGTGGAGATAGTAATGGCTAATGTGTATACCTTTGTGCAATGCCTTTACAGGTACGCCTGGCGGTCGCAAGGACAAGGGTCTGTTGCAGGTAAGTCTGTTGCTAGTCAAAGGCATGTTCTGCTGTATTGATATTCCCCATGTGTCTAGGCATGACATGCTCACCTGTGTGTGCCCCAGTCACGGTATACAGCTCGCACCACCCGACACACACAACACCCATGTACAGTAGATACACCCGTTAGCGTGCTATGACACCACACAACCTATTGGTGTGTTACGTGCAGTCAGCTATGCATACAATGGTGTAGGTGTTACACAATGGCTGCATGTGTAGTATGCATTGGTATGCCAGTGCAGTATGCACACAGTACCACATAGTGAGCTGTGATCTGGCCAGAGCACAGGTGTTACCAATGTGACCCATGCCCCTGCATCGGTGCACACGCCAGACATGGCACATGCCATGTCCCATGCACGTGGATGTCTGGCTGCAGCATTGTCACACCATGACATGACCTATGCACAACATAGCAGACATCCACACTGTCAGCATATCCGCACAGAATGTGACACCTCACACTACTATGGTTGTATGTCACATGGGCCACCACAGGGCCGTGTGCACGATGTCTACCACACACAATAGTCAATGACTCAGACAGACAAGGCCATGGTTGATACCTACAGGCATGTTGCCACACAGCACATCCACAGTGGGTACTCACCGCTGCACCCTGTACACACATAGTGGGTTCATCACTGTAGTGGACCCTGGACATCCAATGTAGTACACCAGTGACATGGAACGCCTCCACAGCTAATACAGGTGCCTACAATGTACAACATATACGTGCTGCTGAGCATCTGAACTGACTTACAGACATGGCAATGTAATGCGCCCAGGTCACGCATCGCACAGACACATAGCTGTGTCCTGCTACTGTGCAGTGGCACAGAGCCCGCACTACACACTGTACAGCTATGCACACAGCTCACAGCAAACGCACCTGCACAGACATCACTGTTACCCATACATTGTATCTGTAGACTGTACACATAACACTGCACCGTGACAGCCATTGTGATGTGGTGCATGCGGTGGGTCACCATCGCCACATGTCCACATGATACCGCACATGTTTGCGGTGTACATTACATACCGTCGGCAGCCATGTGTACTCTCAACTCGCCCGCGGCCACACGGTGTATCACGCTGATGCATGCAAACTACCATGAATGTGTGTACTGCATGCCTACTAAATGACACCTGCCTGTTGTACTGTCCCCACCAGGGCAGTGTACATACTGCCACTATGAATGTCTGGTCTGCATTCACTGGTCTGTGTTGTGTGAATGCTGCATGCCACCTGCATTATCACATGCATGCTGTCTGTGTGTGTGTGTGTGTGTGTGTGTGTGTGTGTGTGTGTGTGTGTGTGTGTGTGTGTGTGTGTGTGTGTGGGTGTGTGTGTGTCTGTATTGTAACCGATGGTATGTCTTTGTATTGACAGGTGCTGTAGGTGAGTTCCCGTCCTGCGGTCAATCTGATGCTAGTGTCCCCACAGATACTAGTGGTGATGACCATGTGCATGAGGCACAGGCAGGGTCGTCACAGGCAGACACTGTGCCAGTGGAGAACATCACACATACGTCCCTTTCATCCCAGCACACGGTTCAGATGCCGACACATACCCCAACACGGCTGACCATAGATGACGGTCAGTCAGCGACTGTTGTCCCCGAGCAGGAATGTGTGGTGGCTGCAGAAGGTGTGGGTACACACGATGTTGCCAGTGTAAGGACTGGTGCAGTGCCACGCAGGCATGTGGCAGGTGCTGCTCGTAGGCGGAGCACCGCTAGACATACACCTGCCGGACAGGTGCAGCAGCTGGTATAACCAGACGATGTTCCAGACTGTAATGGCGGCGCAGGCACGCGCCGAACGGCAGAACCAGGAAGGGCAGAGGCTGCAGAGGTCCGCAATCCGCACTCCTGAATGACAACATCCAGGCATTGGCGAATGCACAACAGCATCTTGCCGATGTTCTGGATAGGAGATTGGGTGACATGGCTGGTATCCTCGACCGAGGCATGGCCATCCTTGAGCGTGCGCAGTCCGTGCAGGAACACCAGTTAGGTGAGGCATAGGGCACGGGCGTGTGCCAGCAACACCACCTGCTGCAGGTCAGCGGTGCGTGCCACCTCCCATGCCCACCCAGACAGTGCTGGTAGCAGCAGCAGTGCAGCTGCTACTACACCATCCACACCAGGACAGAGCAGGCCACGTGGACGTGGCCCTGGACGGCCCCGTCATGGGCACGTTTCCAGCGGACATGTGACATCGGAGAGTGGACAGTCCGTACCTCCACCCGGTCGTGCCTGCGGCGACCCCAGGCAGGCGCTGGTCAGGTCGCCGCCGCAGACACAGTGAGCCGTAACACCTGCACTGTACAGTCAGGGGCTGCCAAGCATACCCGTGTAGGCATCACAGATGACTGAACTGTGTACACACACACCCACACACAGCAGACACAACTGTAGGGCTCCACCACACCCACATGCAATCTACATAGTCATGCCCACTCAATGCACTGGCCCTTACACACACACATGATGTCATCCATTGGTACAGCCCATGCCTGTGGCACACATATCACCCTGTGCATATGATGAAGTCTCTGCCGCATAACTGTGAGCTACACCATCACTGCACGGTTAAGCTAACATATTCTGATGCACAGGGTGGACACGATAGTGAGAGGTGTATGTGATACCTGTGTCCGCATACTACGTGATGTGTATGTTGTGGTGTGTGTGTATGGCTGGTGACAGGTATGTATGTGATGTGGGTTGTGCACGGACATCATGCAGCAGACATACCATGCAGGACAGGTGCAGCATTCATTGATATGTGTACACAGTATGTGTGGTGGTTACATGTGTAGCACCATGTCGGTGCAGTTAACCCGTATGATACTGATGGTGTACTTGCACGCGCCTACTGGGAGCACTGTAATTAGTTCCCCACGTAGTCGTGGGGTACCCACAGGCATGTCTGGGAACATCAGCATAGCTCAGTTACCCGCATCCGCATGGACCCCTACATAGGTACATAGGCTACATGAACGTAACAGGATATGTGCCCTACGACATGTGTGGACCTAGCATGACTGTGTGTGGCGACTAACACCCCTCAGGATGGGGATGCCATATCCATCAGTCCCCAGTCCCTGGTCTAGCAGTGACACACAGAGGTTGGCTGGCGCATAACTATCATCACACATCCACATGTCATTAGCAGTCCTGGACAAAGGCAGTCAGGGCCTTTCCTTCACATGGCCTGGCACTCCTCCCCGTGTTGTAGGGGTGTCTGGCCGTTAACCCTGTTCCCCAGCACGACCCACTCATCTTTGTGTTGAGGTGTCTGACAGTCGCTTCTGTGCCCGTGTTTGCATGGAGCCTGGGAGGTGGAATGTGCCCATGTCACCCAGGTCAGACATGGCCGCAGTATGTCAGGCACAGATCACCACGGAGCAGCTGTGCTGTGAAGATCCACAGCCGGTGTCCCCTTGGCCGTGCAGCTTGTGACACATGTCCTAGCACCGTTATCCCCGCCTTGTGGAACGCTTATGTCCTTCCGAGTGCTGCAGGCGTCAGGTTAGCTACAGGCCACATGTGCCATTGTACGCAGTCATTGCTCTGGTGTGTGATGTGTACAGGGGTACAATGAACACCCCTGATGTGGTTGCCATTCCATCCAGACCAGGAGGCCACAATGGAATGTCTTCACACCCACATTGCCATTGTGTGTGTTGACAGAGGTTGCCGACAGGTGTGGTAGCCATTTCCTTGAACACGTCCACCATCTTTAATGGCGCATCACCCACATGTGACATTGGGACGAACATGTCCTTCACACTGGGTAGGGCTGCACCTTCTCTGGCATTTAGTAGCAGGCCATGGCTCTGGCACCAGTCATCCTTGTCTATGACGCCCTAGGTGGATGTCCGTGTAACATGGGGTGTTGGGTATGTTGGCTGGTGCGTAGTCATCTGCATACCTTGTCTGCTACAATCCCCCTATGATTGCATGCACATTGAAAGGTCGGATGCCATATGGCAGGGGGCACAGGAGTGAGCCCTGTGGGCCTCCACTGGGTCCAGATATGAGTGTGACAAGGCACCTTGAGCACCAACCCTGTGTGGTGTGACCTCCAACCTGTCTGAGAAGCATCGGGTGACATATGTCCCCACATGTATGCTGGCGAGCCTTCTATGGGTCCCATGTGTAGTGTGCTCTGAACGCCCCACCAGGTCATGGTACTGTGTGCAAACCCACGATCCCCATCAATGGCCTTGGTGACCACTCCAGACTGGACGAGCAGGTTCGGGAGGCAGGATCCGCCTTGACTATGTAGTTGTGGGTATGTTCCGCATTGGCTGTACACCGCTATCTGTAACCATGGCCACCTGTATGGACCTCCACACAGCTTTGCAGACAACACTTGTCAAGCGATGGGTGTGGCTGTTGACAGTCCATAGGAGCACTACCCTGGCATAGTGGGACCACAGATGCCATATGGCATCCATTGGGGACATAGCCCATAGTAAGGCTAACATGACACAGTGGACGCATGTGTGGGCCGAGGGCCTCAATGAGGATGGATAGCACACAGCCAGGGACACCATCGGTGCCCATTGCTGACGTGTCAACCGCCATAGAGATATGGGATCACCCAGGCCATATGTCATGTTTGGGTGGATACACTCTGGTGGGATGGATATGTTCCCTGTTGGGGAATGTATGCATGGAACATGTCCTGTGGTTTGCAGACAATGTCTGTGGGTGCAGTGACTGTTGTACCATTCTGGACCATTTCCAGGCAAGTCTGTGTGCCCCCAACCATGTCCTTACCACAGTTAGGGAAGGCCCTGTGGTTGTCTCATGTGCCCTCTGCAGTACCACTCCCACAAGCGGACCTGGATGATGGTATGTGGGGCCGTATGGTGACGCCGGTATGAATGGGTGATGGTTTCCCTGGTACTGTCATTGCTCTGCCATGTAGTAGCTCCAACTGTTGATGTACAGGTAGTCAGTGGCTGCAGTCCACCACACCATGTGCCTACCTGTGGTGGACAAGGTCCTGATGTCATCATGTTTGCCTGTTGCAGACATGCATGTGGGTGGTCGGGAAGGCATTCGTTAGGCGCTTGCCGGTCTGGCCTCTGTTCAACACTGGCATGTAGGACTTGTAGGGTACCACACCGGTCGAATGATGTGTGTGGTTTTCTGTGGAGAGGTCATCACTGAGGTCCCCATGCTGGTGTTGGTTACAGTGAGTGGATGACCAGTGGATCCACTATACGGTCTTGCATCACCATTGAGGGCTGTACATCCTGTGTGGGGCATATCCTCACCATGTGTGATGGGCAGAACTGTCAGACATCCCCCTCTAGTATGTATGGTGCATGGCTGTTTAACAGTGGCCAGGTGTGTGAACACCTGGGACTGCTGGCGCACTGTGTTGTGCCATGGGTAATGTTCCCAGGCTATGTATGGGTGGTTCATGTCACCCAATACGGTGCTGTTGTGAGAGCATGCCCACTCACCAGTGTCCTCAGGACATCTGTGAAGGTATCCTGTGTTTGGGAGGGTTGTCTGTAGCATGCAACAAACTGTAGGCCAGTCCTACACATGGTTAATTGCACCTAGATATTCCCGCAGCAACGGCCACGCCTGTGGCATGGCCGGTTGCTGTTGTGTGGCGGACACACAGCACGGGCCGGATGCCGCCACCCATGCCGCCGCACCATGTGTATGCATGTCTGATCTGTGCCGACTCTAAGTGTCTGAGCATGCCCAGTAGGCAGCTGTGTAGATAGACACACAGCACAGTGCACACCGCTACCGCCTGCAGTTATACCCCGGTGCATGCCTGTATCCCCACGCAACGGCCACGCCTGTGGCATGGCCAGGTTTCTGTTGTGTGGCTGGACACACACGACGGTCCACATTCCGCCACCCATGCTGTCGCAACATGTGTATGCATGTCTGCCCTGTGCCGAGTCTAAGTGTCTGAGCATGCCCAGTATGCAGTGATGTACTGATCAGTAGTTACTTGTTATTCCGACTGCAGCACTAACGTGTTAGTGTACGGCGACCTGGGATGGTAACAGACCGCGTGACTGCGCACTCTGTCCGAACTCCCGATCGGGCGATTGCCTCTGCAAATTATACCACTCACGAGGGGTATGCCTCCTGACAGCGCCTGCTCAGTAAACTCGGTAGCTGCTCTGTAAATGCTTCATACTGTAGTGTGTTCATGTAGATAGGCGAGGTTCGCCCCCGCCCCTTCCGTGTGTGTGTGTGTGTGTGTGTGTCTGTGTGTGTGTGTGTTTCCAGCTGCCTCTGCGACTGATTATGCTTTTAGACGCCCGCAACACATGCCTCGCTATTTCCAACTATTGTCTTGCGGGTGACGCCAGCAGCCTACAAGTATGCCTGTGACAGCGCCTGTTTAGTAAACTCGGTAGCTGCTCTGTAAATGCTTCATACAGTAGTGTGTTCATGTAGATAGTCGAGGTTCGCCCCGCCCCTTCCGTGTGTGTGTGTGTGTCTCTGTGTGTGTGTGTTTCCAGCTGCCTCTGCGACTGATTATGATTTTAGACGCCCGCAACACATGCCTTGGCTATTGCCAACTATTGTCTTGCGGGTGACGCCAGCAGCCTACAAGTATGCCTGTGACAGCGCCTGTTTAGTAAACTCGGTAGCTGCTCTGTAAATGCTTCATACAGTAGTGTGTTCATGTAGATAGTCGAGGTTCGCCCCCGCCCCTTCCGTGTGTGTGTGTCTCTGTGTGTGTGTGTTTCCAGCTGCCTCTGCGACTGATTATGATTTTAGACGCCCGCAACACATGCCTTGGCTATTGCCAACTATTGTCTTGCGGGTGACGCCAGCAGCCTACAAGTATGCCTGTGACAGCGCCTGTTTAGTAAACTCGGTAGCTGCTCTGTAAATGCTTCATACAGTAGTGTGTTCATGAAGATAGTCGGAGGTTCGCCCCCCGCCCCTTCCGTGTGTGTGTGTCTCTGTGTGTGTGTGTTTCCAGCTGCCTCTGCGACTGATTATGCTTTTAGACGCCCGCAACACATGCCTTGGCTATTGCCAACTATTGTCTTGCGGGTGACGCCAGCAGCCTACAAGTATGCCTGTGACAGCGCCTGTTTAGTAAACTCGGTAGCTGCTCTGTAAATGCTTCATACAGTAGTGTGTTCATGTAGATAGGCGAGGTTCGCCCCCGTCCCTTCCGTGTGTGTGTGTCTCTGTGTGTGTGTGTTTCCAGCTGCCTCTGCGACTGATTATGCTTTTAGACGCCCGCAACACATGCCTTGGCTATTTCCAAATATTGTCTTGCGGGTGGCGCCAGCAGCCTACATGTATGCCTCTGACAGCGCCACGCCAGTTAACTCGGTAGCGCTGTGTAAATGCTTCATACTGTACTGAGTTCATGTAAATAGGCGAGGTTCATCTCCGCCCCTTCCGTGTGTGTGTGTGTTTCCGCTGCTTTCAAAAATACAACTGAATAAGCAAATTGTTAAAGTGTTCACAATCAACAATGTGATATTTAAAATCATGTTAAGACTCACATTGTTGATTGTGAACATTCTTAGACATAGCATTTTTCCTGCACACGCTGTGGAAACAACGAAAACGCTGCATGTTTTAATGAACTGTTTAAATGTTACGAAGACTTGTGTTGTGTCGAACTACGGGACTATTCTTGCTGCAGGTTGCTGGTTTGTTTGTGTTTCATAGTACAATATCATGTAATAAGTGTGTTCATAGTATGCTTTCTGTGATGTTGACATGTGTGTGTTTCGTTAGCAGTACGCCTCTGCTTTCTATGCTGTGGCTACATCTCCATTGCTCGCATAGAAAGTGACAAATGGAAGTGTAAGGGTGGATATTTAAAGCCTGGATACTTCCATGTTATGTGTAAGTCTCACGGGCCAACGGGTGATAGCGCATACATGTCTATGAAGTACCTTTGGATACCATATGCGACCTGTCGTGGACGAAATGTTTATGTTGACTGTTCCATCTACCTATGTGTGACATGGTTTGTGGCCATAGGGTGCCAGCAAGTCTTCCCTGTTCATTGGGTGTTTGCCATGGTGTATTGACATCAATCCTATTAATTCACCGAAGGATGTCTTTCTTTGGTGTCAACGCCATAGTTTGACCATCCTATGTCATTCCCAGCAGACGTGGAGATTGTGCCATTGGTATCTTTACACAGGTGACCCATCTGTTCCACTGTATGGAAGCGCAGATCCCCATAGATGTGCTGGCACATTGAGTGTTGTGTACGCCGGTATCTGCCCAGCGGTCTTGCTTTGAATGGGGAGTGTGTACTGTAGACCGTGATCTGTATTCCCTGGGTTATGCCTTGCAACAGCTGTGGATTCCCCAGGTTTGCAGCTATGGGTGCCATCTTGGCCGCACGCTTGTCCATCCATGGGAACTGCCTACTGGACACTAGTATCGGGCTGTCAACATTTCACAGCTGCATTCTCCATTTCCGGTGGATGATCGGTATTAGTATTGCGGAGTAACGATATGTTATGGCCACGCCCCGCACACGGGCGGACGACGAATCATCTGCCAATCCACACCGACACCCATATTTGCATACCCACGATCCCATGTCTGCAACCCTCGACAGTACCCTTGAACAGCCTTCATGTGTGCGGAAATGGGATGTGAACGCACGTGTATGGACGCAGCAGCCTGGGGAGTCCTATTCATATGTCCTGCATTTCATGGACGGCTGTCATCACCCTTGAAGACGCTTTGTGGTGCATATATCTACCTGTGCCGTAGTCACGGCTGTCACCTCTTCCGTTCACACTATGTTGCCTACACTTACTTAAGGAGTAATTTTAGGTCCTGCAATGGACACCGATGTGCATATGTAAAGTTTAGAACATGTTGGACTGTGTCCATTCGCCAGTGGGTTTGACTGCCGTGATGTTCCCCATTCCCGGATGTCTGTCCGCCTACCCATATTATGTAGTGCTACGTAACCCGTGTCCTTCCACAATTTACCCATAGGGTGTTACTGTAGTCCTGCAGGTTGGCAACTGCTTTAGATAATCCTCACAGGTACCATTGTGAACTATCCGCCACTGTATTGTCAGTATAACACAGCCGGTACATGTAGAACCTATTTATTCATGACAGTATGTCGCTTATGTGTGTGAACGCCATATTTTAGCGATAGTATGACCTTCCTAGTTGACGTTGTTGGTGTGCCATTAATATGTGTTCCACAGGTCGCAGGTATGTTCCGCAGAGTGGAAGCGGGTGATCCCCACATACTTGATAGCACCTTCGCTGCTGTGTACGCTGGGATTCGCACGGCAGGATGGATGTCTACGGGTTGTATCTACTGTTGTTTCCATCTTAATGTCTTGTGTCATGCCCTACTACGGCTGTGTGATTCCACCAGGTTTGCTATTATGGGTGCCATCTTGTCCGTGACGCTTGTCCATCCTTGGGAAATGCCTACTGACACTGATGTAGGGCTGAGCACATTTCACACATGCCTTTAGTATTACCCTATGGATGCTTTGCATCCTTACTGGGGACTAAGGCACGCCCTGTACCGCAGCCCTCCCACGGGCGGACAACGGATTATCTGCCAAACAACACCGAGCCCCATTTTGCATACCCAGGATACCATGGCTGCAACCCCCACGGCACGCATGACACATGCTTCATGTGTGCGGAACTGGGATATGGACGCACATGTATGGACACGGCAGTCTGGGGACCTCTGTTCATATGTCCTGCATGTCATGGGCAGGTATCATCAACCTTAAACACGCTGGTGGTGCATATGTTCAGCTGTGCCGTAGTCACGGTTAGTACTCTGATTGGCCGATCCCGTGGATAACGGAGCAGACGCCGTAATTTTTGGAGTCCTACAATGGACACCGATGTGCATTTGTAAAGTGTAGAACGTGTTTGACTGTCCCCATCTGGCCAGTGGTATTGACTGCCGCTGTATGTTCCCCAGTCGTGGATGTCTGCTTGACTACCCATCGCTTGTATGACATGGCCTATCTATATCCACGCGCCAGTATGCGGAAATACAGCAAACCTTAAGCGCCCTGCCCATCTTCATAAACGACATTATGGAACATATATCGGCAAAACAGACACTGTCAAATACGATAGACTCCACAGTGAAAGGATACTGAGCTCTCTCACCTACTAACATGGGTCATCGCCGGAGTACGGAATGCATGACATAGCCGCCCCTTATACACTTCCTTCAGAGTCGGTTTAAAGCGAAATAATCAATAAACCTGCTCATAGTTAGGTGGACAGTGCTCCAAGTCTTGATTATAACGTGACATATACATATCAGTGTTGCATGCCTTACTTCATGGAAACAATAATACGGCAACAATGTGTTAATATATATACAATATTGGTAAATACAATCAGTATCCGGACACATAGTTGATAATTGCTGTGAGTGCACCTTAGAATGTAGTGTGTTGATCAGGTTATTGTATATCAATGTGTATAATAGTAGCATTACGATAACAAAGCATGGAATTAATAAGTACTATTTAAGCATATATTTGACAATTATGAATGTAAACGTGTGGAGGAGACATCCGTAACCTTCCCTGGTTCCACTGGATCACACACGCACACCGCATGTCCGGATTGTGGGTTACGCGACGCACATTACGCATATCCGTAGTCCGCTTATATATGTTTACAGTGTCTGTGTGGTTACGTGTTTTATGCTACTTGTGACTATTCCGTAACATATGTCTGATCCGTTGACGGACGGTGCAGAAAGCACTTACAGCTTTATATATGTAACAGTCTTTGCAGCATGGACGCTTTACGCACACGCACATCTATATGTTCTATAGTCTTCCTCTTTTCCTCTCTTTTCCTAACCCCTGCCTCTTCCCTTTTATTCATCTTACATTCCCTTACTACTGTATCCTTCTGAGCTTCAACTGTTATCCATATGGCAAATGCCTTATTGCATAACCTTTATGTACTAGATAAAATGCTTTGAAATTGACCAAACATTATGTATGATATTAAACTGTTTGAGTTCCTTAATGTATGTTGATTTTATTAACAAAATTGATTTATATTTCTATTTTTATTGTATGTCTTTATTAATAATATGTCTGTCTGTCATTATTATGTTATGTGTGCAGTATTTCTCTCCGGGCCTCTACTGAAAATGGACATATATCCAGCTAGACTAGCCCGGTCAACAAATGTAAAATAAAATAAAATAAAAATAAAATAAATATAAATAGTCGTAATTCAAACGTGACTGCATTCACGTTTGACGGTTACTGTGACCAGTGCACGTTAGCTGTTCGTTGTCATTAATATGCATACCCATGGTACCTATGTACATTTACATATCCCCCGCACACACACACGCCCCAGGCATCCATTCTCCTGCTGGGAAAGGTGCGGTACTGCATGTTGAACATTCCTAATTCCCTCGCCATGGCCCAGGATGCATATGTCGTCACCGCAGGGCTGTTCAGATGACAGCTGCTTATATCCCATACGCATACAGGCCTTCGATTGTCAGGGTGTTGCTGTGGTGCTTTGGGTTTGGTCTTGGCCGCCCACTGTACGGGACTGCCCTGACCCTGTACGAATGTTAGATGAGTCACATGGGCACGCTTTTGTCCGTGTCCATGGTACCATGTCACGCCCCCAATTATTCGTGAACTGCAGCGCCGATTGGCCGGTGTACCCGCTGTAGATGTCGTTATACTAATTGCACACGGTCTGCTCGAAATAACCAATTTCCATTACTAACCCTCCGTGATGTATGGCCTGTGTCGCAATATTACAAGGGTTTAACATTGCGTGACGACTTTCACTGAGCCACAGACATGTCCGCTGCTTTGTTTGGCCCGGTTCCGCTGTGCTACACACATTTAACATGGCGTAACAGGTTGAACAGCTCAGACACGAGGACATCGGGTTGTCCGTCGCTGTCTATTATTGAATGTCTCTGTGGAGTTTGTTTCACAAAGCGAGACAATGTCGGCATTGTTAACGGACATCACGCAGTACGCCCGCACCGCCGCTGGTGACGATGTCTGCCTTTGGCCGGCGAACAGGCATTATGCTGTGCCATTATGTCTGGGGATATATGGTTTCCTTACATAGATGATGTGCCATACTAGCAATGACCCTAGCAATGACCCGCGTCTGGGTGTGGGTACTGCTGTATTACCCACGGGAAGAGTGGCCTTAGGGTAAGTGGTAACCTAGGCAGAAGTTGCCACCGATACATCACCCGCTGGTCTACCTACACCAAATAGAGTCTGGAAAGGTGCCCCGAGTAGAGCAACACCCTAGACGGCTACCTACTTGGCCTATGCCTAAGGCCGGCTATGTGTGTGGTCCCTTGGGCATCGGACTCGAACGTACACGCCTGCCGTGGGTATGTCCAGCATTACCCACATCCAGCCCCAAGGCAGTCAACACAGCATCCATGGCTCCACATGGTGTCCCAGCTGTGTACTCCAGGAACTCTAACTCACACTTAGGACAGCTGTTTAATCTTAGCCTCACCTCAGGATACGTACCTGAGTAGTAGCACAGGGCGACTGTAGTCACACTCCACATAGATGGTGCCTCCACTGACCCTGGTTATTACCATACCATTAGTTTGACAAGCCTTATCTGCAAAGCCATGGAGATGGATCATAATGGGACACATAGATAAAGACATAGGGGACCCGATACTTTGGATACAACCCAGTTTAGCTTGGTCAGAGTCAGATCATGCCCTTTACACGTGTTTCACTTTGTAGAATCAGTCACCAAGGCCATTGCTGAGGGTAAAGCAGTCCATACAGCCTACCTCAACCCGCAGAGGCCTTCGACACAATACCCCTCGGTATAATTGATAAACCCGCCATCTTGAATGTAAATCCATACATCGCCATATGGGTTGCAAACGGGCTAAGTCACAGAACACACATGGCCATAGTTGCTGGTGCCATGTCATACTCACAGCCAGTCACAGGTGGTGTCCCATGGGGCTCAGTCCTGGGTCCACTATTTCCAGCATCTACGCTTCCAATGTACACGCATACACAGGGGGTTATGGTGACAATGTTTGCAGATGACTGCAAACCGGTGCCAAAGTCAGACACACATCTGACACAGATATCCTTCAGGAGTGCCTCACAGATGTGGATAAGTGGTACCAGAGACATGTCCTACAGCTAAATGCCAGGAAATGCATAGGCATACCCTTCGGGAAGAACAAGGTTACCCCGAGCTACCATATAGGTGGCAATCCACTGAGCACAGAGGGGTTACCAGTGATTTGGGGACATGTGTTGTTGTTAACCGCTCGTAGACACACATGTTGCTAACATAGTTAGGTAGACCTTCCACATTGCCCACATCATCATGGAGGGATTCACATCTAGATCAGGGCAGGTCATTGTCCCCTTGTACTCATCGCTCAATAGACCTATGATTGGGTACAATGCCCCGTTCAGAATGTATCTGACCCAACACCTGCAGCAGCTGGAAAGGCACCAACAGTTCTTCGACAAACAGATGCAGGGTCTCAGGTATATGTGTTATACTGACCGACTGAAAGAATTCCAGCTGTATACAGTTGCATACCACTTGCCCAGAGGTGACCCGTGCCTGGCATACACGGCTAAGTCGAACCCAGATCTGATGACTATGCTTCACGTAAATAAGTTAGATCGCTCAGAACCACAAGGGCAGCTGACGTACACCTTGACACTGTCATTAATCGAACGTGTTGTTGGGACGGATTCATCACCCAGACACTCACTATGCTGTGGAACAACATCCCAGTACATGTGAGGGCAAGCACCTCGCTGGCCTTGTGTTAGTATTTACACATGGATGACTGAGTTGATTTATTTAAGTAACCTTCTAACTGAATATTTACATTAGCACATTGTGAATGTTTACATTTCGCTGGTCTATTTTACAGTAGTCATAATCATACGGTTTATGTGTATATATTATGGTTCATTTATATTACTAGGTGTCTGCAGTTCTGTTAATATATTGGCACAATCCGTAGGACATATATATGTATCTTACACAGTCAGACATTTGGAAAACATTTTATGTTGGTTCATGTTTCATATATGTACATATATTTATATTTTCCGATGAAGACTGTACCTTTCAAAGCAATGTCTGATGTCCTCACTGTGTGGGATCTGTAACCCAAGTAAGGTTTGTTCGCTTGTCTGCCTTTAAGGCATGTAATTAGTACCTAGCACATCTAATGTACTGACCAATTAATGCTTGTAAATGTAGTAGGTTGGACTGCATTGTATGTAGTCTGAATAAGTCTGCTTATGAAGCAGACGGCGGGCTCCAATAGACTATGGTGACTGCCTTTAATTCTTGGTGTGCTCTGGTTGGTCACTGACGGTCCCTACAGTACCTCGTCTTTGCTTTAGACTTCATCAGCCGGTTGTCTGTGTTTGTTGTATGGGGAATGTCAACTGTAGTCCCTATGTGTATGACTTGTGTAATGCCTTACTACGGCAGTGTAATTCCACCGGTTTGCAGTTATGGGTGCCATCTTAGTCATACGCTTGTCCATCCATGTGAATTGCCTACTATACACTGGTATAGGGCTGTACACATTTCACACCTGCATTTTGCATTCCCCGGAGTATGGTGTGCATTAATAGCGGAGAGTGACGATGTGCATGACACGCCCCTCCCACGGGCGGACAAAGGATTGCCTGCGAAACAACACCGAGGCCAGATTCTACATACCCAGACTCCCTTGACTGCAACAGTGCACAGTACCCATTACACATCCTTCATGTGTGCTGGACTGTGATGTGGACGCAGCTGAATGGACCCGATACCCTGGGTATTTCTATGCATGTGTGCTGCAGTTCATGGACAGCTATCATCAACATTGAACACGCTATGCGTATATGTGTACCTGTGACGTGGTGACGACAATTAGATCACATGAGTAATGCAGGAAGCTAGCAGGCATTCTCTGAACAGAATTTTTGGGTCCTACAATGGACACCGATGTGCATATGTCAAGTTAGATGTTGCTGGACTGTGTCCACCTGCCCAGTGCTTTTCACTGCTGGTGTATGTTCCCCAATCGCGGATGTCTGTTTGACTACCCATTCCACATGGTGCTACATAACCAGCTGATTTAGTACTGTGAACAAATTACATACATCCAAAGATGCTGGTTAGCAACTGCTTCATATAAACCTCAGACATCCCAATGGGACATATCCGCCACTATATTTCCAATATAACACCACGAGAACATGTTGCTAACCTAAGCATTCATTAAACGATGTTGTCTTGATAGGTGGGAAAGCCAAAGTTTACATATCCTACTTGACGAAGTGTGTGTGCCATTAGTATGTGTTCCACAGGACGCACATCTGTTCCGCTGTACGGTAGCGGTGCTCCTCAGTCTGTTGCTGGCAGATTGAGTGCTGTGTACGCCGGTGTTGGCACGACGGTCCTGCTTTGTATGTGGAATGTCAACTGTAGTCCCTATGTGTATTTCCTGTGTTATGCCTTCCCGCTGCTATGTCATTTACCCGGGTTTGCAGTTGTGGGTGCCATCCTGGCCATACGGGTGTCCATCCATGACAATTGCCTACTGGACACTAGTATAGGGCTGTACACATTACACACCTACATTTAGCATTCTCCGGAGTATGGTTTGCATTATTAGCGGAGAGTAAGGCAGGTGATACGACACATCCCTCCCACGGGCGGAGAAAGGATTGCCTGCGAACAACACCGAGCACAGAGTCTACATACCCAGAATCCCTTGACTGCAACAATTGACAGTACCCATTACACATCCGCCATGTGTGCGGACTGTGATGTGGACGCAGTTCTATGGACCCGTACCCTGGGTATTTCTGTGCATCTGTGCTGCATGACATGGACAGCTATCAGCAACATTAAACACGCTATGTGCATATGTGTACCTGTGACTACAATGAGTTCAGGTAGTTGATTGAAATAAGACATTCCTGTCTTTAGACAAATTTTTGGGTCCTACAATGGACACCACTGTGCATATGTAAAGTGTAGAGCTTGTCGGACTGTGTCCTTGTGAGCACTGGGTTTCACTGATACTGTGTGTTCAGGAATCGCGGATGTCTGTTTGACCACCCATTCCACATGGTGCTACATAACCAGGTGATTTAGTACTGTGGACAAATGACATACATCCAATGATGCTGGTTAGCAAATGCTCCATATAAACCGCAGACGCCCCAATGAGACATATCCGCCACTGTATTTCCAATATAACACCACCGGAACATGTTGATTACCTATGCATTCATTTAACCATGTTGTCTTCATAGGTGGGAATGCCATAGTTTACATATCCTACTTGACGCTGTGTGTGTGCCATTAGTATGTGTTCCACAGGTCGCACATCTGTTCCGCTGTACGGTAGCGGTGCTCCTCAGTCTGTTGCTGGCAGATTGAGTGCTGTGTACGCCGGTGTTGGCACGACGGTCCGCTTTGTATGTGGAATGTCAACTGTAGTCCCTATGTGTATTTCCTGTGTTATGCCTTCCGCTGCTATGTCATGTACCCGGTTTGCAGTTGTGGGTGCCATCCTGGCCATACGGGTGTCCATCCATGACAATTGCCTACTGGACACTAGTATAGGGCTGTACACATTCCACACCTACATTTAGCATTCTCCGGAGTATGGTTTGCATTATTAGCGGAGAGTAAGGCAGGTGATACGACACATCCCTCCCACGGGCGGAGAAAGGATTGCCTGCGAACAACACCGAGCACAGAGTCTACATACCCAGAATCCCTTGACTGCAACAATTGACAGTACCCATTACACATCCGCCATGTGTGCGGACTGTGATGTGGACGCAGTTCTATGGACCCGTACCCTGGGTATTTCTGTGCATCTGTGCTGCATGACATGGACAGCTATCAGCAACATTAAACACGCTATGTGCATATGTGTACCTGTGACTACAATGAGTTCAATTAAGTGTTGAAAGAAGGCGGCATTCCTGTCTTTAGACAAATTTTTGGGTCCTACAATGGACAACACTGTGCATATGTAAAGTTTAGAGCTTGTCGGACTGTGTCCTTGTGAGCACTGGGTTTCACTGATACTGTGTGTTCAGGAATCGCGAATGTCTGTTTGACCACCCATTCCACATGGTGCTACATAACCAGGTGATTTAGTACTGTGGACAAATGACATACATCCAATGATGCTGGTTAGCAAATGCTCCATATAAACCGCAGACGTCCCAATGGGACATATCCGCCACTGTATTTCCAATATAACACCACCGAACATGTTGATTACCTATGCATTCATTTAACCATGTTGTCTTCATAGGTGGGAATGCCATAGTTTACATATCCTACTTGACGTTGTGTGTGTGCCATTAGTATGTGTTCCACAGGTCACACATCTGTTCCGCTGTACGGTAGCGGTGCTCCTCAGTCTGTTGCTGGCAGACTGAGTGCTGTGTACGCCGGTGTTGGCACGAGGGTCCGCTTTGTATGTGGAATGTCAACTGTAGTCCCTATGTGTATTTCCTGTGTTATGCCTTACCGCTGCTATGTCATGTACCCGGTTTGCAGTTGTAGGTGCCATCCTGGCCATACGGGTGTCCATCCATGACAATTGCCTACTGGACACTAGTATAGGGCTGTACACATTCCACACCTACATTTAGCATTCTCCGGAGTATGGTTTGCATTATTAGCGGAGAGTAAGGCAGGTGCTACGACACATCCTCCCACGGGCGGAGAAAGGATTGCCTGCGAACAACACCGAGCACAGCGCCTACATACCCAGAATCCCTTGACTGCAACAATTGACAGTACCCATTACACATCCGTCATGTGTGCGGAACTGTGATGTGGACGCAGTTCTATGGACCCGTACCCTGGGTATTTCTGTGCATCTGTGCTGCATTACATGGACAGCTATCAGCAACATTAAACACGCTATGGTGCATATGTGTACCTGTGACGACAATGATTTCAGGTACGCATTGAAATAAGAAATTATTCGATTCTTTCCACAATTTTTGGGTCCTACAATGGACACCACTGTGCATATGTAAAGTGTAGAGCTTGTCGGACTGTGTCCTTGTGAGCAGTGGGTTTCACTGATGCTGTGTGTTCAGCAATCGTGTATGTGTGCTTGACTACCCATACTGTGTTGTGCTACAGGAACCATGTCTTCCGACACCAGAAACCAATGCTATACATCCAATGTTGCAGGTTAACAACCACTTTCATACCATACCCAGAGGTCACGATTGGGAGGTATTGCCACTTTATTATCGGAACAACACCCCAGACTGTGTACATCATGGGAACTTTAGGCCAGTCTTACCGCCATTTCCAATTGTAATTGGCAGACACATGTCAATACATGTATGATAACACATATTGTCATGCAGAAGTTGATCTATGTTATTTGGACATTGGCTTCTGCTTTTGGCATCCGTTGCTGTGAGTGTTGCCAGTTACCATACACATTGCTTGCTCAGAGGCAGACTACACAATACCGCGCAGTACTGTGGTCTCCTTTAAGGACCCTGAGCCAGTGGTCGATGGTACGGCAGCCACTGCATCAATCACATTTGCCATCTACCAGTACCTACAGGACTGCATGAGCCAGTCATTCACTTACCCAACTGTGGTTCACTGTACCAATGCCAAGCATCCAGTGTGGTGTACCCCAGCCATACACAAAATGTACAACACGAGGAGGTGGCTACTACAAGGTGGAGCAGACACCTTGTGAGGTGTGACACCCTTGGTCATCATATGTGTAGACTTACACACTGTCATGAAATAGTCCAGGGCACATTCCACAGATATACCTACATGGACCTGGCTAACAATCATACCACCTTCAGTTGCTATGCTGGACACCTGGGAGCTCAGTCCCACATATGCTCTGACTGGGTTCACATAGAGGTGGGGTTTACTCAACATACACACATTGCCAACATACAGGCTGACAAGTCCAGTGAGGACATCTCCACACCCTCCCCACACATGAGGTGATGTGTGTACCACAGGTTTGTGGTCACCAAATGTTCTGTGACACACAGGTGGGACATGCTCTCTCCAGGGTAGTGGACATAGCATCGATGAGACCAGCTGGTGACCCCGCTGTGTACTCCACTATCTCGGTTATGAATTGGACCCACAGTTAGGACAGCTATTTCTTTGTAGCCTCACCTCAGGTAGGGTACCCAGGTTGTGTCACATGGCAACTGTAGTCCCACGACAGAAGGCCAATACCTCCACTGAGGCTGGTTATTACTGTCCCATTACCCTGAGGAGACCTATCTGCAAAGACATGGGGAGGGATCATACTGTGGCTCGTACATGACTGCATAGGGGACATACTTACTTTGCCTCACACACGGTTTGTCTTGTTCAGGGCGGTTCATGCCTTTAAAGCATGGTTGACATTTTCAGGACAGTCGCCGAGGCCACTGATGGGGTGTTGCAGTCCATACAGCCTACCTCGACCTGGCAAAGCCCTTCATCACATTACCCCTCAGGTATCGCTGATAAACCCATTGGCTGGGATGTGAACACGCACATCACAGAATGTGTTGTAAACTGTCTATGTGACACAACCCACACGGTCATAGTTGCTGGCAGCATATCAGACCTACTGCCTGTCAGAAGTGGTGTCCCATGGGGCCCTTCCATGTGTGCACTCCTGTCATACACCTACATCTTCACGGTACAGGCACACACAGGGTGCTATGGGCAACAGTGTTTGTAGATGACTGCAAAACAGGTGCCATAGTGGGACAGACATCTGACACAGATATCCCCTCCCAGGTATGCATATCTGCTGTCAGGGACATGTCCCACAGCTAAATGCAACGTCATGCAACATCATACCTGTGGAGAAGTACTAGGTCACCCCTGTCCAGCATATAGGTGGCTGTCCACTCAGCACAGGGGTGATTACCAGGAATCAGGGGACAGTGTTGATGGTCACCATTCATTCCACACACACGTTGCTGTTATCGTGGTTGTGTGGGTCTTCTACATTGCCCACCTGTTGGTGCAGGGATTCACATCTACATCAGGCTAGGTCATTGTTCCCTTGTACCCATTACGTGTTACACCTATGATCTACTACATTGCCCCATTCAGACTGTATCTGACCATACACCTACAGCAGCTGGGAAGCCCACATAGGTTGATCGTTGTACAGATGCAGGATGACACCATTTTGTGTAATGCTGCCCCACATGTAGGACCCCTGCCACATCACGCCACATACCTGCTGTTTGGTGTTGACCTGTGCCTGACATACAAGGCCATGTCAACCCATATGTCATGTGTATGCTTCACCTACTGTATCCGCATCCCTCAGAATCACTAGGGCAGGTGACATTTACCTTGTCACGGTCATTCATGGATGTGTTTGGGTGACACATATATCACCCAGACAATCATTATGCTGTGGATCTACATCACAGTACATGTGAGACAGACATCCTTCCTAGCCTTGTTCGCAGCTATGTTGTCCATTGGATGGAGAATTGCAGGTATAGGCCAGGGATTACATCATTATCACTGCTTGACGGAGATACAGCAATATCATGGGTATTTCATCTGAAGCACAGAAGGTTGGCAAAGTCATCCTAACTATGGTGTAGTATTATGGCTGGGCCTGGGACGATGGCCTACCCTGTACCTATGGACGTGTGAACCTATATTCATAGTTTGTCACATGTACAATTGTCTATCCACTATAGTCTTTCGCCACTGTATATTTCTGTGGCACATGATTGTCCTCTGTATTACATGCAGGTATGCTGTGTACATTGCACATACGCCACAGTTGATGACAGTGTATCTGTGTCCCTAACACTGTGATACTGAGGACTACCACACATCCTTCACAGCATTCCATGCATATGTCCATTCTATTCTTCTTTGGCCTATGGGGGGGTGTTAAGGCAAACATTACTCAAGTCCCTGTTTGTGCATGCTTCATGTTGGTGTTTGACCAGGCTCCGTTGCAGTCATGTGTTGGACAGTAGTGTGTCTGTGTGTTTGCCATGTGTTTTTATTGCCAGTACATCTGTGGGAGGTGTAGTTGGCACATGTTCCTCTTTGCAGGGACACCCATCCTGGTGTTTGTGTCATGCATCTGCACTTGGCACGTGCCATATGTCCTGTACTATTCCCACAGTCGTGTATGCCTTCATGCACTACTACTGCGTGTTACTGGCTGTGTGTATGTGGTACACATGGACATTGTGATGTTTGTCTTGACCTATTCCAATGCTAGAACGTAAACATCTGTCAATTAAGTCTTTTAAATCAAACTGTAACACTCATTCGTATTTTCAACATGACACTCATTAACACAGGAAGCTGGGATTAATAACATTTTATTACTGTGCAGCAGGAGGCAAAGGAGTATGCAGTCAAAGTTTAGACATTTGTTCAACTCTATACATGTTACATCTGTATGAGCATTCTGTATACTATCATCTTTTGCACACATTAATGATGTTGTCAGTCACAAGGCATTTACATTGCTAGAGTACAGAACATTGTATTCCTACAACAGTGCTCAGGTAATGCTTATTACATGTTTTCCCATGAGGATAGCCCAACCTTGCGAGCCACATATTCAGTTAGACTGTACTTTGGTAAGTTCTGCTCTGACACGGTTCCAACACTGTTCATATTCAGTCCTCACCCCGTGTCCTACTAGGTTCCTGTGTCTCTCTGCTGAGCAGCTGTACTCTGTGTTACAGCTCACAAGCCTATCCTCCTCAGTAGAAGGATGACAGATATACCTGTACATACATGTATTATTCTGTAACCGAGCAGATGACTAATGCTGACTGACATACACCTGCTGCACTGGTTACTGCTAGGGTTAGGTTCAATCACACTGCAGCTACACTACAAGCAATTACATGCATGAGAAGCTGTACTGCTATATTGTCAGGTAGAATAATATGCATTATACACTATTAGCTTCTAAAGTTGCACGTCATATTATGTTTAAATATGTATTTTGCTAACATTCTCCCTCCTTTGATTGCTTCTACTCTATCCAGAGACATATACAACATTATTTCATTCCCTGGCCTTCCTCTGTGGAACGCTTAACTAGGCAGGTAATTTGATGAACATTGAAAGTAGGATTGCATTTTCTATTGAAAAATACCACAACAGGTCTGGATCCATAGTCTCGGTACAGGTATGTTGCCAGAGTCCCTGACTAATACTTACATGCACAGTATCCCGCACTAGACACATGCTCCCAATATGAGCAGAACAACACAAATGGCAATCATGATATTCAGTATGACTGACCCCATCCACCCAATGGTTTGTGGAAATGGTTCGCAGTGGGTTTGGGCCTGGTTCCGCCATGGATGACACCTGCTATATTACCTGTAGGTGGGCGTTGCTTTTGGTCTCTTCATGTGGTAGTTGGACACAGCGATCTTCTTCAGTAAGCGCCAAGACGCACTCAATTCTCAGCGCCACGGTGCAGTCGTGCACTATTACATTTTCTGACACAACAGTTCTCATTGCATCCAGTTCATCAGTCACATGTTCAGGAGCGGAAAGTCACATTCATCCTTCCTCCGACAGTTTTTGATAACTTCCTCTGTTCCCTGATTGATTTCACTACTCCAGAAGCTGGGGTGTTCCAGCCCAGGTTGTGACGCTGTCACTGAAGTCCATATGAATCGGTATTCCTTTATCTCTTGCAGAGGACTGACATGTCAGAACAGCTTCCATTTCACCCACTGGATTAGTAGGTTTCTCGACTGTGTTCCCAGTTCTTCGAGCTATATGTGTTATAGTTCGCTTCGCACCCACAGGCAATTGTACAGTATGTCATGTGACTGGAGCCAGATAACCCAAATAACAACTGCCGGACCAATTCCCAGGTAACCATTGCTATGCTTATTTCCCACAAACAACATAACTATATTCTACTTTATTACTGATGCGGGTTACCTCTGCATGTAACAAATTCCTGTCTCTAACAGAGGACTGTTTATACAATTCAGGATGTTTCTGCACATCCTTCAACATTGTTCTCATGATGTTTCAATACAAATTAGGAATGGTGCTACAAGTAGTACTGTGATCTTTGGCTGTTATATGACATTCGTAAGACACAGTTATGTTACAAATACTCCCACCAACTGAAACTGTACCATGTTTATGATAACATACAATTCCTTTTTGTGTAACAGGTAAGTACATTGCCACGTTGTCCTGTGATCTCACAGAACCTGTATCAAAGTGTAGATATTCACAAGTCTCAATCTATCCCCAAGGGGACAACATGCATCGGAAGTCCTCCATATGATGTAGGTATGGCAGTACAAACACAGCAATTTAAAGTGTTCCTAGTCTCTATATGCACACGCATCATGCCTAGGTATCTGTTGAAGTGTGGAAGACACTCTGTGGCCAGTTCATCACGTATCAGTATTTGTATCCGTGTAGTTATATGCAGGTAAGGTCCCGGAAATTGTAACGTAAACACAAACATGGTTAATAGGTGTATAATCATTAGGACAGCAAACATAAATGTCTTTGGGGTTGCTTTGTATTGTTATACAGTCTTCGCCAGGTGATTCGGGCTCTTTGGTATATCAGCTACAAGATGTCAATCAGACTTGATATCCTTTACCAGTTTGAGAAATGTGAGGTGGACCCAGGACGACCTCTCTGCAAACTTTACTGCGGTAGGCGATGCCAACAGTACCCGGTTCACACATTCGCACTGTTCAATTGGCCATTATGTTCTTTTGATCACAATGACATACACAAAGGATACTGGTGTCAGCTATGCTTCCGCCTTCGCTTGCTCTTATCTGTAACAGACTTTAACTGAGGAACAGTGTTACTAGTTAAGAATCCTCTGATGTCACCTGTTAATGAGTCATCGACCACCGGCTGTGCAGGCAAGACAGCTATCCACTGAGGCACATGATATGCCATTCCACATACTACTTCAAGTGGGTGCAGCACTTTACATTTGGAACTGTTGTCATGCTCAGCAATGCTAGAGGTAGACAGCTCATGTAACTCGCCTGGATGTCACCCACCAAACTCCTCTACTTATTTCTCGATCCCATTCTGCGCGGCAGCAGTCGTGTTGAGTGTGGGTTGTACATGCAATTGACATTCATGGTAATAAGCAATCCCCAGGTAGCGTGATTGTCTGGTTAACTACATGTGTTCTATTGTCACTGTAGCTTCTTTACAGCATGCCAGATCTAGGGATACTTAATTTTACTGGCACCTTTGCCACTGCTGCTGCATCCGGATTACTGGTTGGGAATGCTTCTACCCATTTTGATTATATATATGTGTAATCGCTAAACAGTATTTGTTCCCTTCACATTTATGCAGATGTATGAATTCCATACAAATAGTACGGAACGGTTAGGGTGGTGTAGGTAAACTCACTCCCTTCGGTTTAAATACTCCCTGTGCATGATATCTACGGCAAACGTGACACGCTGCTCATGAGGTTTGTATGTGGTTCGTAATTCCGGATGTTATTTGTATTCTGTTAACCAAATGTACCATCCCCCCTGTTGAGACATGTCTCTACCCATGGCTCCACAAAGCCGCATATCTGAATATATTAGACGTTAATATTGGCTTTATCACTGTGGATATGTGCAGTCCGTGTTCAAGGATTGCTCCTCGTCATAACCACGCCGGCTTTTCTGCTTTCGTAGTTGCTGTTTGCATTGTTTGTACAGTTTCTACATCTAAACAGTCTGAGGTTTGTCATTCCTCATTCACACAGACACTTTCCAACTGTGACGCTGCTTGTTTTGCAGGTGCATGAGCTCATGCCTCAACTTTCCTACTGTTATCCTGTTGCTTTCTATGCCCTGCACATTTACAATTACCTACTTCAGTGGGTAACTGCATGTAGTGTAATGCATTCAGGTTCGTATGCATGATTAATCGGTTTACCGTGGATGTTATCATTCCCCTATTCTTCCACTGCTGCTCATAAACATGCACTGCACAGACAACAGAATGACTATCGGGACATATGTCCACACATCATTTTTCCGCTACAGTACAAGCACGTGTTAAAGCTATCTATTCTGCTGCTTGAGCAGACACGTTATGCTGCAGGGTTTGGCCGCCTACAATGTCATTATCAATAACTACTGCATAAACTACTTCATTCGCTCCTGTAGGACTCTGTCTACATGATCCGTACACATTAACTGTCACCTCTGCATCATCTAAGGGTATATCAGTGTTATCATGTCTGTGTGTAGTTATTTAATCCATTTCGTATAGGCAACTGTGTGGTGTGCCATACACAGGTGTCAGACGTGACGCTGATAGGTTTCATGTTGTACAACGCTCAATCACCATGTGAGGTTGACTCAGTGGTATGGTCAGACATGACAAATGTCTAGCACGAGTCAGGAATTCTATCTTCTCTTGCAGCAGATTGATCGCAACTGCATGACACATTCTCACAGTGAGAGGGTGGTCTAGTAACATTACGGCCGGGCCTGTACTGCCATGGGTGCTACAACAACTGCTCTGTACACAATGTGGCACTGACCATGCCACAGTGTCCAACTGCAATGAGTAGTCATCTATTTAGCGTTGCTTACTTCCCTGTTGTTGCATCAAGACTGACGTCATATATCTCCGCTTACAATCTACGGTCTGACAACATGTGTTATGATTATTCACGAGACCTACTACAGCTGTTGAGGCTATCAATCGCTCTAGTCTGCATAACGCTGTTTCTGCTACTGTAATCTATGTGTTGTGCTGCCATAGGTGTATTAAAGGTTAAGGCAAACAATACAGCGGATTCCACAGCATTGTTTGGTATCCAGATTTAACATGTGTTAGTCGGCCCAGACACGACATCATTCCCTTCTTGTTAGTTGGCTTGGGTGCTTATTATATTGCTACCTTCCTATCATCATGTGATGTTCTACCCTACTTGGATACCAGATATGCCAGGTAATTGACCTGTATTCTCTGTAGTTGCAATTTATGCTTGCTTACTTTATGTCCCTGTTCTGCTGATTATCTCAATAATGCTATTGTATCTTCCATACATTGCTGCTGGGTAGGGGCCGCAAGCAGAATATCATCCAATTAAAGTGGAGCTTGACTGGCCCCGGTGGAGTTGACACCGGAATGTAGCTAGCCATCCCCTGTGAGAATATCGTTGTACTTTCACAGTAGCCCCGCGATAGCCGGGTATGGCTGTATCTGTCACCCTGACTGTACAAGCAAAGCAATACGGACTATGTGGATGTATAGGTATTGCAAAGTAAGCATAGCTTATATGTACCACGGTAAGATACTTCTGTGGCATGTTCATAGCATTGAATATAGTGTGTGGGTCTGGCACCAACGCTACCCTATGTATTCTTACATGATTTACAGCTTATACATACTGTACCATCCGCCATTCCCTTTGGTTTCCGATCAGGAGATACAAGGGTATTGCATGGTGAATAGCGATTACTTTGTGGATGGGGAATTCCCTCTCTGACTTTGCAGATATCTTCTGGTGTCCACGGTCTATACGCCACGGGGTTGGGTCCTGGCCTTCCTGTCCTGCATGATGGTTCGGTACTTCAATTAATTGACAGATATCCTCACTCTGTTTTAGTACTGTGTTCTTACCGGGTGTCCCTAGGTATGTTACGTGTTCGGGATGTGGTTTCAATAGCTTCTATTACATTTGTTCGTTGTGCTACCTCTGTTGCCACAGGATAACGTGTGGGGACTAGCCTGCCCTCCCGCTAAATATCCTGCATGTGGTATCTGAGGTGGTAGGGTGTTGTGGGGCGCGTCGGTACTACTGTATTATGATCTTCTCTGTGTACGTATGATGCTTAGCCATTTGTAGTGTTCTATTCCCTTCGGTACACTACCTCAGTCCACCGATGTGCATGACGGATACCCAATTGTCGCTGTTTTGTCGCCTGCACATCTTAGGGCTGCCACCTTTTCCAATGCACAATGTGGGACATTAGTGTTCGAACGGTAATTTTCCTGGAAAATGCATACCCACGGCCAGTACATAGGACAGGTATTCAGGGTTTGCCAGGAGAGCGACCAATTGTTGTAGCATTTCAGTTGCTTATTCTGTTTATTATTATATTTTGCTGTTCCACATACAAATTTACTGTTTTATGCTACCATCTTGATATATATCTGGGAAATGTTTGTCCTGAGATATCAGGACATTTGACATTTGTTCGGTTTATTTACAGGACACGGCTGGCCAGAGAGGGCATATCCCTCTCAGGGTGGAACAGGTGTTTACCTTGGAACATATGCATCAAATTTTCAGGGATTACAATGTTTCAGTAACGATATGTTGCCTAATATACCATCAATGTCATATTTATTACCCCATTTTGCTGCGTAACTCACATTATGTGCTCTCTGCGATTGCATATTCTTCACGTCACCCGTCAAACGCGGATCACATGATCTGTTGCTTCAATAATCTCCCATATCCTCTACACGACTGCTACGCACTTCTGTCATAACACGGTGTCTCCTTCCCTGTATCCACTGTAGTGTCTACAATCACTATTTACTCTGCTGTGTGTTCCCCTGACCTATGTTCAGATTTAACAGTATGTGGGTAGGTCTTCCACCCGATATCACTACTGTTAACAGAAACACAATGTAGTCTGGTCCCTGATCTACAATAGACACAAAAAGGCAGACACTCCTTACCTGGGCCTCCTGTTTCAGGCTGCACGTTTTCTTCTTGGGATCCAGTTTTCCGCTTTTCAGCCACAGATCAGACAGTAAACAGCCTCTTTACACACAACAATTCAGTCGGAGGTCTTTTCATTCAAGAAGAACCATTTATGCATATTCTCCAGCATACATGTCTAACCAGCCATGCACTCTGACCTGTAGCTTACCAAGGGAATTCCAGATTACAAGGATCACAATGTGAAATAAGTTGTTACAACCAGACTGTAGTTATCAGTAGGCTTTTCTAAGTGACAGCCGATAACACAGGAGGCTCGGGTTCAGAACGTTTTAGTAGTGTACACAGGCAGGCTAAATAATATACAGTCCAAGTATGAGAGTTTTGTCTGACTCTATACAGTAAGCAGTTTCTTTATATAGTGTTTACAATCAGCTTTTGCCCACCTTACTGACGTGGTCGGTCACAGGGCATTTCCATCACTATGGTCCGCAATAGTCTATACATACGTGGGTGCTGGGGTCGTGCTTTTAAATTGTTTTCTCATGGGAATAACACAGCCTTGCAAGGCACCTTGTACATTACAGTATCCTTTTGTGATTGTAGCTGTTTCAAGGACCCTAGACTGTTACGATACAGTGGACAGTTAATTTCTTAATACGTTGCTTTGTCTCTCTGGTAGGGAGTTGTACTGCTATCTTCGATTGAGCTCACAAGGCCATCCTCCTCTGGGGAAGGAGTGCTGTTATGCATGTACATACATTTATTGTTCTGTAACCCAGCAAATAATTAATGATGACAGACATGAGCCTGCTGTACTGCTTACTGCCAGGTTCAGAATTCCATCACAGTACAGCTTAGCTTCACCAATTACATGCAGGCTTAGTTCTACTGCCATATTGTACGGTACAATTCAATACATTATATAGTATTTCGAGTGTAAACTGGAACTTCATATGTGTTTCTATATATTTTACGAACAACATCCATCCGCCCATATGCATGTTGTTCCGTCCTTTACCTTGACCGTGTGTATTTGTCCGTCCAGCCACGCTAATCTCCACATGTGATGTCCCAGTTTCCCCTTCTTTGCCTGTAGCACCCTGTTAGGACGTCCTGTGTGGTAGGCACCTGTTCCGCTATATGTGATCGACTTCACTGCAAAGATAATCATCGATGCGGTGGTCCAACGACCCGACTTGTCCACATGTGTACAGTTATGTGCACCGTGTCGTATGCAAACCTAGATGGTTTGGACGGGTACATACTACATGCCGGATGTACACATTCTGCTGACACATTCACATGCAGACATTTACATATCTGTACCTGCGGTGGGTTGGTGACATGTGGGGTACGTATTTGCCCGCGTGGCATTGCCTAACACAAACATCTTACCACAGTTCAGGTATGCACATTGTGTGTGGTTGTATAGCTGCACACGGATGCTAGCAGGTTTGGGTGCAGGGGTATACATGGGTGTGACTGACATGTACAATGAGGCTATTGTGTAGTACTTCCGAATGCATGGGTTCTGCTTCTGGATATTACACTTCATCATACACCATCCAGTGTATGCAACAGAGACGTTGCTGGGTCTGGGATATGTTGCTATGCACATGTTTGCCTGTGTTTGAGGTATCTTGCTTCCTTACTGTTGTTATGTCAGCACAGCTACCCGGCTATGTACTGTCACTACTGCTTGTGACCATTATGGTTGGCACCTTTTCCAATGCCCATAGTGGGGCATGTTATGTGGACACTTCGAATTTGCAGTACTACACATACCCAGGGCTAGTGCAGTTGACAGAACTTCACTTGTTTGCCATACTATGAGCTTATTCTGTAAGCGCATGGGTTCCTTATTTATTTTCTTATGCCATGTCTGTGTTCCATATCGTAATGTATATGTTTTATGCTACTATTTACATGTATATTGTGGGAATTTGCGTGGCAGGGGATCGGAGGTCATTTTCCATTTTTACGATTGTTGCAGGGACACGACTGTCCAATCAGGGACTGTCCATGGCACATTGGGACAGCAGGTAACCCTGGTGACCATGCCCATGTCGCTACTGGGGTTTCCATCTTTTCCATTTTCCGATCTGGGATATTTCCGGGACTCACATCTGACTTTACAGGCCGACACATACAACCGGTCACTATATAGCATAGAAATTCACTTGTTTGCCTAAATAATATGCTTATTATTGTGGCAATTTCCTTGCTTATTCTGTTTATTGTGTCATTTAGGTATTTCTTTTACAGAAATAACCAATTCATGCTACCATTACATTAAATACGGGATATCATTGTGTTCTACAATCGTAGCACATCAGCCATTTCTAATACGTTTTTTCGGGACACAACTGTCCATGGAGAGACTGCCCCAACCAAAGTGGGACAGGTGGTGACCTTAGTCGCTGATCCTATGTCGGTGCGGCGCGCTGACATGCGGCTGTACACCTTCTCTGAGTGTAAACACTGACAGTGCATTGCGGGACTAACGCGGTCTTATGCGTATCCATTGCTCCTTGGACGGGTACACTTATGCCTTCGTGGCTTCTATTTGCTTCTCCGTTAATTTGGGACGGGACTATGTTGCATACTGTACGTGCGTTTCATTCTGCACAGGACCTGGCTGCTGCCATTACTATTGTGGGCGGACCGTGGCTGTCAGCACATTAGGTTGCTCACCTCATGCCGGCTTAGACACGCCTCCAGCCGCATCCTACCTGGGCTCGCTCACGTACACTACGCACGTGTCTGTGATTCCGGTGCACTCTCATTAATATGTATATGGCGCTACTGCGCCGGATATTCCATGCACCGCCGGCGCAGGCCTTACGCCGGCCTTGCGCCGAGCTTCATGAATCCCGGGGAGGGTCTAATTTTAAGGCAACTGTTCTTGGAATTCTTAACTATAAAGTTTACTTCTTCCAAACTCTGTTAGTGTTAATAAAATGCTTAATGTAGCTAGATATGATTTACTGATTTTAATTATCTCTGTGTAAAGCACTCTTAATTTATTCTACCCAGTAGTAGTTCCCACTGTGGACAAACAATGCCACATTTTTTACTGGTCTTGTGTGATCCATTTTATCACATCTTAGTGAATAACAGACCAGTGTATATTAGTTGTTTAAAGTTTAGCACACTTGTAAGATGGTTACAGGTGTTCATAAGTAACTCATTGTCAAAATTAGCCTTTAGTCCAGAATACCCAATTGAGATATTAAGTTGTATATAAGTGCTCTTAGTGATTTAATTTCCCATTTAGTGTTTTATTTATTTTTTTATTTACATTTACTGACCAGAAATGCCCAACTGACAGACCTTTTTCAGTATTGGGAAAAGGATCCAAAAACAGTTTTGGTGATGTAAATCAGATGGTATTAATTCATTTACTAAACATATACTACTAACCATACAGTAAAAATAATAACCAAAACAAATGTTGGAGAAATTAAGACAAAGGGACTATAAATGAAGTTACTACTTCTTGTCACAAAAGACATAAGATAAGGTAGGAGAGATTGTAGAATTACAAGAGAAATAGTTAATACATGTACTGTACATTACAAAAAAGATGAAAAAAATAACTGTTAATGTAAACCACTGCTGTCTGTAGACTAATCAGATAAAAGGTACAGACATCATAACACAAGTAACTAACACTTTTAATTAGAATGTGCAGCTGCATGCAGATGATTTTCAAATAACTCCACAGTGATATTTCTAGTTAGCTTGGACACCATTGTTCAATGAGGTGTTGAATCCATAAAATCTGCAATGTGCAAGTCTGGGCCAGAGTGTGGCAATAATGAAAAATAAACAGAAATCATCAGTTTCTTGAATTTATATATACAGATGTCAGAAGCATAGAGACGATCTAATATGTCATTGTAGTTTATACCCTTTGAAATATATGAGGAAGTGAAGAGTGGGTGGAACAAAATAATGATTTACAAGTAAAATTTAGTTCACTCAGGAACAGGTATTGGTTGAATTTAAGCCAGTGCAAATTTTAAGATAATAAACTGTGTTGGGCTCTACAGGATTCCAAGATGGTGGACATCCTGTAAGCAACGTTTCTCTACAGCTCTCATCACCAGAAAAAAAAAAAATAAACGCCAAATAGCCACTAAAATAAAACTTGGAAATTCCTCAGAAGAAGTTCCAAATGTTACCAGATACAGAAAAATTAAAAACTGGGAAAATTAATAAGTTTCAAGCTCAAATTGCCTTAAAAAAGAAGATAGAAAACTGCATACCTTTGAGTATATGTGCTGAGGCCTGCAGCCTTTACAGGGGAAAAAGAAAAGAATCTGCAAGATTTGCCAAATGTCTCAAACAACTGAAGAGATGGATTTACAAACTACAAAAACCAAGCTGTCATAAATCAGATCACCAGAAAAAGAAACAGTTATTAAAAGGCAAAGAAACTAAACCATAAGAAACTTCAAAATTGAATACTAAACAAAAATCAGAAACATCTTATAACATGGATGAACTTAAATCTGCATTCCTACCAATACAGACAGCTATGCAGGTCTTTTCAGAACAGATAACTGGGTTTGGAAATAACCTTGAACAAATAGCCAAACGTTTGGAAATAACAGAAGCCAAAGCCATACAAAATGAAATGAAAATAGAAGAACTTCAAAACAAAATTAAATCAAAAGAAGCATCCATAAAAGAAATCCAAGAAAAACTAGTAGATCTTGAGGGAAGAAGTCATAGAAATAACCTGTTAATAAGAGTCATACCTGAAAAATATGAACAGCACCAACTACAAGATACTCTTATACAAATCATAAGTAGTCTCCTAGAAGATGAAGGTATGGCTAAAAAAATGGAAATTGAGAGAATGTATAGAGCTCTTCACAAATCTCAGGACACAAGCAAGCCGAGGCAAGTGTATGCCAAATTTCTCAACTTTCAACACATGCAGAAAATACTACATACAGCTAAAACTAAAAAGTTTATAACCTGGAATGGACATAAAATAACCTTTGCCCAGGATCTGCCAATGCAAATAAAACAACAAAGACATTTGTTTTCGCCCTTCTGTGCATTCCTAATAAGCAAGAAAATCAAATTTCAATGAAATACCCCAGCTGCCTTTCCTTTCAGTACAAAGATCGCAGATTCCAGGGTAACTCACCAAAAGAAGGAAAAATGGCATTTCTACAGGCTTTCAATGCACTTCCCGACATGTGAAAATGCCAAGCATCAAATAGTAAATCCATGACTTGAAACAACAAACATAGGTTCATAGGTTCATAGATGTGTACAAGGCTAATGGGAACATTTACAAGCCTAGCTCATAGAAGTACCCTGGCATTATTCTGCCTGCCATTAGTTCCCAGTGCTTCTATCAAGTAGAGCCAGGCAGTGATCCCCAGAGTGAACTTTCTATTTCCCATCCACTCATCAAGATTTCTCTTGAAGAGGGCTAGTGAGGTGCTCTGATTGACATGTATGGGAAGTCTATTCCAGAGCATAGGCAGTCTCTGGGTTATGAATCTGTCCCTCCAACATGTTCTGTTGATTGTGGTAATGATGTTGAGGTCTCTGGAAAGTGTGGTGTGGAGGGATTTGGATTTCTTTAGATGTACCATTTCTTACAGAGCTGGGTCAGACATAGCTTTGTAAGTCAAGCAGAGATCACCTCTTTAGTAGAAGATATGAGACAGAGAATAGCTAGAGATTTTTGAGTCTGTCCATATAGGACATGTGTTTAAGGGATCCTCTTTGTGAGGTACTTTTGTGGCCTTTCCAGCTGTTGCATGTGTCTAGTGAGATACATGCCAAATGGGGCATTATACTCGATGATTGGCCTAATGAGGGAAGAGTAGAGAGAGATGATGACCTCTTTCTTTCTGGATGCAAAACCTTTGGTAATGAGATGTGCCACATAGAAGGACTTTCTGAGCACAGTGGCAATATGGTGGTTGAAGGAGAGGTTGCTGTGAACCTGTGTCCCCAGATCTCTTATAACGCCTTCAGTGTTCAGTGGGGTCCCATTGATGTGGTAATTAGTGGAACTGAGTTTTTCCCAAAGGGGATGACAATGCATTTTTGGCATTAAGTTTAAGGCCATGGTTTCAGCACCAGTCATTGATCTCAGTGAGGCTTTTCTGTAGGATGTCTACATCACTTAGGGAGTTAATAATGGCTCCCAGCTTGCAGTCATCTGCAAATTTGGTCAGCCAGAGTCCCTCCATGTTGGCCTGGACTTCTGAGAAGTAGATGCCAAATGGGTGCATTGGTGTATGATTTGACAGTCATGCATCTATTTTCCATCGACATGGGTGCCATGAAGTTAGTCACCTCTGCTTTTAGGAGTCCAAAGTCAGCTTTGGAGAAGTTTTTCATGGTGGTTACCTTTGTGGGAGAAGTTGGTTGAGATGTGGATTTCCATGGTGATTAGTTTGTGGTCGGATCTAACCAGGGAGGAATTGACTATTGGTGTAGAGCAACAGTTGCCCATGTTAGTAATAACCAGGTCAAGGATGTTGCTTCTTCTAGTGAGGGTAAGAATGAGCTGGTCCAGGGCATTGCTACTGATGAAATCCAGGAAGCGTCGGGCCAGTGTATTGGTGCATGAGTAGTTTTCCCAGTTGACGAAGGGGTAGTTGAAGTCACCTAGTATTAGAGTGTTGGGTTGGACCATAATAGTTTCCAGGGTGCTTAGGAACATGGAGTGAGAGTCTTGGAACATGGTTGGGGACCTATAGCAGACTATGACCTGAATTGCCATCTTACCCAATGTTAGTTGTACCTGAAGTATCTGAGATGCGTTATACTGGGCTACTAGTCTGGAGGTGTGCATATCCTTTATGAATATGGAGACACCACCACATTTGGAGCTTCTGTCCATGTTCTGGGGCCTAAAGGTGTGGAATGACTTATAGCCTGGTAGTGCAGGTGTGCTTTCTGCTGCTTTAAACCAGGTCTCCGTTACAGCACAAATGTCGATGTTCACCATTTTGAGGAGTGCTTTGAGCAAGTACATCTTGAGATTTAGACTTCTAGCATTGAGCAGCATGACCCTCAGATTGTATTTATTTATAGCTGTTATGGTGGCAATTTGTTCTTTGGAACATCGCCTAAAAAAAGCACTATAGGGGTGACAAGACCCTTAGCTATTATTCGGAAACCCAGGGGTGACAGATGCATGCCATTTCTTGCAAAGCATCAGAGTCTGTCAATCATGTCATCCCAAGCAGACAGATACTGGATCCCCTTAGAATGACACCAGAAACTTAGCCAGTTGTTGAAGTCAATCATTTTCTACTTGTACTGCAGTGTCATTCTTGGTGATGGTAGGATGCTACTCAGGGCTAGGGTTGTACCTGCCTGGGCCACATAATCTGAGAATTCCTCTATGTCTCTTTTCATGTAGCCCAGGGAGGTGTGTCTTAGGTCATTCACACCCACATGGACAGTGACAGAGTCATACTTGTACTCGTTGTGGAGTGACATGAGTGTGTGTGTTATGAGTCGGATTATGGCACCTGATAGACAACTGACTGTTTCCTTCTCCTTATTCAACCTAGTGAATGGGACATCAGTGTGCCTCAATATCAAGTCACCTATGATTAGTGTATTTGGCAAGCTGTTTTGCCTTAGGGGCTTAAGTTCAGGGGCACACTGTGTAGGTGAACTATGTGTCTTGTGGTTTGTGCTGTGTTGTGGTGGTCAAGTGCGTTTCTGCCTTGGAGGTCTCTGCTGTTTGGGTACATCCAAGATATAACAAAAACCAGAAAATAAAAGAAGAAATACCTGTTTTTCTCTGTTTTTAGCATCTCATTCCATCTGGCAAAAGAAGTTCCCATAGCAGCAGGAAGTAGACATTGTATGAAAAGAAGAAAGTTTCAAGATCCAGTTTCACGCTAGGACATATTTCAAGGTGGCACACCCCTATTTCCTCTGGCTGAGCAAATCGCTGAGCCTGGGACAACAGCAAGAAGCGAAATGAAAAAAAAAAACACTGTACTACATTAAAAAGTAGAGGAAATCAGGTCAAACAGAGTGGAAACCTTTTCCATTACCTAGAATGATTAGAATTTTACTGCAAACTGCAAGACAGATGCTTTTGAGGACATATGGTCTTAAAGGTATTGTATACTGCTACTGTTCTTTTTGAGCAGGGTTGCAAACAACTAAAGAGCATTTCCTTTGGAAAAAGGATAAGAATAGACATGTAATAGAATCAAATAACACCAAACTGAGCCTGGTGACCCTGACATATGTATGTTTATGCATATATGTATAAAATATGTACAAGTGTTTCTTTTTTTTTAATATCTTCACTACTACATTCCTAAACAAAGTATGTGGTGAGAAATTGCTGGCAAGCAAATGTAAGATAAATGGGTAAACCCTTTTCAAAGAAATGATGAGTAAAACAGTATTAGAGGGAACAAACCTCAGAATTATATTCAAACACCAATAGGTACATAAATCAAATTTTGAAGTATATTAAATATTTAGCCCTGTCTCACTGACTTGTTGTTTAAGTTTTGACACTGTTCTTATTTACAATTTAAAAGGCACTATTGTGAAACAGAGAGCATTGATTTAGGATACTGTGTTGTGCAGGAACATCCAGATCTTGAGTGCATTAGATTTTGTACTATAGAGTTGTCTTTTTTTAAATTTTCCTCACCTGTTACGTAAAATTGTTATAATGTTATGTCATGCATGATACACAAATTGAAATATTTTTGAAAATTACATTTTTTGACTCTCTTCCAGAATGGGTAAATAGGTGGTTAGGCACTAGGGCTTTTCTGGAAGAAAAAGGTGTTGCAATAGCTCTACTTAGATTAATAGAAACAGTATACATAACAATTCCACAAGGTATAAGGGAAATAGCTAAAAGTACTTTATAACCTGCAATGCAAAAAAAGAATGTGGATAATCGATTCATGAAATGGGAAAGGACTCCAATATAATAAGAAAAGAAAGTTACTTATGCACCTACTTTTTTAATCTAAGGCAAACATATTTTTTTTACAAGAAACCCATATGCTTGTTGACGATTGGGAGAAAGATAGAAAATATGGTTATCTAAATAAAATAATAGCATCAGGCAATATCACAAACTCCAAAGGAGTTGCAATTTTTATTAAAAAATCCTTCTGTTGGAAAATAAAAGAATGTGTGGCAGACCAAATTAGCAGATGGTGTTACTTTATTTGTATTAACACCCACTGTAAAAAAATATATAGTTTATTCTTAAATCTATATAGCCCATGTCTAGGACAGCAAGAATTTATTAAAATATATATCTTAATGAAATTCCCAAACTGCTATTATATATTAGGAGGTACCTGGAATATGATTCTTAACCCTGAAACAGACAGATCCACTAAAAACTCTCAAATTTTATTAATTCTAAATGATCTAGTACTAGATTACAAACTAGCTGACCAATACAATTTTAGTGGTAACAAATCATCATTTAGCAAATATACATATTACTCTCCCTGTTATAAATCATGGTCTAGAACAGATTTTTTCCTGGTCTCTGAGATAGTCCTTGAATCAAAAATAGATTATAAGATAGAACCCAGATTCCTCTCAGACCATTCTAAAATTATTATAGTGTTGGTCCCACCTCGTGACAAAAACAAGGTCAGGAAGCGTCGGGCCATTGTATTGGTGCATGAGTAGTTTTCCCAGTTGACGGAGGGGTAGTTGAAGTCACCTAGTATTAGAGTGTTGGTTTGGACCATAATAGTTTCCAGGGTGCTTAGGAACATGGAGTGAGAGTCTTGGAACATGGTTGGTGACCTATAGCAGGCTATGACCTGAATTGCCATCTTACCCAATGTTAGTTGTATTTGAAGTATCTGAGATGTGTTATACTGGGCTACTAGTCTGGAGGTGTGCATATCCTTCATGAATATGGAGACACCACCACCTTTGGAGCTTCTGTCCATGTTCTGGGGCCTAAAGGTGTGGAATGAGTTATAGCCTGGTAGTGCAGGTGTGCTTTCTGCTGCTTTAAACCAGGTCTCCGTTACAGCACAGATGTCGATGTTCACCATTTTGAGGAGTGCTTTGAGCAAGTACATCTTGAGATTTAGACTTCTAGCATTGAGCAGCATGACCCTCAGATTGTATTTATTTATAGCTGTTATAGTGGTAATTTGTTCTTTGGAACATCGCCTAAAAAAGGCACTATAGAGGTGACAAGACCCTTGGCTATTATTCGGAAACCCAGGGGAGACAGATGCACGCCATTTCTGGCAAAGCATCAGAGTCTGTCAATCATGTCATCCCAAGCAGACAGATACTGGATCCCCTTAGAATGACACCAGAAACAGCCAATTGTTGAAGTCAATCATTTTCTACTTGTACTGCAGTGTCATTCTTGGCAATGGTAGGATGCTACTCAGGGCTAGAGTTGTACCTGCCTGGGCCACATAATCTGAGAATTCCTCTATGTCTCTTTTCATGTAGCCCAGGGAGGTGTGTCTTAGGTCATTCACACCCACATGGACAGTGACAGAGTCATACTTGTACTCGTTGTGGAGTGACATGAGTGTGTGTGTTATGAGTTGGATTCTGGCACCTGATAGACAACTCACTGTTTCCTTCTCCTTATTCAACCTAGTGAATGGGACATCAGTGTGCCTCAATATCAGGTCACCTATGATTAGTGTATTTGGCAAGCTGTTTTGCCTTAGGGGCTTAAGTTGAGGGGCACACTGTGTAGGTGAGCTATGTGTCTTGTGGTTTGTGCTGTGTTGTGGTGGTCAAGTGCGTTTCTGCCTTGGAGGTCTCTGCTGTTTGGGTACATCCAAGATATAACAAAAAAACAGAAAAGAAAAGAAAAGAAGAAATACCTGTTTTTCTCTGTTTTTAGCATCTCATTCCATCTGGCAAAGGAAGTTCCCATAGCAGCAGGAAGTAGACATTGTATGAAGAGAAGAAAGTTTCAAGATCCAGTTTTACGCTAAGATATATTTCAAGGTGGCACACCTCTACTTCCTCTGGCTGAACAAATCACTGAGCCTGGGACAACAGCAAGAAGTGAAATGAAAAAAAAACACTCTACTACATTAAAAAGTAGAGGAAATCAGGTCAAACAGAGTGGAAACCTTTTCCATTACCTAGAATGATTAGAATTTTACTGCAAACTGCAAGACAGATGCTTTTGATGACATATGGTCTTAAAGGTATTGTATACTGCTACTGTTCTTTTTGAGCAGGGTTGCAAACAACTAAAGAGCATTTCCTTTGGAAAAAGGATAAGAATAGACATGTAATAGAATCAAATAACACCAAACTGAGCCTGGTGACCCTGACATATGTATGTTTATGCATATATGTATAAAATATGTACAAGTGTTTCTTTTTTTTATCTCTTCACTACTACATTCCTAAACAAAGTATGTGGTGAGAAATTGCTGGCAAGCAAATGTAAGATAAATGGGTAAACCCTTTCAATGAAATGATGAGTAAAACAGTATTAGAGGGAACAAACCTCAGAATTATATTCAAACACCAATAGGTACGTAAATCAAATTTTGAAGTATATTAAATATTTAGCCCTGTCTCACTGACTTGTTGTTTAAGTTTTGGCACTGTTCTTATTTACAATTTAAAAGGCACTATTGTGAAACAGAGAGCATTGATTTAGGATACTGTGTTGTGCAGGAACATCCAGATCTTGAGTGCATTAGATTTTGTACTATAGAGTTGTCTTTTTTTAAATTTTCCTCACCTGTTACGTAAAATTGTTATAATGTTATGTCATGCATGATACACAAATTGAAATATTTTTGAAAATTACATTTTTTGACTCTCTTCCAGAATGGGTAAATAGGTGGTTAGGCACTAGGGCTTTTCTGGAAGAAAAAGGTGTTGCAATAGCTCTACTTAGATTAATAGAAACAGTATACATAACAATTCCACAAGGTATAAGGGAAATAGCTAAAAGTACTTTATAACCTGCAATGCAAAAAAAGAATGTGGATAATCGATTCATGAAATGGGAAAGGACTCCAATATAATAAGAAAAGAAAGTTACTCATGCACCTACTTTTTTAATCTAAGGCAAACATAATTTTTTTACAAGAAACCCATATGCTTGTTGACGATTGGGAGAAAGATAGAAAATATGGTTATCTAAATAAAATAATAGCATCAGGCAATATCACAAACTCCAAAGGAGTTGCAATTTTTATTAAAAAATCCTTCTGTTGGAAAATAAAAGAATGTGTGGCAGACCAAATTCGCAGATGGTGTTACTTTATTTGTATTAACACCCACTGTAAAAAAATATATAGTTTATTCTTAAATCTATATAGCCCATGTCTAGGACAGCAAGAATTTATTAAAATATATATCTTAATGAAATTCCCAAACTGCTATTATATATTAGGAGGTACCTGGAATATGATTCTTAACCCTGAAACAGACAGATCCACTAAAAACTCTCAAATTTTATTAATTCTAAATGATCTAGTACTAGATTACAAACTAGCTGACCAATACAATTTTAGTGGTAACAAATCATCATTTAGCAAATATACATATTACTCTCCCTGTTATAAATCATGGTCTAGAACAGATTTTTTTCCTGGTCTCTGAGATAGTCCTTGAATCAAAAATAGATTATAAGATAGAACCCAGATTCCTCTCAGACCATTCTAAAATTATTATAGTGTTGGTCCCACCTCGTGACAAAAACAATAAACTCAAATGCGCATCATGGTCTTTAAACCCAAACCTCTTACAAAAGAAGGATGTTACCAAGAAATAAATAATGTGCTACTTGAAATAGACAATAATCCTCTAGATAAGTACACACCAAATGATGTACGGTGGGCAGCTAGCAAGGCAAGAATGAGGGGCAGTTTAATTCAGAAACCATCCCATTACAAAAAAGTCTACTGAGAAGAAGAAAACAAACTACAAACCAAGTTGAAAGAAGTTGAAATGAAAATCCAAAACAACTATAGCTCAGACCAAAAACACAGATGATAAGCTTGCAAAAAGAACTATACATCTTATACTCAAAACTATATTCTTTTATTGAAATAAAGATGCTAGCTAGATATGCTGACAGTGCTTAAACCCCTTCCAAACTATTAGCAAGAATAATCGCAGCCAAAGAAGCAATACCAAGTATAACAGAATTAGAATACGAAGGGAAAAAATTAGTACAAATCAGGAAATAGCAAAGACCTTTGAAGACATATACAGAAACTTATATGGACCAGAAAAGCAAACTAAACCAGAAGATCATAAACATTTTCTAAAAAAAACTTAACCTTCCCAAAAGTAAATGAACAACAAAAATAAATGTTAAGGGCCCCATTTACAAAGGAAGAAATCCTAGCTGAAATAACTAAACTTAAATCAAGTAATGCACCAGGACCAGATAGTTTCACAAATGAATTTTACAAAACTTTTCCCAAAAACTAGCAAACAACTTACTAAAACTGTACAACCACATCAGGGAGTTTGGCATTATAGATCCATACCTAAACATCTCCAGAACTGTTTTTATTCAAAAACCTAAATCAGAAAAATCAAATCCACTAAATTATAGACCAATTTCACTAATAAATATTGACATTAAAATCCTAGCTGCTCTCCTAGTAAATAGGCTTCAAAGAGTATTATCAATAACTCTCTCTCCAGAACAAGCTGGGTTTATGCACTCTAGGCAAACCTGGGACAACACACTTACCTTAGATGCAATAATGAAACTATGTGAAAAAGAAAAAAAAAACAAGGTATGCCCTAGCATTAGACACTAGCAAAGCCTTTGTCAAAGTAAATAAAGAATTTTTATTTGAAACATTGTCATCCTATAATATTCCAAATGAATTTACTGACATAATAGGAATGATATGCAAATGCTCAAACTCATCAATTAAAATAAATAAAATTGAATCCAAACCAATAAAAATTGTAAATGGTACAAGACAGGGTTGTCCCCTTTCTCCATATCTTTTTCATTTATATATTGAACCCTTATTCCTTTTCATAATCCAGTGCACTTATCATCACATACCAAAGGTTCTAAACAATAAACTCATCCTAACAGCTTTCGCAGAAGATGTCAATATTTATTTTGAAACTCCTAATACAGACCTCAATAAAATCTTGAAATCTATTAAATCTTTCTCAGAAATATCAAACTATGAAATTAACACATCCAGATCTAAAATCTTCCCAATTATTCAACTAGGCCACAAAGAATATTACTTCCTGGACACGCTAATTCAAATAGATTACACCCTCAAATATTTAGGAATATTTTTTGATCAAAATCAGAAGTCAATAATGCCAAACAATTTAGGGAATCTATGGACACAAGTAACTCATGACTTCTGTAGGTGGAAAGATATGAAGCTATCAACCTTAGCTAAGGTTGCAGCTGTTAAAATGAATGTTCTTCCTAAGGTGATTTATCAATTAAATGCAACAAATACGAGCATCCTTAAAAAAGTCTTCCCAAATATTTGCACAGAAATATCAAGTCATCTGGTACTCAAAATACACAATGATCAAATGCTCTAAATTAATTCTGCCCCAAGAAAGTGGGGGACTTGGTCTTCCAGATTTCAAGCTATACAACAATATAATTTATTCAAATAAAGTAATCCAGATATCAAATTATTCCCCTATGGCCAATGAATGGTCACCGACATGGGTCAAACTATGGTTCAGACATGCAATATTATTAAATATTATTCGCAAAGCCCTACCCTTTCTCCAGAAAGAGTAATTTAAGAAAATTGGTTGCACAAAGTGTTAAGAAATAATATAATATTCTGGAAAATACTTGAATCTATAAACCTAGTGCATACTTTGATTCTTCTATAACTTATACATTTAAATCCTAATCTTACATTTAATAACAATATGATAAATCTCAATCAATATCCACAAATTAAAAAATGTGTTCTATACAATATTCTCAAAATAAAAGATAATACTATAGAAGAGACTAAACAAAAGTTGAAGCTTAGTAAAAAATATATAATAATTCTAAGACAACTTAAATATCTGGCTGCCATGCTGGGTAACTTTAACAATTCAATACAAATAGACATCAATACTATAACAACACTGCTTCAATGCCTTTCTTACAAAAAATGCTCTCTAACAGATACAAATTAATTACATCTATCAAATACCAATCATCTTTGGGTCTATATTATAACATCGAAGTCTTAAAACTTCAAATGTTATAATATCGACCCCAATTCAGCGAACGCTTGAAATAGCGAAGCTGCAAAACACTGAATATTTTCCTAGGGAAAGTATTCAGTGGGCCATTTCTGCGGCTTCGCTATTTCCTTGACTGTGGTGCAATGGTGACGGACTGGGGTTAAGGTAAGTGTGCGAACGTACCGAGGTAAGGTGAGTGTGTGATAGTTAACGACCTTAGGGATAGGGAGCGGGTAAGGTGAGTGTGCGATAGTTAGGGACCTCAGGGTTAGGGAGTGGGTAAGGTGAGTGTGCGTTAGGGACCTTAGTGTTAGGGAGTGGGTAAAGTGAGTGTGCGTTAGTTAGGGACCTTAGGGTTAGGGACCGGGTAAGGTGAGTGTGCATTAGTTAGAGACCTTAGGGTTAGGGTTGGGTTAAGGTAAGTGGATAGCTAGTAGTGTATGTACAGTTTAGTGCAGGGTTCTGTGAAGTGTGTATGTGTGGATTATGTATTTTGGTGAGCTTATGCTGTGTGTGTATATTCTTGGAACAGCAAATTTTTTCCCTTTGAAAAAATTTGCTGTTCTGAGCATTCGAGTATATCACATTTCAAGATTCCAAGGTCGAGCTTATGATGTTCGACATTTTGATATAGACCCTCATCTTTACTGTTTCTGCCTACTGGAATGAGAAAATGCAAAAATTACAGATGAACAAAAATCCAGAACGATAGAAGCTACACTAAAATTATTCCCATTCAAGAGCTTAATTTATATGCAATTGATGATGAACAATAATGCCTACTACACATCAATAATTTTAAATAAATTTAATTCAAACTACCCCCCAAACTGCCCCTACTGTCCAACAGTCAATGCTGATCTTTTTCACATCTTATGGGGATATAAATTTACATAAAAATTATAGTGTTCTTTAAAGATGAAGTTAGAAAAAATGGATTATGAGCAATCAACATTATCATGGGGATTTGCTATCTTACATATAACCCCTAAAAAATTGCTCAAGCAGGACACACAGATATTAGTCACACTAAATGAAACTATATGTCACCCAAAACTGGACAGACAGAACCAAATTATCATGGGAGGAGTTCAAAAACAAAGCTAATAGATATATCACAGCACATAAATAAATAACAAGCGATAGTAATAAGCGTGCATATTATCAAAATTTTTGTAGTCTCCTTCAGAACCACATTCTAAAAGAATGAATATTATCCAAAGAAACAAATCCCTATATTATATACAAAACTCCCTTATACCAAATAAAGTACAAATCAAAGATGCTTAGACTAGCAACTTAAGGATGAAATATACAGTTACGTCTCTCATGTTTCTGCCTTAGCTGTTGTTGCACTTGCTGTAAATGTTGTATATAGTGTGTTAGAGTCTACTACACCATGCAGTTAGGATAACTCTATACATTTTTCTGTTATAAATTGAAGATAAATAGTAAAGTGTTTTATCCTCTGTTACTCAGAAGAAATAGAACCTGATTGCATGTTGAAACAAACATTACTTTGTATCTGACAATTCTCAAGATTGTTTGTATTTTGTTGTTTACTGTAAATACTTTTGAAAACTAAATAAAAATAAATATGGAAAAAAAAACTGTGTTGGGCTCTACATGATGACTCACCACGAATCTGACAGTACTTTTATCACCCTGCTTTAGTTTATGAAAAGGGAGAAAGTGAACGTTACTGTCTGTATGCACAGACTAGAGAAAGAATGAGAGGAGATAAATTGATGGTACAGAGAGCTGAGAGCTATAGCTGAGACAGTTCCTAGTTCTTTAAGTATTACCAGGTTTCTTTTTCATCTGACCTAATAAAATACATAAAACCTATCAAACCAGCACTTATAAGCAATGGTTAATCTAAGTCATTTTGAGAAAATGTTTTTCATAAAATTATTAAAACAAGATCCGAAAGCTTTGTGATTTAAAGACAGCCAAAATAGTAGTACAGCTACCACTCTCATTCTTGGGATCTCTGTGGGAAAAAGTTTTGGTTTGGTTAGTGCTGATATGTCTCCAGAAGAAAATAACCAAGCTAATATGAAGTCAGCTCACAAAAGAGGCAATGTTATTCGAAAGGTGGATAGTATGACATTCGGCATACATGCCCTATATGGCATCACTACAGTGCTCTGATATTTGTTAACATAATGACTACTTCACTTTCAGGAAGTTTTTCATCAGGCTATTGACTGCATTTGAAAATTTTTGCTATCTGTGTATGAAGGGCTTTATCTCTAAACTGTTTTGATGTATTCTTATGAAGTTTGCTAGGAGTAACATTGAGATAGGTGCTATAAACATATTCTTGTTTTGTGTGCCTTACTTTAAAGAAAAACAATCAGCAGTATATTGAATTTCAATAATGATTTTTTTTTTACTTCTGTGCTATAAACATAAAAAATAAAAAGATCACTTTCATACAGAAATGGACATTCTTATTGGCCTGAAGTCACAACTGCACTATTTTGATAGCTTTTATGCTTACACTGAAGAGAACTGATATGCACTATTAAAACTGAATATTTTTTAAAATGTTACCATTTGTCAGTTTATAATGAACATTCTGATCTTATTTTAACCCTCCACAGAAGTATCAATTTACCTATACTGGGCACAGAATTTCTTATAAAATGTTCACAAGATACCTGGATGTTCAGCCTTATGTTACATAAACTATAGGATCATAGCTCTCCAGGCAAGGAGATAACACGATCTCAAATATGCACATAACTGTCTGCACTTTTGTACGTGGAATTTGTATTGTAATATTTAGGATGACAGAAAACACTTCTTTTTATGAAATACATATTTAGATATGATGTCATAAGATCACAGCTATGCTACAACTTTGATGCCTATCTCTAGTTTGGTAAGTTTCACGTACATTATTTCAGATACATAAGATTACTGTGAGTAAAATGACCAAATCAGAGTAATCTAACAGTTATGGAGACCAGCAAATATAAAATCTTGCAATTAAAACTGCCATTTTTGCAATGTTAAAATAAATAAATAAATAATGAATAACCATATTGTCTCGGCACCCAATGTTCTGACCATATAATCAGGTGCCATGATAAAAGCTCATAAATAGCAAAAGTATTAATAAATACACTGAAGAAAGGGAACACTCAATGAGTTCTGTGGAACATATAATGTTAATGATGAAGAGAATACATCATCCCATATGAGTGATTCTGCCCTATCTTGAATAGTTGGTGAGCCATATGGAGTCAGTGAAGGAGAGTCACTCTGGCACTAAACATCCTAGATGGCTGTGAGGGTTGAATGTATTAATTGCTTTAAAAAGGCCAATGAACAGTATTCCTTCAACCTTGCTGCAAGTCAGATGAATGCAGAGTTTCTCACTGGCCTCTCTGAGAGTGGGATTTGTACCATGACTGCATCTTAAACAGTATCTGAGATGATATTATTATTAATGAAGTGCTGGAGAAGATAATCATATATTTGTGTTTTCTTTTTTTGTACAATTTTTGAGAGCATACTTATGATGATAATTCTTAAAAACACTCAAGGTACTTTCTTTATATAGTGATACCACAGGAACTTGTTTCAAAAGTCTAGGCACACTTCTTTCTCTGTTTAAGCAGCTGATTAGCATAGACAGTCAGTAAGCCACAGATTTGGCAGGAGCCTTCAAGAATTCTGTAATAAAAAGTCAATGCAGGATAGACCACTTTTAGGTTATAAAGGTGTTTACAAGAAACATTTTAGGGGCAATCTGCCAAACTAAATTCTGAAGTGCAGTCTAAAGCAGGTAGTGATACTGGCATCGTTATAAGAAAAAATGGGGAAGGAGTGTGTATATGACTAGGATATTTAATTTCATCATTGGTGTTACACAACTTCTGTTAGCTTACTAATTAATCTGTTTGTTTTGAGAAATTATTACGTTGATCTAGAACCAAAAATGAGTTTCTTTTTCTAGAGATTTGGATATGATTTAACATATTTTGTGTAATAAAATTGCTATAATTCAGCATTTATGATGATTATCATTGCTATTATTAATATGTTTATTATTGTTATTATTATTATTATTTGTCAGATAGTTGAAAAATGCTCACACTGTGTTGTCAGGTCTTTAATTTTCTTTTTTTATGGAATGACCCCAGAGAGATTTGTGGCTCTAATTTGGTACTTCTAAAAAATAACACTGTCACCTATAGTAGCCCAGATGGTGAAATATATTAGTGAAATAACCATGGATCTGTAGGGACAGATTTTCTATGCACTTCCCTAATGCAAAACCTGATCTTAGAAGCCCTTAGAGGTATTTAACATAAGCTTGTTAAGGGGACCCATGCACTGATAAGATCAGGAGATCAGATCTCACTATAGGGGTTAAAAGTGAATAATGCCAGATAGCAATGAACAGTATTTGAAGCTTTTAAAAACTGTCAGAACTTAACTCTGCTACAGAGAATGAGGTGTCAAACAGCCTTAAAAGGCATTATTGCTACAGAAAAGCACTTTGTTTTTGCCTGCTGTCTATAACTCTCACTTACCCTGATATTGCAGAATATCCCAATTTTACCTCATATGTTTTCCTTCTCATATATATATATATATATATATTTTATTTACAGATCAGTGTGTGTTACATTCAGTCAGTAATACTAGGTATTGTATTTAAATGCCTCGTGCTGTCATAAAAAATTGCATTGAAGCAAAGCATGATGTTCTATGAGCATTTCGGGTGCATTAGAGCAATATTTAAAATCTGTCCCTGATTTTGGTCTTTTGTTTCCCCGTTATTTTTGGATTTGTCCTGAATTAAGAAGTTGAGAGTTATGATGTTGTATGTTTGACAGTACCGCTAAGTGCTGTAGCAGATTTCGCTGCCAGTATAAAACACTTTGTGTTTCTACAGATTTTCTTTCTCACTTCTTTTTTCCTGCAATCGGTATTACATGGAGCAAAGAAAGCTCCATACACCACAGAAAATTATGATTGGGTCTCATTGCTCATGATTCTTTATTATGTGCTCTCACCATGAATGCATGTCAAGATTCACTTTGTGAGCTTTGCTTTGAAGGTGACTTTTTGCTTCCATATTTCAAACACATAATAAGCTGGTTATGATCAGAAACCCAGTCGTACTCCTCTATGTCAATAGCAACCTGTACATCATACCTCTTGTTTCCAAAAAGCAGGATGAATTTATGGGTGCCCATTCAGTCTCACGGTTTACATTAAATGGAGTGAATATATCACTTTGTTTTATACATATAAGAACATTTTCCCAGAGGTGGTAAAAGTGCAGAAATATAATAATAAATCTATCAGTCCAGCATGTGTTATTTGTTTACTAATGGAGATTCAGGACTTTAGTTTGAGTGTTTCGGAGTAATTTTCTGTGTAAAACTGTAGGAGATCAAGAAAGCTTGGGTTATTAACATCATCAAATGCTACATGTAAATCATCACGCAGAAGTCTGTCAGAGACAGAGTATAACGTATAGCTTCATACCTGTCTTAGTAGCTGAGGGCCCTTATTCTGGTGATTTTTTTTAGTTTGACTCCTCCAAGGCTTTTCTAGCTGGGCAATATGTTTGGTTAGATATATACCAAAATGGATACTATACTCAATTATCAGTTTGATTTGGGGAAGGGTATATAGCAATATCTTCTTTCTGACCTGGATGGGGATACCTTTAGTAATTAACTTGTTCAGTCCTGAGCATTAGGAAGCTATTTAATCCCCATACTTCCTGATGTCTTCTAAGCCAGAAAAATACGCCTACTGAAAGTTTTCCACAAAGATCTTCTACTGACAACACACTACATAAGGCTTACATTATCTGATAAATGATACACATTACAAAGATTGTCAACTATGAACGTTTTTCAGTAGACAATGGACTACACACTAGTGCTACCATCAAAGCACTGCATATAGGGGCTAGTTTTATATTGCACACTTATGAAAGAAAACTGATATTTTATTTGCCAAAAATTGCTAGTGTTAATGTCAAACAAAGGATAATTGGGATAGACCCAATATATCTGTAGCACAATTATTAACCTTTTTGAGAGCTTTCCAATGATGTATGATAAGATGGGGTAATATATTGCTATTTTTATGAAATTGCTAGATCCATGCAAATTATGCATATACCAGTTTCAAAGAATTTCAAAACAGTATTAATTTATAAAACCATGTCTGTTTAATGGTAAGTGTCAAAGGCAATATTCCGACCCTTATTATTTTGCATAAGAAGATATCATTTTTTTTACCTTTAGGATGCACAGCTTTTATGAAATGTATGCAAGTTATAAAAATATAGCTAATAGTCATAAATATTTTACCATTAACATACATCTGATAGCTTCTTCACTTTAACCACTATGCTTTAATGTCATTTTTATTCATACAAACTGTTTGCTTATACAACACATGGCATGATATTATCACATGCCATGCTTTCTTTATTAACATAAGCATGAAAAATATCTTATATTTTTCATATCCTTTTGCAAACACTCCTTAATAACTCTAGCATTGTACAGCCCATGCATACTTTTTCACTAAGCATGCTTAGAAAACCATGTCAACTTTTAGACTGCAAATTGCCACCTTAGTTTTAGGTATGCATCTGTACCAAGACTTCAGAAATAAGACTTTGAAACACTGACAAGTATACTCATTTCAGGAGTATAGAGAAGTATACTGTAAAGATAGGTATACTCTTACAGAATACATAGGAACACTGCTTTCCTGATGAGTATACTCTTGTTGGAAGCAATGAGTTAATGAGGTGAGGTGGAAGGATTTCGCGAGTACTTTTACTGCAAGGTGTTCAAAGGATAAGGTGTTGTCTAGCAAGGCATTGAGATCTTGGATAGCCATAATAGTCCAGAGTGGGATGTTGTGTACAGTGTAAGCTGTTCTTTATATTTGTTTTATCAAACACTTGTTTGCAGTTAATTTAATCCTGTTAGTAATACATAACTGATCTGCATGGTTTTGTTTATCCCTTGCTGTAATAAAACTGTATTATCTGCTTTGTAAACAACAAAATCCAACTTGCAGTCATCAAGATATTTATTCAGTCATATGTCTGGTTTGAAAAGCTGAAGTGTACATGCCCAACAGAAGGTATCACAGAATTCCACTGTCACATAGTTTTGCCTTCTGAGGTGGAATCTACTGCTTTAGATACATTGGTTCTTTCTGTCAGCCAGTTTGTTATTCATTATACAAGCTTTTTAAGCTGATTTACAATTCCAGCATGTGAGACATTGTCAAATTTCTTGGCCATATTCAGGCATCCTCCATGAACTTTATGGCCACTATCTGCTGATTCAGTGACTCTCCTGAAGAAATCTACTAAATTAAGTAGACATGATCTTTTGAAAAAAAAAAAAACATTGTTGTGGTTCTAATAAGACGTGTTATATTAGAGCTTATGAAATCAATATAATACATTAAATGGCTTTTCACATTACGTTTGTTAGGCTGTTGAGTCTATATTTCCCAGGAGCAGCATAACTATACCCAATTTCCTTACCTCAGGAACAAACCCTGTGGCTGTGCATTAGTTCAACAGTTTAAGGAGGTGTTTAGACAGAACATGTCTGTGTTATTAATTAAGATCCAAGTATAGTCAGGCCCAAAGAAATGGTATTTTCATTTTTAGAGAATACAATCATCTTTGGATGAGAAATGGAAGTAGAAATTTGTGGAACTTCAATAACTATGCCTGGTCTAAAGTCAACACTAAATTTATCTGCAAGTATATTGGCAGTATTTAGGGGTTTTGTTTATTTATTTATTTATTTTCATCTGTTTATCCTTGTTATCCAGACGAGTCTCACTAAGCAAATATCCTCTTTTAGGGAAGAGCTGTGGTGGAGTTAATACGGAATGGTGTCAGGGGGCTGTTGCAGTGGGGAGGAACAGTACCAAGATGGAGGAGCAGAGAAGGCAGAATGCTGTGAGTAAAGACAGACAAAATGAGAAGGACATAAATGCTGAGTTTGAATGAGAAGAGATTGATGGTAATGAAGATCGAATGGTGATTAGGAGTAGTAATGCTTCTGGATTTATTTAATCATATTTCTCCAGAAAATGGGGAAATGGAAAGTTTGAGTAAAGAGGTGGATTGTATAATTGGAATAACAATGGAAGCAGGCATGCAGGTTTATCTGGAAAAGGGGAGAAGTACAAGGGGATCTGGAACAGAAGACAAATAGTGTGTACTCAGCTAATGGAAATATGAGTTTTAAGGGTGTGCGCTGACACCATGGTGGCAACACAAGACAGCACATAATTTTATTATTTGTGCATATGGTTAAAACAGAAAATGAACATATCAGAGCCAATGAAAAAGAAGAAAGAAACATGAAGGAGAGCAATATATGAATAATGATTGTTGGTTGTTGTTGTTGTTGTTGTGTCTTTCAGCTTTTCCCTGTTAGGGGTCGCCACAGCGGAACTCCGGTCCACTAATGATTGGCAGTTGATTTTCATGTGCCGAGTTGCCGGCCCTGACGCACAACCTTCAACGAAGGTACGCCCATTCAAGCATGTCTCCACATAGAAGACGCTTTAGCTGAGAATCGAGCAGGACAACGTCTTATTGTGAGGCGACAACGCTACCGCAGCACCACCTCTTCAGTATGAATAATGATTGTTGGTAAGGACTAAATTAAAAGATAATGCCAGAATAGACAGATATAAAGTTGTTCACTTATTATTTTGCCATTATTATTTAAACTGTAAGATATAAGAGCTTTGGTACTTATGGAGGCATATGATTTCTGTGAAATGACTTTTAGGGCATTTAATGTTTGTGAATAAAGTAGAACAAATGAAAATGGCTGCACCTTTTAAAGATAATCCTGGGGATTCTATAATCTCCATGTAGGCTTAGCCCGAAGACTACATTACATGTTTTTTCGATGACCAGCAGTTCTAATTACATATGCATGCCACTCACCACATTTAAATGTTAATAAGCATGGTTTCACGACTGGCAGACAAGAAACTCTGTGAAGCAACATGGACACCAACTAACATGTAAACCTGTTTACTTACAGGCAAACTCGGTCTGCGAGATTGTGTGGAATGTTAGAATGATTACCAGGGTTACTGATAAAGCAATCTTTATAGTTCCCACACATTACATGGAAGTGTATACAGTGTAGAGTTTTGTGGAAAACTGTTCCAGGCATACTGAATAAAGTTGTATAAATGATCAGTAAGGGTACATAGACTGCATTATAAATAAATGGTCAGGGGAAGTGTGTGTATCAAAAGGACACATGGATGAATTGTAGGAATGAACACAGGGGGTGAGGACAGGTGAAAGATGGCAATGTACAGCAAACTAGGGCATGTCAATGAAGACAGGTGTAGCATGAACACTAATCACATATCAATAATATATGGTACAGACTGCACAGTTATTGTATATTATGTTACTGTCACACAAGGTGACATATCAATGTAGAAGATTTGTTGTGATATAGGCATCCTGATATTAGCAATGGAGAGGACATATATCAGGAATGGTACATACAATATGGGTTAGGTGCATATTGTAAAACTGTACAAAATGAGTTGACTGAATATGATTGTAATGTCAGCATAGGTCTCAACCAAGTGGGACAAAAAGTAGCAGGCTTGTGGACAATGGTAGACAGAAGCACACACAATCACAGACAATATCAGAATAATATCACCAGTAATCCCATAACTTAAAATATGTCATTGTGAATGATCATAGATGGTTATGCAAGAACACACTTGTACAGCTATTACAGTTCATCAGCAATTTCTGAGGGGAATCAAGCACACCTTCCTCAAGATTTAACATCGACCTGTATTTGAAATTATGAGCAATCCTGGTCAGTTTACAGATATGCATGCCATATATATATCTATATATATATATATATATATATATATATATATATATATATATATATATATATATATATATATATATGCCACAACCAGTGCTTTCACAAAGAAATCCATGCTATCAATGCTGTCTATCAGCTGTGTACTTACTGTGTGCATCACAGTTATACGTCTTATACATTAATTTTGTATAGCACCTTGAAAGGGGTTCCACACCACCAGCCACTAATGTTTAACTCATTACCACCTAGTGATATGTCCAGGTGCTTCTGCATTTACATCCTACTGAGGTATCAATATAGCCTGTTCACATTTGTAATAAAAATGTAAAACCATGCTACATACAAGTTATTGAAAGATTTCAACTTAAAGCTTACATGATGTGCCACGCAGCCACACTGATTTCTGACCTTGTCTGGTCCTGCTTAACAGATAGTAATTGTTCTTCATATTCTATTACCTTACATTGTAGTAATTTTCATATTTTTCAAAATATCTTAACAACCAAGTAACACAAATATAACTGCTTAGCCCCATATGAAAGGTCACAGACAAATGAACAAAAAATTGCTGACAGTATGTCTGTGGTTTGAGTTGTTACTGAGATATTCTAAATTGTTAACAAAATATTACAAAGTTAATATTACTGTGCTTAGTATTACTTATAAAATCTGGTTTAAGAGCTAGAATCTAAAGAGCATTACAACTGCAAAGATTTATTTGTGCTGAACAGTTTGCGATGTACATTTCTGTAGTAACCCTTATGGTTTCAGACATATGGACGTTTTTTGAAATGTGAGGCAATAACATGATTTTGTCAAAAAGCTCTGGATAAAACCATTAGAAATTAAAAGTATAAGCTGCCAGAGTGCCAGTGGAGTTAATGACTTAAGCAACAAAAAGTATACATGGGTATGGCTGATAGGATGCGTGGGAGCTCACTGTGGCAAATGTGGTGCAACTGAGTAACGTATCCCTGGAAGATGTTCAGGAAGGTTCATGGAAAAGGGTGCATTGTACTCATTTATTTGTGTGATAAGGGCTGAAAACAATGGGACTGTAATACCCTTTGATGTGGATGCCCTGCAGATACTCAGCAGTTGTGCTACATACAAGGAAGTAGTCACCACTGTGGGCACATGCTAGTGGACATTCTGCATACCATCCACCTGAGTACACTGGTCACATACCACTTGATCTGCTCATATGGGTGTGCTGTCTATATTATAATTATCTTGTGTATTTTCTTTTATATTGGAATTAATCCCCCCATGATTTTTATTCATCTACTGTGTCTCCATGGCTATGGTATTGATCCTTTCTGTGTGCTGATATTCTATGCATTATACCAATACCACACTTGGAGTCAATGATTGTCCACAATTTGCAGTCCTCCACAAAGTTAGTTGGACATAGGATGTGTAAGTCAGTTTTGATGTCTGAGATTTAAGTAATGGACAGGAAAGGAATTAGCACAGAGCCCTCAGATAAGGACCTGGTCAGTGGAATCTAGACAGAGGTGATTTCACACATTGCAACATATTTATCTGTCATGTATGTGATCCAGTTGTCTACGCTATTGGTGACATAGCTATTTATGGCCACTAGAGACAGTTCCTCTGTACAACCTGACTGTGGATTTGTGTCAAATGCCTTGCCAAGGTCAAGTTACACAGGATTATACTGTTGTGATTATGCACGCCCTTGATAACCTTCTTGAAAACAGTGAACAGGTGTAGCAGACATGATATAGCCTTAACAAATCAAATGTGGATTGGTACACAGTCAGGAGATAGCTTGTATCCTTTTAGAAAAGGTCCATGATGACTCCTTGGCCTACCTGACAGATGAGAAGAGTAAGGAAGCATCTATAACTCCATGCTCCTGGTGATGGTCACCCCAGTCAGAAGGATGCATATTACTGTACACCCTTTAATGGGAACAAGGCTGTTTGGAGGCTGTGTTGAAGTACAGACCAAACTGTGTCTGGTAGGTCAGGGTTTACGTCACTCTATAGGCAATCTGTGATGCAGTCAGGGGCCATTGATTCTATGTTATTAGCCATAGAGAGCGCACAGATGAGCTGCCCTTGTCAGAATAAAAACTGAGTAATGTCTGCCTGTATACTTTAGCTGATTGCCAGTTGTGATAGGGGGGTGTGAGACAAACTGTCAGCTAGCAGATTGTCTGTCACCTCCAGTTGTGTATGTCTGGTGGCATCCACACACAGATCCGTGCTTACTTATGTATCCCACTTAACATTTCATATGTATTGGAATAAATCATTTATGAAAAGACCTCCAAATACAACCTTGGTCATTCATCACATTCCTTACACTGTTGCTATGCACACAGTCATACAGCTATACCAATGTCACATACTTACATCACTTGCACAACATATCCCTATATGTGTTTCATGGGAAAGCTGGGCTTGAGTGGCCTAATGTCACATCAGGACACATTATAGCTAAGTTGTTTGTGGTGGGTCTATATTAGAACATCAAAGTTTAAAAACTTTGAATGTTCTAATATCAACCCCTAATCAGCAAACACTGAAAATAGTGAAGCTGCAAAACACCAAATTTCTTCCTAGGGAAGGAATTTGGTTGGCTGTTTCTGTGGCTTCACTATTTTCAGCACTGCGGTGGAAAGTTACGGGTTGGGATCAGGTAAGTGTGTGATTGTGTGGATGTGAGGGTTAGGGCGCAGGTTAGGTGAGTTAGGGTTGGGGTGCAGGTCAGGTAAGTGTGCGATTGTGTGGACATGAGGGTTAGGGCAGGGTAGGTGAGTTAGGGTTAGGGTGCGGGTGACGTGAGTGTGCAATAGTGACGGACCTTAGGGATAGGGTTTGGGTTAAGGTAAGTGGATAGATAGTAGTGTTTGTACAGTTTAGTGTAGGGTTAGATGTAGGATTTTAAGTGTATGTGTGTGGATTGCTGTTTGTTTGGTGTGCTTGTGTTGTGTGTATGTGTGTTGGAACAACAATTTTTTTTTCCCTGGGAAAAAAATTTGCTGGTCTGCATGTTCGGTATTGTCAGCGTTCACTAAATAGGGGTCGATATCAGAACATTCAAAGTTTTAAAACTTCAATCTTCTAATATAGACCCATTTGCGGCTCATGCTGAACATTTCCTGACACAAATGTTAATAGTCACACAATGGTGCTGCTGACCACTTCAGTAATCATTGGCTATAGCAACACAACTACACATACAATGAATTCCACAAAGTTGCAGTTGCATCAAAACATGTGATACATTGGTTGTATATATCACAGCATAACAACATGTGTATGAGACAAGACTTATGTGACCATGTAATCAATATGAATTAATACTGACGTCTTTCACAGAACACTGAATGATGGTATGTAGACACATGCATACATGTGCCATATTGCAGGTGTCACTGTTATGGCAGAATGTGAACTGTGAAGATGGCTGATCTGCACCACTACAACAACACATTTCCAAATATGCCATAAGTATAGAAAAAACTGTATCATTATACAGGGGTATAGGCAGGATTTTCTGATTTGTACTCACAGCTCCCAGACTGCTACCCCCAACAAGCCACACCCACATCATCACATTGCTGTCCATGCACTTCCTTAAACTGCTATCCTAGCCACACCCCTTTCACAAAGCTACTCACTGAATGGATCACTGACAGCCCTATGCCAGGATGGTAATTACTTGCATGATGAAGCAGCGTGAGAATTTCATTCCAAAAGTGCATCTTTGTAGGTAAAAAACAAAATACCTTCCCATTTACCCCAATCACACATACAAACACACACACACACACACACACACACACACACACACACACACACACACACACACACACACACACACACAAAACCCCATACCACACCACACATATATACCATGTGTGGTGTGGTTACTGATAGTGTAACCTCTCTGTTAAAAGTTTTTGTAGACAAAGAACTATCCTATGGATAAATGCATTTTGCTTTGTTTTTCTACATATCCATGCAGTAATCTTTGAATTACTTGTTTCTATGTATTTCAGATTTTCCTGGTTAGGGGTTGCCACAGAGGAACTCCAGTCTGCTGATGATTGGCAGTAGAATTTTATAGTGCCAAGGTGCCAGCCCAACACCTAACTTTCAAAGAAGGCACACCCATTCACACACACACTTACCTGCATGTCTTTAATGTCACTCAACCGCAGGGAGAACATGCAGACTCCACACAGAAGGTGCTCCAGCTGAGAATCGAACAGGAGAACCTCTTGCTGTGAGGCGACAATGCTAACCTCTGTACCACTGCAGCAGTCAATTACTTGTTTCTATGTAATATATTTAATTTGACTTATTTATCAATGTAGTTTTTTGTCTTTTGTCTGTGAAGCTTTTCTTCCCAGGCATCCACTGAAATTTATTTTTTGCCCAGTCAGACCAGTAAACAAATGTCAATAAATAAATAAATAAATAAATAAATAAATAAATAAATAACTACCAGTTAAACAGAACTATGAAGACATTATTAAATAGTCTCACATTCCAGTAAGCATACCCGAATACACAGCAGTCCTGCAAAGGCAGAATTATAACAGTAAATAGTAGGATCCGTCATTTCACTTACAAACAGCACCCCCCCCCCATGCCCACTACCTAGCTAAAGTAGGTGGATTTGTCTTAACAGCATTAGCAATAATGTTTGCATAACTGCATAGAACTGATGCATGCAAATAGTCAGAGTTTGTATTCTATCTTGTTTCACCCAAATATACATTAGTCCTGCAAAGCCAGAATTATTACAGCAAAGCTGCAGTGCCAAACAATTCATCCGCAACCATCATATCAATTGCCAACCTAAAGTATCTGCTTTGACCCTGCTAGGATCAAAACAAAAATAGCAAAAATTCCATTAATTTACTCTGTTGCACAGAAATAGTAGTTAAAGCCTTGTATGACAACTGACGTTACCTGAATACACATTAATCTTGTAAAGCCAGAATTACAACGGTAAACAGTAAGGCCAGACAGCATTTTTCATTTACAAATACCTCCCACTACCTAACTAAAGTAGCTGCTTTTTATCCTGTCAGGATTAAAGTAAAAATATTAGTAACAGTTGGGTTGCATACTTGCATTACTTTAATTTTGTTGACAGAAACATTAGCTACAGCTTGTGTGTGCAGTCCAAATAAACAGTTCATTTTATTTATTTTACTTTTGTTTACCTGGGTTTCTGCAACTGGCTTTAGTCAAAAAAAAAACTTTTTATCATATGTCCAGGGAGAAAAGCTGTAACATATTACAAACATTTTTAAACAAGCACTTAGTATATACATGAGCAGATATGAAATAACATACATTAAGAATTACTCATAAATTTGCTAATTATGCTATATTCATCGTATCATTCATCTTACTGTACAGACAGAAAAGTATTACAGTTTTGCAAAGCCAAAATTACAACAGCAGCAAATATTAGGGCCAGTTGCCAGTTCTTTCACACAAAGCCCCAATCTCCACTCCCTACCCCACCCACAGCATCTGACTGGATCTTAAGAGGTTAAAAACAAAAATAACAACAAAAAGACAACACTGTCATAAAGGTAAATATTTTTTTCCCCACATAAACAATACTCAAGAGTTCAGAGCCTGTGGTCGATCTTACTTCACTGAAATGCACATTACTCTTTCAAAGCAGAACCAGAACTGCAGTCATTCCATTTGCACATAGGCATTGCCCCATCCGCACTGCATACCCAGAGAATCTGCTTTAAGCCTACAAGGTTTAAAATAATGAAAATAAAAGACTACGGTTACCTTACTGTATTTCTTTCACATCACATAGCCAGGAACTTGCATATGATCTTACTTCAGTTCACCCATACACACTTTACTTATGCAAGAGTTGTTTGTTTCATCAACAAAACATTGACAGACCATCTTAATGTATCTTGACTAACCCTACAAAAAGATATTAGGTTAAAAAAAAAAAACGCATCATCCATAAACGGCCCCCTAGAACACACTGCATACCTAGTATCTCTTTGACTTCTGACAGGATATTATATTTAAAAAAAGTCATCAACAGCACCCAAAGCAGACAGACAAAAAAAATCTTGTTGACCTTGCCAGGCTGCTAGTGTATTTTGTTAAAAAATGAAAATCATCAACAGTCCCCAATACACATTGCCTCCCTATATCTGGATAACTCTGCCAAGATATTATATTAAAAAAAATCATCAACAGCCCCCAAAACACACAGACCACTAGAATCTGGTTGACCCTGCCATTGTATAAAAAAGAACATCATCAACAGTGCCAAAAACACATTGCCTCACTATATCTGATTAACCCTGCCAGAATATTATATTAAAAAAAAAAAAAGAAAGTCATCAACAGCTCCCAAAACACAGGCCACTAGAATCTGATTGAGTCTACTAGGAAACAAATGTAGAAAGTATCTGGATGGTCCTACCAGGAAAAAAATGAGAACCTACCTTATACACTAACCCAATTTATGTCTCCCCACTCTTTCACTCTATCCCTCACAACTAAATTGCAGGAAGAGAATGCGAGAGTAACCGGACTAATCATACGTATGTCACAGGCTGCTGAATTTACAGTCCTATCAGTCAGCTTACTCTTTCTTGCAGTTGAAACTGCAATGACATCTGGGCATCTTCATAGATGCTTGCAATCTTCCCAATCTGGACTGTTTTTAAAACAATATGGAGACAAAAAAGATTTTGTTTTCTTTTTTTGAAAGCAGAACTTGAGCATGCATACATGTTGCTCCAAGTTCCACATGGAATTGCATTCAGCTTTACACACTAGCTTACAGTTCAAACTGCTACCAGTGTGTAAACTTTAATAATTAAACTTTTTTTCTTTTTCTTTTTTTTTTTCTGTAGAAAGTTGGTAGAACTGCAGCCCAGCAGTCCAATACCATGAGCCGCTACTGACTATTTTATTTTATTTCTTACAGTTTTGATTTCCTCTCCTGGGTCCTAGAGCCTGCCAGATCCACCCCCCCACTACAGTTAAACTGTACTGAAATGCATACAGAGAGTATGTCTGCTAACGTCCTTGTCATATCAAGTCAACAGTTCTCAGGAGGCATATTACTACAGCTATTATACAAGGAGCATGTAATAAAGTGGCAGCAATGGCCATCAGTACATTAGCTCACATCACAGACTGTAAGATTTTCTTGTATCCATAAAGTACATCCACACCTCAATATAGCATGTCAATGACAGCAACATTGACATGTCAACTATTCGCAGCGTCATAGGACATTATTAGGCTAATGGCCAATATCACATGAAATCCTAGCCATTATCATACCATGAAAAAAATTCCCTGCATCTGTATGATGGAAGATTGCAGGACTATTTTGCATATGTGTATATTTGTTGGATTGCATTACATCCTGCCACTGTCCATATGAGACATGTGCACCACACCATGACGGAATTAGCAATCACACACACAGTGGTCTGGAGATGGTTTTCAGAGGCACATGTAAGGACTTTTCTTCATAATATGTATATGCATATGTGACATGACAACATCCTCTGCTCCTTTTTAATTTCTCCAAATGTTTTGGGTTTCTAATACCATGATGGGAATGGACCCCATTCCTAAGTCAAACTTTGATTAAAGTTCATGAAATTAGTATTGTTTCACTCTTTGATGTCAGGCAAAAGTGCTCTTCGCAGCACCTGCAATGTGCCCAGTAGTGATTCATTCTGCAATTTATATGGAGTTACATGTATTAGTAGCATATCTAAATAAGATTTTAGATTCTTTTTTATAAGACCCATTGCACATACTACTATTGGAACTATCTGGGTATCTTTCTTCCACATTGCTCTCTTTTCTGCTTGCAAATCCTGATAATTTATGCCTTTGTGTCTCTGTGTATGCAGTACACTGTAGTCATTGGGTGCGGTGATTTCAGTGATCAACGCTACTTTTGTCTTCTTTTCCTGGTGCACTATATCTGGTTTCTAGCATCTATTTTTTTTAAACTGTTGGCAATGGATGATCCCATGTGATGTAGACTGTATCACTTTCTATGATGCTTTATGGCTCATGTTTCCAGTGTTTTTCAGTCACTTCAATACCATGTTTGCACAATCCCCAATGCAACAGTCTTGCCACATTATTAAGCCTTTCAGTATACAGTCCTTCTGCCATTAGTGTGTCGCAACCAGCAAGGAGGTGTGCAACTGTTTCCAATTCTGTTGTACAAAACCTCCATTTATCTGTTTCTCCCACATGTTCAATTGACTTTGTAAACCAACGTGTATGTAGCCCACTATCTTGTGCCACCAATATTAACCTTTCATGTCTTGATTTGAATTTGCCTCACCTTAACCATTCTTGCATTCATTCCTGATCAACATGAGGTTCTTCCAGAAGTTTCCTATACTTTCAACTATATTTATGCATTTTCCACATTTCTTGCCTTCTCATCTGGTCCTTTACCTTATCTTCTTTCTTTTGTTTTTTGGCACATTCATTTGTTGCCTTGTTTTTGTCCACTTGTGGTTTGAGTTCCATTCCTGCTTGATGCTGATATGCTTTTGCAAGCCTAAGCAGGGAAGTCATCTTAGATTTATTCTCCTAATGTTTCAAAACTTTCACTACATTTGCGTCTTCTGAGGTCAGCAGATAAGTGTGGAGTCCCACGATTGCAGATCTGTACACGTAATCAATTTCAACCTCCTTCAGAACGAGGAATACACAATCTTGGTATGCACTGATTTTTATGAATCATTTGGTGAACATGAAGCATCCTTCTTGTTGTCCTATCTAATCAAGCCAACACATTTGGAGCCATTTGATCCTCCAAAACTGTAAGTTAGGAAAGGAAGAGCAAATTGGTTTATAGATTGAATTTTGTTCCTAGATGTCAACGCTGTTTTCAGGATTAATTTAAGTCTTCTAAAGTACTCCTTACTAAGTTTTATTCATATTTATAAATACTTTATTGTTGATCCTTCACCAATTCCCAAATATTTATACATTCCCTCTTGCTCAAGTTCTTTTATATAATATTCTTGTCCCAAACTGATGTTTTCTTGGTGGTGACGTTTTCCTGCTTTAAAGGTTGCTTTTGCACATTTATCAAGACCAATTGACATTCTTATATCATCTGAAAAAGTTTTGACAACTTGCAGTTGTACTTTCAGTTTCTCATCTGATGAGCTATACTCCTCCATAGAAAGAATGTCATGTGGCCAGTGGAAAAAGGAGAATGGTGGATGTATGGTGCTACATGAAAATTTTCCCTGAGTGGTATTGAAAAGAAGAGTGATTCCAATGACCATACAATGGCCATAATGTACCACCAAGCACACATACACAGCATTATACTGGGTCTGATGTATAAAAGATGAATGTCTTGTAATGTTACAGTAGCAACAATACATATGTTTGACTGTAACACTGTCATGTTGCACTTTATGGAGTATGATCGCATCATTGCATGATGAGGAGAACATGTTTGGAGGAATGTAGGACATGGACGTGGAAGCACATCCCTGAGTAAAATTGTCTCAAAAGTGAAGCAAACTACAGATGAAAAATGGGAATTGTGGGAATAATACACACAGGGGAGGAATGAGGTTTAAAAGAAGTCAGGACTTAAATGAGCTATGTAAGGCTTGACTGAAAATGGTTGGGTAAATTATAAGTAATGAATGTTTGCAACTGGAAGTGTGTCAGTATGGTCTGTGATATAAAATGCTTGCAATTAGGATTGTTTAGGTGTGCTTTGTTTTCATTTATATAAAAGTATGATTGCTTATGTCATAAGTGATGGTTTAATAAAAATGTTTCTTGTTTAAAAAAGGGACAGGAATTGAATAATTTATGTAGTGTTGCTTTATGTTATATGATATATAGAAATAAATGTGAAGCATAATGTTTGTTCATTTTAATTTGTTAATACAGTTTAAGTAATTTTATATAAATGTGAATGTAGCAATGTCGCAAGTGATACTTCAATAAAGGTGTTTAAAAAGTGATAGGAATATGTATAGTATGAACAAGTTGCCTGCTATCAGATTAGAAGACCTGTATGTGCAGGTAAAGTAACTTAAAAAGATAGTAGTTAATGTTACTGCCACAGCATAGTTTTTTTAATACTGTCAAACTGCATGTTATGCAGGATGACATCATAATTTTATGCTACAATGAGATATCTGGAGTAGGTTTTGACATAGCAGTGGACTCACATATTATTCTAAAATTGTCAACATTGTGGTCATTGGCTGCACAGAGAATAGAATTCCTACCTAAATATTTACAAAGCACAGTATTTAATGCAAGGACCACAGCACAGGTCTGATTTTATAATCTCTGACAATACTTTAAAGTGTTGACATCAGCAGTGTTTGGTGAGAAGAGGATGGTAATAGTAGTGTCCCACATGCATTTTTTAATGTCAACCAACTGTACAAAAGCACAGCCACACACAAGCTGACTTCACTGAGAACAGAAGCTCTACCTACATTGAAATACCAGCCAGAAAACTCAATATTTAATGCAAGTTCCACAGCACAAGTCTGACTTTTGTAATGCTGTGGGACAATTTATAGTGGATGACATCCTCACTGTATGTTTGAGAGAAGATGTTGTGAGACCTGAATTAAATGGATATGTAGGCATGTACAACAATCAGAATATTGGTACATGATGGGATTGTAATGATGCCTGAAAGATACACAGTTATGAACTTCTGAGTAGACAGAGATACACACATCAGTTGACTGAAGCGAACTTCGAATCCTTACCTAACTAGGTATAAAACCTAGAGATGGCAGTACTTAATGTAAGTGCCATGGCACTTATCTAACTTTTACATTGCTGCAGGGCAATTTATAGTTGATGACATCATCATTGGATGTTTGAGAAAATATGCTGTGAGGTCTGAATTAAATGGATATTTAGGCAAGTATAACTGTCAAAATATATGGATTTCATGGGATTGTATTGATGACTGAAGGATCCCCACTTATGGTCTTCTGACTAGACAGACAGACAAGTTGATTGCCGTGAAATTAGAACCCTTACCTAATTAGGTACACCAGCTAGAAAATTCAATATTTAACAAAGTACCATGGCACAAGTCTGAGAGTTATAATGCTGTCATACAACTTACAGCAGCTGACATCATCATTGGTTGGTTGAGAGAATATGTTGGGAGGCTAGTATGAAATAGATGGCTATCCATGTACAGCTATCAAGATATTAAATTCTGCATGTTACCAGATTGATGAGTGTGCAAAGTGTAGTATTTGCTGTTGTGTTTCCAATGTGCAGGTATACTTTTACAGACAACTTTACAAACTATATGCAAACAGCTGTCCACATTACTGCAAGTATTGGAAAATCTGATTGTGTATTGTCAATATAAAGATATACATGGTATAGTATGAATTTTTTAAATGTATTTTTGTAGTGTAGTTGATAAATTTTAGAACAAGTACTGAGAGACCAAGTTTCAAGTGCATGAATGCAGGCAACATGTGGCTACAGTGTAAATATGTATTCTTTCCTTAAAAATGCCTTCCCATTGCTTGTGTTTTTCAATGTACTTTCCTGGGATGAAAAATAAATGGGTAGTAAACATAAATAATACATGCTAATGTGCACTTTCCATAGCACACTGGCAAGCAGCTGGTTTGTGCTATCGATGACAAAATGTTTGCACATGCTAGATACACACTTATAGTGCTTCCCCATTTGCTCATAGTTAAGCGATGTGCAAACTCAGGTGATGTGCTTTACTGAAAAAATTATGAGAGTTTTATTAGTTTACTTATCTCTACACAAATACATTAAGCCAAGAGACACAGCAAGCAGTACTTTGGATAGTACTGAGTGTAAGAAACACACCTTCTGCTTAGCTGACTCTGTGGCAGTAGGTGTAAATGCATTGAGATATTTCATTTGAGCCCAGATGCTATAGGCCTCAAATCCAAATGTATCTAATAATTTTAAATAAATATTTATAATGCAATGAACTAATTCTTAAAGTTAGTGTAACTGTGTGTTTCCATAGCACAGCAGGTTTAAGCAGTATTGCACTTAGGTAACTGCACCATCGAGGAGCCATTCACCATTGCCCAGCATTGCTGCATGATGCCACACTAAGAGCAAATGTGTGTTATGTGATTTTACATTGACCAGATTAAAGATGCTAAAATGGGGTAGATAGGAAAGTTGTGAAATGGGGGGGGTAAGCAGGGGGAAGAACAAAAGGAAATCAATATAGGAATGTGCAGGATTGAGATAGGAAAGAACCATAGTCATCCACTTCTTCAGCAGTGTATACTGAAAATATGTATAGAATATTAGCTGAATTTGGACTGTCACCTAAACAAAGAGGAGTAACAACAACACAATCATGTTGTATAGCCAACTGGACTGAATCAAGTGTGTTGTGAAGACTCCTGTGTGAAGTGCAGTCCTATTTATGGGACTCTCTCACATATATATATATATATATATATATATATATGTATATATATATATATATATATATATATATATATATATATATATATATATATATATATATATATATATTTTTTTTTTTTTTGAGTGACAGGTGTCCATTTTTTATTTTTGTTTTAGTTCAGTAGGAGAGGAATGCAGGGTAAGGGATGTAGGTATTTCTGGATCAGGTAAGTAGGGTAGATGAAGAAGCTGATGTAGACAATTAGGACAAACAAGACAAAACACAGGTATGCTTTGAGACACAACAGGTTGAGGGACACCGTGATTTGTGGTAGGTAGGGGCATCAGATGCCCATTCCCATAAAACATGGGGGACAGTTAGAGACAGTGAGAATGTAGTCCTTACCCACAGAAATGTCATCACTGTCCCCTAACTTTGCTAGGTGTTGTCCTGCTTGATGTCCTTTTTTACAGACCATAATAGACAGCATCTCCTCCATGAGGTAGAGGTCTGCACCTGTGGTGGTGTGCATGACCCTATGGACCAACTCTGGCATCTCCTGGCAGGTGATAAAATCCCCATCTCCACCAATACTCCTGGAGGGTAAAACAGCACCAGCTGCTTGGGTAGTGCAACCTGAGGGCACAGGTAGTGCACAGGCAGCAGAAGCAGTACTGCCAGGTTGGGTCCAAGATGTGCTGGGCATCGGTGCCAGAGCTGGTAGAGCAGTAGCAGGCTGAGCCACTGAAATTGGTCTACTTTTCTATGCTGTAAAGAATTTTGTGATTTGTCAGAGATGGATGCATGGAAATGTTATAATGACACATAGAATAAAGAGATAAGGGTTGGGGTGAGAGAAAAAAAAGAGATAAAATTTGTATCATCATATGTGACATACAGTGCATTATCACAATAGCAACACTATTTTATCTGAACTTTTACATTTAACTATACTTCTTAACAACTACAAACTATAATTAATCATTGCAATGTGCAAATAATGCACATATGCTTGTTCCAGTTATACAGGTTAAGTTAACAGCAGGGCATTTGTGCAATATTTTTAAATGATTGCACTATTTTATAGTTGTTACTCGTGGTATTTGAACCCACAATATTTGACTACAGTCTTACATTTGACTCCTGCAGCTGGTTTGCTTTTACAGTTAGGATATGCATGCTTACTTTGCTACAGCTGTATAGAAAATACCTTTTAGGTTAAAAGCTACCAATAATACTTCTCTTATGCTGCATACATACCCCTTGCATCTCTTAGTCTCTCTAGATGCTCAGCATGGGCTTCCCTATTCGCAGTTATCTTGGCATTGGCTGTGGAATAAAAATAAGAGGACAAGAGAAGAGCATTATTAATACCAGTCTTGCTTATATGCAGCTTTCTATCTACCATAAATTCTCTTTATTAGTATATATTTACACAACTGTGGGATGTTGCTAGTTCAAACTCATCCATCCGCTGGTTGTGTGTATTCCTCTTGCACCTTTTTATGTAATTAAAGTGATACCTACACTGTTCTCAAGTGTGTGGAATGCCAGTCGCACTGAAGACAGCCTTTGCCAGACTATTCCAAGCCTCACTCTTGTACTGGGAGCCGGTATAGTACCTCTGCAAAAGCCTTCAGCTGAAGCATTTTACAAGGAGTCCAGGAAAGATTCTGGAATTCCTCAATGCCCCATCTCTGTGCCATAAATTAGGCATCTTCCATTCTAGTACCAGACATGTCCAAGCAGAGGGAACAGCAATAGCATGTAATGATTTTCCCGCCAATGCCTCTTATTATATTTACTGGTAGTGCGCAAACCCAAACAATGATGCCAAGCATGTTTGCACAATGTTAAGCAGCAAGCAGAAGTGCCAAACATAGAGGAAAGTATTTTTTTTTTAAATGGGAAGGTTAATATAACAGTTGGCAATAGTTTGAGGGTTGTTTGCTGCTGGAACTGTTAGGTGATTGCATTTTGCAGACATGTACTAGGGGCATACATTTCATGACCTGACACATTATTGGTTTGGCTTTATACAGTGATAAAACTGATTTTTACAATGTGGGATTCAAACCTATGAATAGCAGGCAAAACATTTCCTTCCACAGCAGTGATTTTCTATCTTTGCCACAAAAGAACTGCTTCTTTATGTAGTCATAAATTATATATAAATACAGATGACAGGTTGAGGAATAAACCATATGTGTGCATGACCTGACAAGGTACTGGTTTATACATTCTGTCTTATTTTAGTCTGAAGGCTATCTAAGGCCAAATAGCATAATTATAATTACAGAAACATAGTAATCTGTATAACCTCAGTCATACATATAATTCATATGAGATCCATGCTATACATACTTATTGTTACTGTTATTTATAATTATGTTTAACTTTTTTATGTAACATTTGCTATAAAATGAAATGAACCAACAGTAAAAAGAAATGTGGAATTTCTTATATTAAAATCCAGAACCATCTGTAGTGCAGCTCTAAACTTACACCTGCTGCCACAGGAATAGTTAAATAACAACTGGATATTTCACTATTCATTTTTAACTTCTGTTTGTTAACCACTGCACAACACCACTTAGAGGGTTTTTGTGGTTCTCAGCAGAATTGATAGAATGCATACATTTTGAAATTGTCTACTGTTTCTGCTTCCTCTCTGCAGGTGTTCTGGACCTGCAGGTGTTGGGGAAGTTTGCTAACCACCCCACATTGTCACTAAGCAGTGTTAAGTGATGGAAAGCAAAGAATGCAACAATGTATCTTTTTGAAATTAAGAATGTCTGCAGGTGTTTTGCCTGATTCATGTGTGGGCCATTACTCCAAATTTGTGTGATGTTAAGTGTCACACAAACACACCAAAGTTAAATTTGTTTTAGTCTTGTGGGTAGTGTTTATTAGACTTCATCCTTCAAAAACAAAGGTGGGACTTGAACACTGATCTTCAGATAGTATATGTGTGGTTCAGCATGTTTAGCAGATGTGCTACACACCCAAGTGATTCACAGGGGTAGTTGATATATCGGTTATCAAAGAAGCACTTTACAGGAAATTTATTGTGGTTATCCATTTCCCTTGTTTGCACTAAGCTGCGCACCACACAAATACTGGCATTAAAAAAAAGAAAAGAAATCTATAAAATAAACAGCGTTACAAATTACATGTTAGTACACATGAAAGATTTTTACATATGTCTGGATTTGAACTCTCATATTAATGAATCTTCAAAACACAGTAAGGGTGTCTTATCCCTCTTTGCCACAGAAACAACTATGCAGTTGAGAATGAAAATCATTGTACATACAGCCAAGTGCAACATCATCCACAGTATTAACAAGATATACAGCACTTGTACATGTCTGAGTTGTTTCTACATGCATTCATTTCAGATGTAGTGCAATGAGTGATCGCACAACCATTTATGATGATTGCTTGTAGAAATGCAGCTTTTTCTTATCTCTGTGTATGCTGCTCATTCTTCTCTTTTATGAACAGTAATATCAGACATGCAGTCTGGAAGGCATTTTGTATCATTGTCCTTAAAATGTGAGAAAATATTAAATTTCAATAATATACAGTTTTCAATTAATGCAGGGGAGGTTGGATGTTACTGAACAGAAACTGTGAAATGTGTGCTGCTTACTAACATTTAAAACCTTGCTACAATTACTTCTACACTTTGTAAGTCTAACATGGCTGACACGCCCACTGAAGGTAAGAGAGTCTGAATTGCTATTGTGTTTTCCTTTGCCCTACCAGTAATCATTCACAGTTGCAATCCATTAGCAACAAACACTGAGAGAGAGTGCCTGCACTATGTTTGCATCTGCTGCACAGGGGCAAGAATTTGGGATTCAGCAATTCTAATGAACTCACACCTCACTTGCATCTTCACCATGTTCGCAGGCTTGAATCTAAATTATAAAAGTGAACTGTGTAGCTAGGGAATCTGAAGCTGAGGAGACTTGTTTATGTGGATAACACAGAAGAAGATTGCTATTACTTTGGATTTATTTGTACAAAAAACAACTAATCTTGATAAGATATGATTGTGTCTTTCAGTTATATACTGGATATGTTCAGATGTCAGTCAGAAAAATATTTGTATGTATGCATTAGCAAATGTTACTTATTCTGTATGCATTTCTTAGAAGTTTACTGATGCCATAGGTATTTTTGTCGGGGCATTTTACTTTCTCAGATGCACAGCCTTATTAACTTTCATCACAAGTGTTAATGTTACAATTGCTTCTCTTTACACTCATCCATTGTTATTTCAGTGAAATGTAAATTTCCTATATTGTCAATGACACGGGGGTGGCAGCCTACCAGGATGGCCCATATATACCTCTAGGGGAGATCTGGCCACAGGTAGAGTTGACAGGCAACTGAATAAAAATAAATATGTGGTAAATCTGTACACGTTTTTGGGACAGTTTCTTTGATAGCACTTATAACAGTTCACCAATGTTTTTTTTTGCTTTGTTTAGTAGCAAAATGTCATTTCCCCATTGTTTTGGGGTGGGGGAGCCAAGTTACATTCCTGTGTTTAACACAAACAAAATTATTTGTACATAGGTTTAGTTTGCAATTGTTACTCCCCTTGTTTTGGATCCAACCTTGCTTTGTTTGTGACTATGATATGTTAAAATCACATAAATCCTTTTTTATATTTGAATATCTTGAAAGTTTTTTTTGTTTTTGAATATCTTAAAAGTTTTTTGTTTTTTCATTGGTTACTATTGAAAAACTACCAATTGTGTGTTATATCTAAGCAAGACTTTTATTTATGTGATGCTTATGTGTATTATCCTTCTTTTGTGTTTCATGTTACCTAGGACTATGGCACCCAGCCATCACAATCCCCAAAAAGCCCCATTCAGTGACCCTGAGAATGATGTCATTGTCCAAGCCTTTAGGCCACATGGTGCCTTTCTGCTTGAGGGAAGCTGTGGGGATATGTCAGGAAGAATGCAAATTTGTCAGCAGATAGTGGATGATGTCAATGCTGTTAGCTGCTGCAGAAGGACATATGATCAGGAACATCGTAGGGCCACTAACATAATTTCATCAGCCAGGAAGAGAGCAGTTGCTGTGGCCCATGGACAAATGACGACAGGGGGGCCTGCTACAGAGCCACAACCAACACCAAATGAAGAGTTCCTGTCCACTGTCAGGGATCCAGTGAGCTCGGTGGAAAGTCCATAACAACATTTGATTTATTTTGGTGCTGCTGTTTCAGAGAGGACAAGTATGTCCCAGGAGGAGCTTCCAGGTAGGCTTACTTATGTCAATTGTTAAATATTTCTTGTATAGTAAAATATTGACAGCAATATTTAAGTTTGTTTAACAAATTTCTTTTTTTTGGGAGGTGGACTAGTTACAGATTGATACAGTTAACAACACATTCTGGTTCATTACACATGGGTTTGGGGTGGACATGTCATCCAAGTTTCTGTTAAATGTATTGTTAATGGACATATAAAGGGCCAAAAGTTTTTCACCCCTTTGTTACTGTTAATCATGATGATGGGGTCCTTACCTTTTGCTTAACTTCTTCCAGGACTATCCTCCAAAGAAGTGTGAAGTCATCTGCATATGGTAAGCCGAACATTTTTATTTCAGTACTGATGAGCAGTTCACAGAAATATGTATTTTGTCCGTATGTGGTATGTGGGTACCAGGAATGTGTGTGTCTGTTGCTGTACTGTCTGCAATAGTGGCCCCAATTAGTGTATTAGCATATATTGAACTGTAGTAGTCTGGCTAGTAATTTCTTTCCTATGTTTATTGCTTATTATCACAGGTGATCCTGACAGTGGAAGTGTAGGACTCTTACCACCTGATGTCAGAGTATCAGCAGAGTCTGATGATGATGGTGGGCAAACAGAGGCAAACAGAGGTGCAGAGGTTGAATATGAGACTGAGGTAGAAATTCAGCCATCTCCTGTAATTCCATTGGATACAGCCAATAGGCTTATGCCAGCCAATTCCAGTGAGCCCTCAAATATTGGACAAGTGGAGGGTGAGACACTCGATCAGGGTAGTGTGTTTACTGTGGCGCCTGTTGACTCTGGCTGTAGCCAAAAGTGTAGATGAGGGGCATTGCAGGAGGGTTGTTAGGGGTGCTCAGAGGATGCCTACTATCCATTCTCCATCTGATCCCAGTGTGTCTTTCCTTGCCACTCAATGTATGTTTAGAGCAATCATGGAGGTGCAGGCATGTTCCAATAGAACCTTTGAAGAAATGCTTAGGGTTGTAGATGTGGCACAAGCTGACATGTGTGACTGCCTTCACCATGTTGCTGATTGAATGTAACATGTAAGAATGGTTGGTGTCTGTGATGGAATGTCTGCTGGGAGGGTGATGGCATCCACATGGGTGTTGATCAGCCACATCATCTGATGTTAGCTGACATGGCCGTGCCCAATCACATTCCTATAGTGGCACTTCTTCCATCAGTGGTGGAAGTGTCAACACCAAGACGTGGCAGGCCATGGTGTCATGGTCCAGGGTGTACTTATGAGGAGAGCTCATATGGCGGACATCAGTTACGCTGAGGTAGCAGCAGTGCGTCTGACCATGGGTGTGGCTGTACCAGTGCAACTCCTAGCAGAGCCAGTTCTCGAGGTTGGTTACAATGACAATGAACTTCTACCTCTACTATGCACAGCTCGCACCTGTCTGACATACTAAGATGTAGATCTAGCAAAGAGCTCGGCTGTGTTTTTGCAGACATTCACACACCAATTTCACCTGCAGTGCCCATACAAACACACATACAACAGTTTCATGGTTCAGTTGTGAGGCTTAAAGTTCATTCTGTCTCAGTGACCATTTGATACTTTATCCAAATGTCTGCCTGTTTTTCTTTCTTACTCACACACACTCACTTACCTTTTGTGTCAGTCTAGGCTTCCTGACCCCCCCCCCCACACACACACACACAAAACACCCTGTGCAAGTGATGATAAATGTGCCATATCCTTGTTTTCTATTTTTTTTGATTCAGGAATATATAAGTTTCGTGCCGGATGCTCAGGGTGCATAGCTGTCTTAGTGCTTAGTACATCTGTGTCTTTGATGCTGTTTTGCTAATTGTTCTTACAAGTTTCTGTAATGTGCAAATGCCTCTCACACTCTTACAGCAACAAAGTTGAACCAAGCCATAAATAAAAGTGGGACAAAGGCTGAACAATAGGGAGACTTTTTAAATATTTTGGTCTTACAAAGTCTTGTAGACTCAAGCAGTTTCTGTATCACTATTTTTAAGATTTTTCTGAAGGATATGAACTCTGAAACTGAAATGTGTGTAATTAATTTCTAACTTCTCTCTTTAATGATTTGCCATTACAAAAGTATGACCAAACTGAGGACATTCAGTGACCATCAGTACTTCTGAGAGGTATGAATGTGTGAATCTTTGATGCCTGAGACCTATTAATTGGTGGAAGACAAATGTATTCACACAAGTCATTGCTGTCATATGTTGAAGTCATTGCTGTACAAATCAGCCACCTATTGCTTACTTATATTACCAAGTAACAGTATGCAAGGATATGTCATTCATTTGTATTATTACACATTTTTTTTTATTATTCCAGGTTCAACACTTACCTTGTAAATCTGTGAGTTATTACAGTTTTAGTTCAGGGCTGAGTCTGATGCTAGGAGCCATTACATGGATAGGTAAAAGTTCCGAGTGTTGCCTGGCATCAATGTTACTGTATGTATGTGCATAGGATGAATGCTTTAGTCCCTTAAGTGGTGAGTGAGTGTGCTATGCATTGCCTCTTAGCCAATGTGAGAGCATATTGAGCATGCCTACATCTGACTACACTCACAGCAGCTGCTCGTCCCCCTCTGACACCTTACTTGCATGTGGTTGTGGTGACCTTGTCAGTGGAGGTGGGCTATGTGCCCTTTCCTCTTGTTGATCCTGCTGAAGTTGTTTACTCAGGATAATGATGTGAAACATGGCACAGATGGTGAAGATTTTTGTACATGTACAGGGATTGCACTGTGGGGTCCCCCACTTGTATCTAGGCACTGGAACCTCAACTTCAGCAGCTCAAATAAATGCTCTGTGATATTTCTGGTTTGAGCTTGTGCCTCACTATAGAGTTCTTCAGTTGGTGTGTGTGCATTTCTGATGGGCGTCATCAGCCATGGCTCCAGTACATAACCTGCATCCCCCAGTAAATGACCCTGTAGGATACCACCTTAGTAACAATCTCATACAGCTGGGAGTTGTGCCAGATATGTGAGCCATGGTAATTGCCTGGGTTGCCAGCACACACATTGGAGATGAGTCCCTTAGCATTACACATGATTTGGCAATTAATGGAGTGGATGCCCTTTCTATTTGTCTACACCCTTCCCTGTTTCCCAGGTTGCTCCTTGATTTCTATATGTGTGCAGTCTATGGCACTCAGTACTTCAGGGTAGTGTGCTACAGGGCAGAACTCCTGCATGTGTACAGGGGAAATATATGTGGTCACTGGCATGTTGAAGCATAGCATTCAGGAACTGATGTAGGATCCTGCATGCTGATGCATGTGACAGCCCCAGCATGTCCCCTGTTGGTCTCTGAAAGGTACCTGTAGCTAACATTCTAAGTGCTACACATACCTTTGTCTCCACCGGTATTGGTTCCTCTCAGATTACCGTTGGTCTGAGTTGAGGACAACAGTGGTTGCATAGTTTATGTAGTGTATCTCTGTTTACCTTGTAGCACTCTGCAATTTCCATCTCATGCAGACTGTGATAAGTTAAATGAGGTCTAAAAACTCTTCTCTATCTTGGCCATGGTCTATTACCAGCAGCAGCAGTGTAGGCTTCAGCCTGTTGCACATACACATACATTAAAGCAACAGCAGCCCCTAACATTCTTTCTGTGTAGACTGCTTTCCATGGCTGTATTCCAGTAGGTTTGGGAATACACAGAGACAACCAGCACTGAGTCTACACGGTTGTTTTATAGCTTGTTAAATAGCTCCTCCATCTTGGATTGGTTGATTAGCATACAATTCTGCTGCTTATGTTTTAATTAGCATACCATGGTGTTTGCCATATTTGTGCAACTGTACATGGCATGTAGAGCCATTTACTGAATCCAAAGCTGTGCACTATCATGGGCGCATCATGACACAATACGCACACCGTTTTAGTGGACCATGTAGGATTTAATGAATCTGCCATACAGAATATTTTATTATTATTATTCATTCAGATAACATTTGTTACTGTTAGTGGAATATTTTAAGTAAATGTGAAGGGAATGGAGGGAGTATATATATATATATATATATATATATATATATATATATATATATATATATATAGTGTGTGTGTATATTTATATATATATATATATATATATATATATAAGTGTGTGTGTGTATTTATATATATATATATATATATATATATATATATATATATATATATATATATGTAAACTTTTTTATGTAGGTGTTATGGGATTTATCACTGCATGCATTTCAACAGGTGCTGTAATGATGTACGCCTGGAGTTAGTATATTTAATTTCTAGGGTATGGGGGGGCAGAGCCCCTAACCCCCTTAAAAGTGTTTTGGTTTTCGCAATTACTGCAAATGTAACCTTTTGGTTTACATTTGCCATTACTTTGTTTAAGAGTATTTAGTTGATGATAATGGTAATTGCAGATGTGTTGATTCAATGTTTTGTGTTTCAACCAGTCTCACTGGCAATTATTCATAATACACTAATGCATACATATAGGTGACATTCATTTGATCTAAAGTCAAAATATTTATAAGCTCTTACTGACAATCTAAAACTCAAAATAATGAAAACTTGAAATTTTCTCTTTTTTCCTGTTGTGGGATCCCAAAGTTGGTATACATAAGTAGAAGGGGATGCAGATGTATAGGGAATGGCCCCTGCATAAATTGGTTTGCCATTTTGATAGTTTGAGTTTAGACATTTCAACATAGACCCATATCTATCTCTCTGCAGATGCAATGTATGTATTTGTTATAAAATAATGTATGTAATCTAATAAAGCAACCGTCTCCTTTTATAATAAATGCTGTGAGTTGTTTATATGTTATTACATCCTCCATAGCAACCACCAACTCAGGTAGATAAAATCTGGGTTTAGCATTTCATCTGAAGGATGGCACACCCAGGAGTGCAGCCCCCCCCCCCCCCATATACTGCACTGTAGTGTCAGTACTGGAAATTAATGCAAGTAGTTGGTGTGGAGAGAGTAGGTAATGCCATTATGAATTCATTTTGAGCATTGTTGAGTGAATTCTTAATGGTCTGATGCATTTAAAGAAGTTTTTATGGCTATTCTTGGCTTGGGGCATTGATTTTATGTCATGTTCTGCTTATATCTTCCTTATAGTAACTTTCCATTTTAGCTGATTTTTTTGTCAAGTGTTTTTAATGTGGGAAGGTTTTTGTTTATTAAAGATCTCAGCTAGCTGTTTTCTTTTATTGTCTGAGTTATTAATTACTGCATTCCACCAAGGTGGTTTATTATTACCTTTGCTAATATATTTGGTTCTGATTGGAAGGTCACATTTAGGGCTGGAAATTTTGCAGCTGGAGTTTGAGAGTTTATCATATTCCTTTCATATGTTTGTTTTTTCAAATTCATTTAATTCAGTGTTTGTTGTGGTTGATTTGTGGTTGATTTAGATGCTCAAAAGAAGAAGTTAACTTATTATCTGATTTGACTACAGATGAGTAAACTACAGGAGTAGTGCAACTATGTGCAATGCTAGTGTGGACAAAATTAAAAAGAGTTTGACCCGCTTAACTATTTTTAACAGGGAGTTAACATTTATTTAGTCTAAGAGTCTTTGAACTTACCCAGTCTTTGTGGTGTAGGCTAATAAATCAGTAGTTGAAATCACCCATAGGGAAGACATGTTTTATGGGTAGTTTAGTAAATACACTCTCCCTGGGATTCATGAACCTTGCGCCAGGCGCCAGCATAGCGTCGGCGTTATAAAGCCAAATATGGCCACCGAGCGATTCAGGTATGAAGCAATCCCACGTGCACTACCGGCGTGCGCCGGACCTGCGCCGCCCCCGGCGTAGGTATGCTAATCACACTGTGTGGGGTATTGCACCATGCAAATGAAGGCAAATAGCGATTCATGAAGTGGGGCATGCGTAGCGTAAGGGCACGGCAATGTAAACCGAAAAAAACGGTTTACATTTACCCAAACATGACCAAGGAGTAACGGAAGGCTGTCAACGTCAGGTATCATACAGGTGCAATATGCCAAAGGCGAAAGGCACCGAGAATGTCCAAAGAAAACATGCACAAACTGTAAATAATGACAAAAATGTCATGTACGTAGAAACCACAGCAGAACCCCCGGATATGTGTACAGAAGGTGCAAAGCAATGAAATAATATGACAATGTCCTAAAAGAGCTGTATAATACATATCAGCTGTACAGCCACCACACACCATAGTATGTATGGAAAGCCCAACCCCAGCGCAAGGGTTGTCAAGGAGTGGTGGCAGTGTTCGCTGTAACCATGTATTAGCAGTCAATGCCATGCAAATGAGGCAGATAATAGTGAATCGCAAAGCTGGCGGTGTAAGGATGGAGCAAGCGGCGGTGGTACTACACCGAGGAGTGGCCTACGAGATACATGTCAATCGCAGAGGGTGTGCCACTGTAGGAGGAAGCATATTGGAGGCCAGCAAACCTGGGCTGTACAATGCACATCACAGCAGCAGGACGGCGTGTGAGGAAATAGATGCGCTGAGAGTACATAATGCGCGCACAGATGCATGTGCACGAGGATGACTATGTTCCCCAACACGGTCATGTGGACGGCCTCCCGTCAACAGCCACGGATATAGGAAGGTAATGCGGAGAATATGAGGAAATGCGGAAGCAGTGTAATTGGAGCCGTAATGAGCAATCAACACCAATCAATCCAGGAAGGGCAAACGGCGGCAGCCGACAACTCTGTATGCAGACTCCTGCATAACGGGAAAGGGGAGGCATATGAATGCAAAGATAGTAAGGTATGTAGTCGAAATGCAAAGAACAAAGAACCGAAATAGCACAGCCAAGTACAGAGGTAGCATAACTGCGGCTGCAGATAAAATGCATCATATGCCATGTGCCTGCAGGACGCAGTAATGTAAGATGCAAAGCTAAGCCAATGCAGGCAACCGTAATGTAACACTAAAGGCAATACCGTTGCAGTTGCAACCGTAAAACACCGAAAATAATCCATGGATACGGCTGCACAGACACACCCAATGACATCACCGGGTATACAGCACAACAGTATAAAGTGTGAATGCACACAACACACAGCGATTTCCCAAACGCCGCACCGTAGGGTGTAAACACACGGGGAACTTTTAATATGTATATGGTGGGTGCCGCCGTGGCCGTGATGCATAGGTATGTGGCAGAGACAGACGGAGTTGCGGAGGACGGTGCCGACAACTACCGTAGGCCTCACAGGAGAAGGAGAGTGTTCAGACCAAGGGTGACCTACCAGGGGCTGCAAGACCTGGAGATAGTAGAGCGCTACAGGGTGAACAGGTACACGTTACAGCAAATAGTGGAGCTGTGCCGGCCATGCCTGAGAACAAGAGACAACAGCGGGGAGCCCATCCCAGTGGACACAAAGGTATGTGTGAGCTTGCGAATACTGGCCACAGGTACCTTTCAAAGGCCAACCGGGGATATAATGGGTATCTCACAGGCATCAGCATCTAGGGTACTACACCAGTTCCTGGATGCCATGTTACGACATGCCCATGAGTATATAAACTTCCCCAGATCTCAGGAGGAGTTGGCTAGCAATATGCGCCGCTTCCACCGTGTGGCACAATACGCGGAGGTACTGGGTGTGATCGCCTGTGCGCACATAGAAATTAAGTCACCTGCCGGGGAGCAGGGTACACGCTACATAAACCGCAAGGGATACCCCTCCATCAATTGCCAGGTCGTGTGCAATGCGCAGGGCATTATCATGGATGTGTGTGCTGGCAGCCCTGGAAGCTTCCACGACTCCCATATCTGGCATGCCTCACAGCTGTATCAGGTATTCGCCAGGGGACATCACACAAGGTCACCTTGTGGGGGATGCTGGCTATGCACTGGAGCCGTGGCTGATGACACCCATCAGAAATGCACACACACACATGCAAGAATGCCATAATGAGGCACACGCACAAACCAGAATAATCATAGAGCATGTGTTTGGGATTTTGAAATCACGGTTCCAGTGCTTGGATACATCCGGTGGAGCCTTGCAGTACTCTCCAGGCACATGTGCCCACATATTCATAGTATGTTGTATGCTACACAATATGATTCTGCGGAAACAGCTGCTGCAGGGACATAATGGTGCAGGGCCACCAAGCCCGCCACAACTGCCAAGGCAAGCACAGGCACAGGGCGTTCAGCGCCATGAACACGCTGTGCCAGCCCCAGTAGGTAGACGGAGGCGTACCCAATATGCCTATGCCCTGGCAAAGAGGGAACGCATAGCACATACTTTGACAGTGTAGGCCCCATGGACTGACACCTCCTTACCTGCACACACAGTGAAATGGACGCCACACAAACATGTCCGCCCGTAATGTGTACCGTATGGCTGGACCTATGTGTGACTCCAACAAAGGCACCGCCCAAACACTGCACACCCAATAGCCAGCAGAGCATGGAATGCCAACACCTCACCGCACGCCGGTTCTACAGCACACGGCATAGCCGTATGCTGCCACTATCGCCGCAAGTCGACCACATATGTACTTATGTGCATACACAGATACGGACATAGATATCAGTACACATGTAGAAATATATATGCGCATACACAGATATAAAGTACAACAGGGTAATATGGAACCCAGGGATGCAAGTTCACAGATAAGTAAGATGCGAAATCTCCACATAGTAAACATAGTGACCGACAACCCGATCATCCGGGAGGGTGGGCAGAGCAGGTAACGCCAGCCATGGAAATGTCAACCTGCATCAATACATATCCGCGTGTTGGGATGATCACCAGTCCACGGTACAGTAACGGGATATGTGCGTGTCATATCCATAGGATATGAGTGCGAGATACACGCCGCCGCCCGGCGCGACCAACGTAGGTATTGTGTTCAACCGTCGGTGCGAAAGCGGCAAGCATACCAGTGAAGTGTACATCATTATGAGGAACGTACCTCATTTGGGGTGTAAAACAGTTCATGTTCCTCGCAGTTCCTCAAAGTTCCACATTGAAAATGTCTGTCAAACATCCATTGTTAGGAATGTATTTAAATGACATCCTGGTAAATAGAAATTAATCATAGTAATTCAGTAAAGGTTCTTCACTGTAAGTATACAGCATATTTTAATCATCCTATGACCTACTTAGCTGAAGTTGTTACTATGCCATTACTATGTGTTCCACATTATGCCCATTTGTTCCACATTACTAATGTGTGTGTTCCTCATTTTGGAAATAGAAGGTTGAGAGCCATGGCGGCAATATGTGTTTGTGTGAGGTGAGGTTGTCGTGTGTTCCACTGTGTGTGTGTAATGTGTGTGCCACTGTAAAATGTGTATGTAGATGACATGTCACAGGCGGAGTGTAATAACATGCGTAGGCATACAGTACAGGAACCATAGGCGTATGTACAGCAGTACCCACAAAGTAGTACTGACATCTCCTCAGTGTCTATCCACGTGGTGACGTAAAACGATGCAAAGCGGAAATGTCCCAGAATGTACCACAGGGCCATAGCCAACAGGAGATGCAAAGGACGCATGTACAAACCATGACCGTATGTATGGCGTCCATAAGGTAGACTCAACACGAGACGTCAGCAACGTTACACAGCATCAGGTATGTACGGCGAAAATACGACTGTGCTATCCCGGCACCGATCGTGAACACTTACGGTCCCGTAAATACCGCTGTGTGTTCCACGACCGTTAAGTAAGCAAGCGGCACACGAATAGGAGGCTACCGGTAGCATACAGGCCGTCCCAAGTACAGGACCACAATCACCGTAACTATCAGTGACAAAATGCCAATGGATAGTAGGCGGACGAACATCCGCAGATATATAACCGATGTGAAGGAGGAATACGTGCAGGAAGCACACATGCAGGCGATACCGACACCGCACGACATCAACAAAACAAACATTCCCAGAACAACAGACAGGTAACCTGCAGCTCCCCAAGCAGGGATGGAGCACACACACAAGCATATCTTGTATGTATAAATGCAAGACCCACACCCCGTACCCGTCACCCACATCAGCAGATATACCCCATCGCACATATCAAAGGGATAACAGCTAAAACCGTAGCAAAAACATACAGGCAGTCAATGACAGCGGCATACCCACAACAAGCCATGTGGGAAACACTAGCAGCAGCTGATGCATCCTTGCATCCGTTGTGTACAGGAATATAACAGCTATGTTACACATCTGAATGCACAACGCCATCGACAGACGCCGCCAGGACACGGAGACCCACATGTCGAACAGAATACCATACCCAACACACACAATCCACGGCTAACACCACAGCGAAATATACCTGACACCACACATAGCGGATGCAGTCACACAAACATGATACAATACATACCATCCTCACGAAGGTATTGCAAATAACCAACGGCCACACGAGGAATGAACCATGGCCCAGTGCCGACGCATAAAGTACGAATGGAGGGGGATCACCGGTGATATGCGCATAAGTACACACCGAGGAACAGCTATTGGCGTGATGAACCCACATGCCTCAGGTGACGAATATAAGGAAGACTCCCTGGATATTCAAACCGTATGTTCATACCGAACAAATACCGAATACAAAAGGAGTAGCAAGCAAGTACTGAATACAGAACCAAAGGCGGAAAGGTATGTCGAACCCAGGAGATGTACTGTTGTGTAACGCATGATACGTATGACGAATCTGTACAGTATGTGAACGGTGTGTGTAGGTAAAGATACCTGTCCATCAGGCAGAGAGTGGTGAAAGTTGGTTATGTAATGCTAAGCCGCACAGCATACCAACGACTGTGGACAACGTGTGCACAGCAGTGGGACAACATGTACACACCCGGGATAACCCCAGGTTAGGCTTGCCACCTTTTCAAATGGCCAAAGTGGGACATTTTCGGGTCACACATCAGATGTTACAGGTGGACACATACCCATGGTCAGTACAAAGGGTAGAACTTTACTCTTTTGCCTAAATAAAAGCGTAGTCTTGTAGCAGTTTAGTTGCTTATTGTGTGTCTTGTAACATTTAGGAATTTACATACATAAATAACTATGTTATGCAACTCTTACATAAAAAATGGGACATAATTATGTCCTACAATCTCAGGACGTTTGCCATTTGTAATATGTTTTGTCAGGACACAACTGCCCAAAGAGGGACTGTCCCTTGCAAAGTGGGACAGGTGGTAACCCTACCCCAGGTCTGCCATAGGGATTTCAAACACAGAACAATGCCACCACCCACGCTGATGCTGGCAGTGGATATCCAACAATGAAGTGCCACAGCAGCGATTAGGACATGTGTGTATAGTGTCACAGCACACTTGTGCATGGGCATATACCGTCGATGTCATACGGAATGGGTGCACGACGTGCACGTATCCCACGCAGTAGGGGTGACTATGTCAATTATGTGTAATGCAAAGCTGTCATGATGGATATGTTCAGAAATCATAGACAGTATCACAGGCATAGCATGCATGATGGAGGGATGGCCTAATGTTATGTACATAAACAAGATATGTATGGCCTGCACATATGGGACAATGTAGTAGCAGAATAGGTACCCGAAATGGAGGGAACAGCAAGTAACCATGTCCAAACGTTCCGTAGCAGGTGCAATGTGTGCCACAATGATGTCCAGCAGGGCCGTGTGTAAACACACGTGCAATGTACACAGCAGTGACACCCCCCCCCATGGTAGTGTCCACTGAACGGCAGAAGTGGATGTCAACTGTATGTCTATACAGTACATCCGCTGTGGTGGTACCATGGGTCTGTGTCACCCTACCAGCAAGGGAGCTATCACATGACTAGTGACACAGTGTGCCCCTGTGGGATGTGCACAGGACCTATGTCCCACAGCACGGTGTGTGTCCAGTCTGTGGATGTCACACAGACGCCCGGGCCGAGCAATGTGGCATGTGTGCACACATGCAGGACTGCTCCTCCCACCCTGCCCACTGCAAACGCCATGTAGGAGTACTACATGAATCAGTACTGCGGAGAACATGGCCCATGGCAGAGTAGATTACACCCCTGTGTTAGTGGCATGCAGGTGAGTACAGATGTGTTACAGACTGTCATTTGCATATGTAAACTGTCTGAGCCGGGTAGAGATCACAGCATGACTATACTGGGACATGTAACGTTGTAGCCATTGTGTAAGGTACACCACACATGTGTTATTGTAACACTGCCCGCGTGTACATGTGTGTATGGCACAGGTACAAGGGCACCCAAGGTACCAGCTAGACATACGGTCCAGAAATGCGTGGTCCTGCACATGTGTACCCACGCCATGGTGGAATATGGCAACCACAGCACCATGTGGGGCATGTGTGTGTACATCAACCATGTACAACGTGATATGCCTGTATAGGGACAGTATCCATGTGATACACACCGCATGACTGTCAGTATGCAAAGGTGATGTGTATGCACTATGTGTGATGTAACTGATGCAATGATATCTACATGATATATCTGCCACACTGACACCTGTATGGTTGTTAGCAATATGAGTAGGATGAGCTAGAATGCTGCCAGGTACGTAGATGTGGTATATGTAGGCATGGACAATACTGTGTGACAGCAGGTAGTGTACGTATGCAAATACTGAGCAGGAGGGCCACATGTCTGAGGACTGTGCAATGTCACATGTCCCTGACTTGTTGTAGTTAGCATGATATGCCTGCACCACTGTGTGACCTGTACAGGAGGCACATGGCGTAACATACCGAGACATAGGGTACGATGTGATGCTGGATGTGTACATTGGCACTAGCATAAAGCCGAATGGTGCTGACGGGCACAGAGCGGATCATGTCTGATGTGATACCCTCTGTACCACCCCGACCACCCATGCAATAGTATGACAGGTGGCCAGCATGGGATGTGGTGTGGTGTGGCGCACATAAGCCCAGCAAGGGTGCCAGTAAAGGCATGCAGGTAGTCAATGAGTGTGTGAAGCATGTATGTCAAGATGTGGCCCAGTGCCATACTGAATGGCCCAGTCATGGGTGTACAAATGCAGCCCCATACGTGCAATGCAGTACCACCCATGTGTAGTGTGATAGATGTGGTAGTGTGGTGGTCAGGGTACACAACGTACATGAATGGGCTAGCAGTCAATGCAGTGTGCTGCTGCAGAGACATGTAACAGCCAGGTTGGCGGGATACAACAACTACGGCGATTGGAGGTGACATTGGGACTGTGTTCCCGGACATAACATGTGCATGGCAGTACTATGTATGTGTCCACAGGGTTAATACAATGTCCAGCCAAGGATTGGAACCCTGTAGTGAGTGAGAGTGTGTATTGTTGGTAGGTATCCCATTGGCAGGCACGATGCCAGCAACATCTGTGTTGGCAATGCCTGCATGACTGTGGTATGCTGCATTGAATGTGGATGTAGTCAAACAGCAGAGACATACCACCACACTGCGTGAGGGCCCACACTGCAATGTCTGGCAGTCATGTGTAGGTAGCTAGCTGTGGAGTATGTCATGCACCATGAGGACACACCATGACTGTCAAGTGACACACCACACACAGGTGAACATAACTACCGTGCAACAGCCTGCACATGTGCCCATACAGCACGTGTGCATGGAACAGGAATACCACTGTGGCGTCTGTGAAAAGGCCAGTACCTCCATGTCTCTGTGTGGAATAGCATGGTCCCTACCAGTGTGTAAATGTAGCAGAAGTGCACTGTGATCAGTGTTGGCATAGGCACGTAGACTGTCCATCGTACGGGGTGCCATGCCATCAACTACCTCTGTCAGTGGATGTCGGTAATACCGGCTGTAGAGTGTATGTACCATGCATGCTGCTATGGTTGTGTGTTTAGGGTGTGGCTAGCAGGGATGAGAAGCATGGATGTTCAGCAAACAGAGGGGGGATGTGTGTAGGCCTAGCACACAGACACATGGAGGTTTGGTGCATGCTGAGGGTAGTGTAGGTATGGTATGTGTCGTGTAATGTGTCACCCAGCTATGCGTACTGCATGGCCAAGCATGTGTGGGTACATGGGAGTCCATACTAGGGAACGGCGTGTTGCTGTCAATACATAGCAGTAGCAACTGTCCTAGGTGCAATGTACAGTATGCCAACACGACCAGCATGTAACCTGTGGTGTACAGTGTATTCACTGTCGCGTGTCACAATGTGCGTAGCGGTCACGAACATGGGTATCTGAACATGGATTACCTATGATGCAATGTGTCTTGGGAATATACAGTATGTGTGTAAATCACTGTGTGGTGTGGGAACCACCCACCCGTGTGTGTTGCAGTCCAGGTATGTGCCTGGGAGGTATGATCTGCGTACAATCTGGACTGGCAGGTGTGCCGTGTAGGGCATGGAGGCAGGTCCCAGGCACTGCAGATAAATGACATGTGTGCTGTACTGTGTGTGCAGTGCTTGTGTACAGCACAGTGGAGGGTGTAAGCATTGTCACACATCACTGCATGCTGTGCCTACCTGTGACAGCCCTGCCGGAGACAGACATGTGACACCGCTGCACAGGCAGCATAGCATGTGAAGATGTACATGTGGGCTGCACACCTTAGGCAGATGTCCACAGGTCATGTGTGCCACGGTAGTGTGGTTGAACACGACTATCAGACTGGACAAACACCACATGCCTGCATAACTACAGTATGACCATAGTCAACAGTCCCAGTGACAGAGTAGGCCAATGTACACTATCCCTGCGTGCAGACCACTGGCTACTGGACACCTGGCTAGACACACACCTGGAGGGTTAATTCACCATTGAGCCATCACATGTCCCAGTCCATGTGGGCCATACAATGTCATCACAGGGTGGTCACAATAGCAGGTGGCAAGGCAGACACGGTGTACCAGGTGATGTGTCATGTGTGCATATGTCAACTAGCACAGCTGTTCACATGTCTGCAACATACTGGTGCACGATGTATACTGTTACATGATGTATGGAACTGCACTGTCACCCACTACAGGGCCATCTGACACAGGTGTGTTGTGACTGGTGTAACCCATGTTTGCACAGGATACACACTGCTGTTGTAGGCAGCCATGCTGGTGGCTACCAGTGATATATGCAGTGGTCATACAGACATACCGTACACAGTGTTCATGCAGGAATGTCCATTGTCGTGGACGATGTGCTGCTATGTGAATGTAGGTGTGTGTTGTGAATGTTACACATCCAGAAGACACCATCTGGTGCAGTCATGGTTGTCAACACCAGTACACACATCCACAGCAGTCAGAACCCAGTCCTGACAATGTGTGTCAGTCACCCTCGTACTGTGTGACATATGTGCACATGGCGGAACACCTCCCACTGTCATCTAAGCTGGCTACATGATGGCTGGAATGTGCTGTAGAAATGTACAATGCTGGTAGCCCAATGAAGTACCTGGAATCAGACACAGTGGGCTATGTCAGCCATGTAAACCATGCACAACAATGACCGCCCAAGAAAAACAAACAATGCATTGACACATGGAACATGTGCACATGACAACCCCCAATGAGGTATGTTGCACATATTGATGTACAATTGTCATCTATGGCCATAGCATGGATGCAGACACACATACTCCACAGGTAGTACCATGTGATGTAGGTAGGGGGCATTGCTCGTGTACATGTCACAGTAGCTGTACACACACATGTCCTGCATAGCCGTCATGTAGGGGTAGCTGTGGTATGTGACTACTGCACATGCCCATACAAATGACCATGTCCCACAGGAGATGTGTTATGTGTGTACCACATGTGTCGTGCTGACAACAAGCTGTGATGTGTACGGCTGCCGGTGCACCTGTGTGACATTGTCTGTGATGGGTGCAAAGGCATATAGTATCGTATTGCATGCACACATGCCCCACATAGGTCCATAGCCTGAACATACAATACAAGGAGTGTGTGGGATGATAGCAACCCACAGGAGGAGATGGGTATGGCCGGCAGGCCACAACCACATGTGTGTGTACGGTGTTCACGTCCACCACACATGAGCATCTGAGAGGCTAGTGTTACAGCTGTACAGGGTTGCATGCATATATGTTCAGCAACATCCCTGTGTGTCCCACCACTGGCCCGTGGACCGATGGACACCAACCAAATGTGCAGATATGACATGTGCACAGCACATCACAGATGCCTACTGTAGAACAGGCTTACCGTGTAGACATGTGCACAGTAGGTCTGTGCCAGCTGCAGTCAAACATGTAATGTGCCGAACCACACCAATAGTCCAGGCCATGCCACAGATGGAAGTGCATGCATCTGTGTATGTATGGCTGTGAATGTCTCCGGCATAGCAATATAGCTGTGTCACCGTTGTGAACAACAATATGAATGTGTCATATGTGTGAGGGTGCGTCATACGCATATGGTCTGATCGACGATACCATCAGTGACCCTGCTATGTGAACATCCCTGTCCCCATACATGGATACCTATGCTGTGCCCAACACCACATTCACAGAGGGAGGGATGGCGGTGTGTAGTGCAGCAGCAGACATGGGGGTGGCAGCAGGCACTGGATGTACACATATGTGGTACACACATCAGTGCAGGCAACCATCCATGTGCACGGGATAGCGGTGTGTGTCCACATACAGCACTGTGTTGATCAATATCCCAGCACATAGCACCTGCCAGGGTTACAGTGTATGCATGGATGTGTGATACCTGCATGCACCAGACACACCCTCAGCAAGCAGCGTGCAGCATACCTCGCTGAGGCCAGTGTCCACACCATGGCGATAGACATGTTGAATGTCCATATACACATAGCACTGACATATGGAATGGACAGCCACCCTGCCAATATCGTAAACCCCCAGGTGGATCACAACCCAGTGCCATGTATGTGGCATACCCTGCCATACCATGCAGACCTGCCCAGCAAGGCTGCATGAGCTATCACAGTCCGACATGGTGCAATGGACAAAAGGCACTCTCACTATCAACCATACACAGCAGTAATGTGGCGGTGATGCACCCTGTGGTGTCACAGGTGCTGTGTGATGCTTTGGACAATGTGTGTGCACATGCTATGCATGGCCTGTCCTGCTAATGTGTCATGGTTACACATTGCCCCATGTCTATCACATGTGCAACACAGGTGAGCTGTGGCAAGTTGTCCAACACCCGTACAGTGCTGTGTGGATGTACATGGCACGACACATGCATGTGCAGGTGTCCATGTGTATGTGTACAGTGCCACCGCTGACGTTCACAATGGCTACAGACGTGATGTGTACTGACATATACACAGCGTCCAGGTGAACAGCAGCACCGACGTCACATGGGGACCTATGCCAGTGATATGGACACAGGTGCAGCCAGGTACACATGTCCACAGCTGGCTAACATCTACATGGTGCGTGTACAGTGTGATGGGGTGGCAAACAGATATGATGTGACACACACTGCTCAATGGTGTGAAGACAACACATCGGCTGTGTCACTGCCACGATGCCTTTCACAGATTACTGTGCAGATGTCGTACTTGTCATAGCAATGTATCTCCAACAGTATGCCAGCACAGCAGTGTAAATGTGACCTGCCACCATCATTATGTCTTACAGATAATGCCACGATCCCGGCTTCCTGCATTCAGTCGACAGGAGGAGGAGGTGATCATACCATACCTCCATAGTAATCATAACATGTTATTTAGTCATGTGCCACAGCAGGCACAGGAACGACAGGAGATGTGGGAGGAGATGTGCAGGAGGGTGAACAGCCTGGGCGGATACAACCGCACTTATCAGCAGATCCGCAGGCACTGCACAGACCTGATCCGGCATGCAAGACAGCGTGCCGCTGCAATCGCCAGACAACAACGTGGGACAGGTGGTGGGCCACCAACCCAGCCCCCACTCCCAGCCAAGGAGGAGCTCCTGGCCAGTCTGGGAACACCCACGGAACAACACGCAGAAACCCATGTGTCCATCGTGGAGGTGGGTGTCTCCCGAACTATGAGCTTGGAGCTGCATGGTAAGTCAGGGTTGCATGTTTGTATGATAAGTGACGTGGGGGTGGGTGTCATAGTACAACACATAATATAGCCATACATGCCAGGTATATGGCCACACAAGACGCATACTACAGTATGCTATGTTGTGTTAGCAGACATGTGCATAGCACATGCTAACTCACAGACGCATGATGTGACATGCACACTGCTGACTGTGGCGATAGTAATGGATAATGTGTATACCTTTGTGTCATCCCTTTACAGGTACGTCTGGCGTGTCGCAAACACAAGGGTCTGTTGCAGGTAAGTCTGTTGCTAGTCAAAGGCATGATATGGTGTATTGATATTCCCCATGTGTCCAGGCATGACATGCACACCTGTGTGTGCCCCAGTCACGGTATACAGGTTGCACCACCCGACACACACACCACCCATGTACAGTAGATACAACCGTTAGCGTAGAGTGGCATGACACCACACGGCCTATTGGTGTGTCACATGCATTCAGCTATGCATACAATGGTGTAGGTGTTCCACAATGGCTGCATGTGTAGTATGCATCGGTATGCCTCTGCAGTATGCACACAGTACCACATAGTGAGCTGTGATCTTGCCAGAGCACAGGTGTTACCAATGTGACCTATGCCCCTGCATCGGGAGCACACGTTGTGACATGGCACATGCCATGTCCCATGCACATGGATGTCTGGCTGCAACATTGTCACACCATGACATGGCCTATGCACGACATAGCACACATCCACATGGTCTGCATATCTGTAGGGAATGTGACACCTTACACTACTATGGTTGTATGTCACATAGGCCACCACAGGGCCATGTGCACGATGTCCACCACACACAATTATCAATGACCCAGACAGACAAGGCCATGGTCGATACCTACAGGCATGTTGCCACACAGTACATCCACAGTGGGTAGTCACCGTTGCACCCTGTGCACACATAGTGGGCTCATCACTGTAGTGGCCCCCCTGGACATCCGATGTAGTACACCACTGACATGGAGTGCCTCTCCACAGCTACTACAGGTGCCTCCAATATCCACCACATACGTGCTGCTGAGCGGCTTAACTGACTGACAGACATGGCAATGTAATGCGTCCAGGTCACGCATCACACAGAAACATAACTGTGTCCTGCTACTGTGCAGTGGCACAGTGCCCGCACTCCACACTGTACAGCTATGTACACAGCTCACACCAACCGCACCTGCACAGACATCCCTGTTAACCATACATTGTATCTGTGGACTGTACACATAACACTGCACCATGACAGCCATTGTGATGTGGTGCATGCGGTGGGACACCATCGTCACATGTCCACATGATACCACACATGTTTGCGGTGTACATGACATAGTGTCGGCAGACATGTGTACTGTCAACTCGCCCGTGGCCACACGGTGTATCATGGTGATGCATGCAAACTACCATGAATGTGTGTACTGCATGCCTACTACAAGACACCTGCCTGTTGTACTGTTCCCACAAGGGCAGTGTGCATACTGCCACTAGGAATGTCTGGTCTACATTCACTGGTCTGTGGTGTGTGAATGCTGCATGCCACCTGCAATATCACATGCATGATGTCTGTGTGTGTGTGTGTGTGTGTGTGTGTGTGTGTGTGTGTGTGTGTGTGTGTGTGTGTGTGTGTGTGTGTGTGTGTGTGTGTGTGTGTGTGTGTGTGTGTGTGTGTATTGTAACTGACGGTATGCCTTTGTATTGACAGGTGCTGTAGGTGAGTTCCCCTCCTGCGGTCCAGCTGATGCTAGTGTCCCCACAGATACTAGTGGTGATGACCATGTGCATGAGGCACAGGCAGGGTCGTCACAGGCACACACTGTGCCATTGGATAACATCACAGTTACGTCCCCTTCATCCCTGAACACGGTTCGGATGCCGACACATACCCCAACACCGTTGCCCATAGATGACGGTCAGTCAGCGTCTGTTGGCATTGAGCAGGAATGTGTGGTGGCTGCAGAAGGTGTGGGTACACACGATGTTGCCAGTGTAATGACTGGTGCAGTGCCACGCAGGCATGTGGCAGGTGCTGCTCGTAGGGGGAGCACCGCTAGACATACACCTGCCGTACAGGGTGCAGCAGCTGGTATAACCAGACGCATGTTCCAGACTGTAATGGCGGCGCGTGGCGAACGGCAGAACCAGGAAGGGCAGAGGCTGCAGAGGTCTGCAATCCGTTCCTTGAATGACAACATCCAGGCATTGGCGAATGCCCAACAGCATCTTGCCGATGTTCTGGATAGGAGATTGGGTGAGATGGCTGGTATCCTCGACCGAGGCATGGCCATCCTTGAGCATGGGCTGTCCGTGCAGGAACACCAGGTAGGGGTGAGGCATAGGGCACGTGGGCATAGGCCAGCAACACCACTTGGTGCAGGTCAGCGTGTGCGTGCCACCTCCCATGCCCACCCACCCAGTGCTGGTAGCAGCAGCAGTGCAGCTGCTACTACATCGACCACACCAGGACAGAGCAGGCCACGTGGACGTGGCCCTGGGCGGCGTGGGCACGTGTCCAGCGGACATGTGACATCGGAGAGTGGACTGTCTGTACCTACACCCGGTCATGCCCGTGTGACCCCAGGCAGGCCCGGGTCACGTCGCGGCAGGCGGACACAGTGAGCCATAACACCTGCACTGTACAGTCTGGGGCTGCCAAGCATACCCCGTGTAGGCATCACAGATTACTGAACTGTGTACACACAAACCCACACACAGCAAACACGACTGTAGGGCTCCACCACACCCACATGCAATGTACACAGTCATGCCCAGTCAATGCACAGGCCCTTACACACACACATGATGTCATCCATTGGTACAGCCTATGCCTGTGGCACACATATCACCCTGTGCATATGATGAAGTCTCTGCCACATAACTGTGAGCTACACCATCAGTGCATGGTTATGCAAACATATTCTGATGCACAGGGTGGACAAGATAGTGAGAGGTGTATGTGATACCTGTGTCCGCATAGTGCGTGATGTGTATGTTGTGGTGTGTGTGTATGGCTGGTGACAGGTGTGTATGTGATGTGGGTTGTGCACTGACATCATGCAGCAGACATACCATGCAGGACAGGTGCAGCATTCATTGATCTGTGTACACAGTATGTGTGGTGGTTACATGTGTAGCACCATGTTGGTTCAGTTAACCCGTATGACAATGATGGTGTACTTGCATGTGCCTACTGGGAGCACTGTAATTAGTTCCCACGCGTAGTCATGGGGTACCCACAGGCATGTCTGGCAACATCAGCATAGCACAGGTACCCGCACTCGGCATGGACCCCTACATAGGAACATAGGCGCACATGTACATAACAGGGTATGTGCCCTCGACATGTGTGGACCTAGCATGACCGTGTGTGGCTGCTAACACCCCTCAGGATGGGGATGCCACATCCATCAGTCCCCAGTCCCTCGTCCAGCACTGACACACAGATGATGCCTGGTGCATAACTATATCCACACATCCACACCTCATTATTACTCCTGGACGAAGGCAATCAGTGCCTCTCCTTCACATGGGCTGGCACTCCTCTACGTGTTGTAGGGGGTCTCCGGCCATTGACCCTGTTCCCCCAGCACGTCACACTCATCTTTGTGGTGATGTGTGTGACAGTCGCTTCTGTGCCCGTGTTTGCCTGGAGCCTAGGAAGTGGAATATGCCCATGTCACCCAGGTCAGACATGGCCGTGTATGCCAGGCACAGATCACCACAGAGCAGATGTGCTGTGAAGGTTTACAGCCGGAGTCCCCTTGGTCGTGCAGCTTGTGACACATGTCCTAGCACCGTCATCCCCGCCTTGTGTAACGTTTGCGGCCCTCCCGAGTGCTGCAGGCGTCAGGTTAGCTACAGGCCAGATGTGCCAATGTACGCAGTCATTGCTCTGGTGTGTGATGTGTACAGGGGTACAATGAACACCCCTGATGTCGATGCGATTCCTTCCAGACCAGGAGGCCACAGTGGAATGTTTTCACACCCACATTGCCATTGTGTGTGTTGACAGATGTTAACGACAGATGTCGTAGCCATTTCCATGAACATGTCCACCATCTGGAATGGCTTACCACCTACATGTGACATTGGGCCGAACATGTCCTTCACACTGGGTAGGTCTGCACCTTCTCTGGCATGTAGTAGCAGGCCATGGCTCTGGCACCAGTTATCCATGTCTATGACGCCCTAGGTGGATGTCCGTGTCACATGGGGTGTTGGGTATGGTGGCCGGTGCGTAGTCATCTGCATACCTTGTCTGCCACAATCCCCCTATGATTGCATGCACATTGAAAGGTCGAATGCCATATGGCAGGGGGCCCAGGACTGAGTCCTGTGGGCCTCCACTGGAGACCAGATATGAGTGTGACAAGGCACCAGGAACACCAACCCTGTGTGGTGTGACCTCCAACCTTTCTGAGAAGCATCGGGTGACATATGTCCACACATGTATGCTGGCGATCCTTTCCATGAGTCCCATGTGTAGTGTGCTCTGAACACTCCCACCAGGTCATGGTACTGTGTGCAAACCCACGTATCCCCATCAATGGCCTTGGTGACCACTCCAGACAGGACGAGCAGGTTTGGGAGGCAGGATCCGCCCTTGACTATGTTGTTGTGGGTATGTTTCGGTATTGGCTGTACACCGCTGTCTGTATCCATGGGCACCTGTATGGACCTCCCCACAGCTTTGCAGACAAGGCTTGTCAAGCGGATAGGGTGTGGCTGTCTACAGTCCATAAGAGCACTACCCTGGCATAGTGGGACCACAGATGCCATATGACGTCCATTGGGGACATAGCCCATAGTAAGGCTAACATGACACAGTGGCCGCATGTGTGGGCCGAGGCCCTCAATGAGGATGGGTAGCACACAGCCAGGGACACCATCAGTGCCCAGTGGTGCTGTGTCAACCGCCATACAGATATGGGATCATTCCAGGCCATATGAGATGTTTGGGAGGCTACACTCTGGTGGGATGGATATGTCCCCTCTTGGGGGGGGGTGGGATGTATGCATGGAAGATGTCCGCTGGTTTGCAGACAATGTCTGTGGGTGCAGTGACCGTTGTACCATTCTGGACCATTTCCAGCCAAGTCAGTGTGCCCCCAACCATGTCCTTACCACAGTTAAGGAAGGCCCTATGGTTGTCTCATGTGCCCTCTGCAGTACCACTCCCACAAGCGGTCGTGGATGATTGTATGTGTGGCCGTATGGTGACGCCGGTATGAATGGGAGATGGTTTCCCTGGTTTTGACATTGCTCTGTCATGTATTAGCTCCAACTGTTGATGTACAGCTAGTCAGTGGCTGGGGTCCACCACACCATGTGCCTACCTGTGGTGGACAAGGTCCTGATGTTATCATGTTTGCCTGTTGCAGATATGCATGTGGGTGCTCAGAGAATGCATTCGTTAGGCGGTTGCCGGTCTGGCCTGGGTTCAACACTGGCATGGAGGACTTGTAGGGTACCACACCGGTCGTATGATGTGTGTGGTTTGTTGTGGAGAGGTCATCACTTAGGTCCCCCATGCCGGTGTTGTTTACAGGATGTGGATGACCAGTGGATCCACTATACAGTCTGGCATCACCATTGAGGGCTGTACATCCTGTGTGGGGCATATCCTCACCATGTGTGATGGGCAGAACTGTCAGACATCCCCCCCTAGTATGTATGGTGCATGGCTGTTTAACAGTGGCCAGGTGTGAGAACACCTGTGACTGGTGGCGTAGTGTGTTGTGCCATGGCTGATGTTCCCAGTCTATGTATGGGTGGTTCATGTCACCCAATACGGTGCTGTTGTGAGAGCATGCCCACTCACCAGTGTCCTCAGGACATTTGTGCAGGTAGCCTGTGTTTGGGAGGGTTGTCTGTAGCATGCAACAAACTGTAGGCCAGTCCTACACATGGTTAATTGCACCTAGATATTCGCCGATGCAACGGCCATGTCTGTGGCATGGGCGGGTTGCTGTTGTGTGGCTGGACACACACGGTCCACATTCCGCCACCCATGCCGTCGCACCATGTGTATGCATGTCTGCTCTGTGCCGACTCTAAGTGTCTGAGCATGCCCAGTAGGCAGCTGTGTAGATAGACACACAGCACAGTGCAAACTGCGGCCGACTGCAGTTATACCCCGGGTGCATGCCTGTATCCCCTTTACGCAACGCCACGTCTGTGGCATGGCCAGGTTTCTGTTGTGTGGCTGGACACACACGGTCCACATTACGCCACCCATGCCGTCGCACCATGTGTATGCATGTCTGCTCTGTGCTGAGTCTAAGTGTCTGAGCATGCCCAGTAGGCAGTGATGTACTGATCAGTAGTTACTTGGTATTCCCGACTGCAGCACTAACGTGTTACTGTACGGCGACCTTGGGATGGTAACAGGCTGCGTGACTGCGCACTCTGACCTAACTCCCGATCGGGCGCATTGCCTCTGCAAATGATACCACCCGTGAGGTATGCCTCCTGACAGCGCTCTGCTCAGTAAACTCGGTAGCGCGTTCTGTAAATGCTTCGTACTGTAGTGTGTTCATGTAGATAGGCGTAGGTTCGTCTCCCGTCCCTTCCGTGTGTGTGTGTCTGTGTGTGTGTGTCTCTGTGTGTGTGTGTGTTTCCAGCTGCCTCTGCGAATGAACATGCTTTTAGGCACTCCGCAACACAAATCTTGGCTATTGCCAACTATTGTTTTGCGGGTGACGTCACCAGCCTACAAGTATGCCTCTGACAGCGCTCTCTTCAGTAAACTCGGTAGCACGTTCTGTAAATGCTTCATACTGTAGTGAGTTCATGTAGATAGGCGTAGGTTCATCTCCCGTCCCTTCCGTGTGTGTGTGTGTTTCCGTTGCTTTCGCAACTTCATCTGAAAAAGCAAATTCTTAAACTGTTCACAATCAACAGTGTGATATTTAAAATCTTGTTAAGACTCACATTGTTGATTGTGAACATTCTTAGACTTTGCATTTTTCTGCAGACGTTGTGGAAACAACGTAAACGTTGCATGTTTTAATAAACTGTTTAAATGTTACGAAGACTTGTGTTGTGTCGAACTACGGGGACTATTCTTGCTGCAGGTTGCTGGTTTGTTTGTGTTTCATAGTACAATATCATGTAATACGTGTGTTCATAGTATGCTTTCTGTGATGTTGACATGTGTGTGTTTCGATAGCAGTGCGTCTGTGCTTTCTATGCTGTGGCTACATGTTCATTGTTCGCATAGAAAGTGACAAATGGAAGTGTAAGGGTGGACATTTAAAGCCTGGATACTTCCATGTTATGTGTAAGTCTCACGGGGCCAACGGGTGATAGCGCATACATGTCTATGAAGTACCTTTGGATACCATATGCGACGTGAGGTGGACGAAATGTTTAAGTTGACTGTTCCATCTACCTATGTGTGACATGGTTTGTGGCCATAGGGTGCCAGCAAGTCTTTCCTGTTCATTGGGTGTTTGCCATGGTCTATTGACATCAATCCTATTAATTCACCGAAGGATGTCTTTCATTGGTGGCAACGCCATAGTTTGACCATCGTATGTCATTCCCAGCAGACGTTGAGATTGTGCCATTGGTATGTTTACACAGGTGTCCCATCTGTTCCACTGTATGGAAGCGTGTGATCCCCATTGATGTGCTGGCAGATTGAGTGCTGTGTACGCCGGTATATGCCCAGCGTTCTGGCTTTGAATGGGGAGTGTCTACTGTAGTCCCTATCTGTATTTCCTGGGTTATGCCTTGCAACAGCTGTGGGATTCCCCCAGGTTTGCAGCTATGGGTGCCATCTTGGCCGTACGTTTGTCCATCCATGGGAACTGCCTACTGGACACTAGTATCGGGCTGTAAACATTACACAGCTGCATTCTCCATTTCCGGTGGATGATCGGCATTATTATTGCGGAGTAACGCATATGCCATGGCCACGTCCCGCACACGGGGCGGGACAACGAATCATCTGCCAATCCACACCGACACCCATTTTTGCATACCCACGATCCCATGTCTGCAACCCTCGACAGTACCCCTTGCACACCCTTCATGTGTGCGGAAATGGGATGTGAACGCACGTGTATGGACGCAGCAGCCTGGGGAGTCCTATTCATATGTCCTGCATTTCATGGACGGTTGTCATCACCCTTGAAGACGCTTGTGGTGCATATATCTACCTGTGCCATAGTCACGGCTGTCACCTCTTCCGGTTCACACTATGCTGCCCACACTTACTTAAGGAGTAATTTTTGGGTCCTGCAATGGACACCGATGTGCATATGTAAAGTGTAGAACATGTTGGACTGTGTCCATTCGGCCAGTGGGTTTGACTGGCGGTATGTTCCCCAGTCCCGGATGTCTGTCTGCCTACCCATATTATGTAGTGCTACGGAACCCGTGTCCTTCCACAATTTACCCATATGGTGTTACTGTAGTACTGCAGGTTGGCAACTGCTTTAAGTAATCCTCAGAGGTAGAATTGTGAACTATCCACCACTGTATTGTCATTATAACACAGCCGGTACATGTAGAACCTATTTATTCATGACAGTATGTTATTTATGAGTGGGAACGCCATATTTTAACCATAGTATGACCTTCCTAGTTGACGTTGTTGGTGTGCCATTAATATGTGTTCCACAGGTCGCCCGTATGTTCCGCCGAGTGGAAGCGGGTGATCCCCACATACTTGCTAGCACCTTGGCTGCTGTGTACGCCGGGATTCGCACGGCCGGATGGATGTCTACGGGTGTGTCTACTGTTGTTTCCATCTGTATTTCCTGTGTTATGCCTTACTACGGCTGTGTGATTGCACCAGGCTTGCTATTATGGGTGCCATCTTGTCCGTACGTTTGTCCATCCTTGGGAAATGTCTACTGGACACTGGTGTAGGGCTGTACCCATTTCACAGCTGCATGTAGCATTCTCCGGTGGATGATTGTCAGTACTGGTGGGTGGTAAGGCATGTTCTGTACCCACATCCTTCCCACGGGGCGGGACAATGGATCATCTGCCAATCATCTCCAACACCCATTTCTGCATACCCACGATCCCATGGCTGCAACCCTCGACAGTACCCATAGCAAATCCTCCATGTGTGCTGGAATGGGATGTGGACGCACATCTGTGGACTCGACAATCTGTGGATTTCTGTGCATATGTCCCGCATTTCATGGACAGTTGTCATCAACCTTGAACACACTGGCGGTGCATGTAGCTGTGCCGTAGTCACGGCTGTAGTTCATCTTGGTCTTCCGCTTGCACCCAGTTGGCGAGAAATCTTTGGGTCCTACAATGGACACATATGTGCATATGTAAAATGTAGAAAATGTTGGGCTGTGTCCATCTGGCCAGTGGTTGTGACCGCTGCTGTATGTTCCCCACTCGCGGATGTCTGTTTGACTACACATATTATGTTGTGCTACGAAACCCATGTTCTACTACGATTAACCCAAATGGTATTGATGTAATACTGCAGGTTGCCAGGTGCTTTAAGTAATCCTCAGAAGGCCCAGTAGGACATATACGCCACTGTAATGTCAATATAAAACAGACAGAACATGCATACCCTATTTATTCATTGAAGCATGTTCATTATATGCGGGAACGCTAGTGTTGAAACATCGTATGACCTTCATAGTTGAGGTTGTTAGTATGCCATTAGTATGTGTTCCACAGGTCACCCATTTGTTCCGCATTATGGAAGCGAGTGATCCTCATGTTGTTGCTGGCAGATCGAGTGCTGTGTACGCCGGTATTCGCACGGCGGTCTGACTTTGTATGGGGAGTGTCTACTGTAGTCCCTAATGTATTTCCTGTGTTATGCCTTACCACAGCTGTGTAATTCCACCAGGTGTCCAGTTATAGGTGCCATCTTGGTCGTACACTTGTCCATCCATGGGAATTGCCTACTGGACAGTGATGTAGGGCTGAACACATTTTACACCTGCTTTTAGCATTACCCAGTGGATACTTTGCATCCTTAGTGGGGAGTAAGGCACGTGCTATACCCACAGCCCTCCCACGGGGCGGGACAACGGATTATCTGCCAAACAACACCGAGCCCCATTTTGCATACCCACGATCCCATGGCTGCAAACCCCCACGGTACGCATTACACATCCTTCATGTGTGCGGGACTGGGATGTGGACGCACTTCTATGGACACGACAATTTGGGGACTTCTGTTCATATGTCCTGCATTTCATGGACAGGTATCATCAACCTTAAACACGCTGGTGGTGCATATGTCTAGCTGTGCCGTAGTCACGGCTAGTACTCTGATTGGACGATCCCGACGTGTAAAGGTGTAAACGTATATATTTTTGGAGTCCTACAATGGACACCGATGTGCATATGTAAAGTGTAGAACGTGTTGGACTGTCACCATCTGGCCAGTGGTATTGACTACGCTGTATGTTCCCCAATCGTGGATGTCTGCTTGACTACCCATATTATGTATTACTTGGCCTATCTATATCCACGTGCCAGTAAGCGGAAATATAGCAAACCTTGCGTCCTGCCCATCTTCATAAACGACATTATTGAACATATATCGGCCAAAACAGACAATGACAAAACCGATAGACTCCACAGTCAAACGGTACGGAGCACTTTCACCTACTAACATGGGGCATCGTCGGAGCACGAAATGCATTACATAGTTGTCCCTTATACGCTTCCTTCAGAGTCAGTTTAAAGTCAAATAATCAATAAACCTGCTCATAGTTAAGTGGACAGTGCTACAAGTCTTGATTATGACGTGACATATACAAATCAGTGTTGCATACATTACTTCATGGAAACAATAATACGACAACAATGTGTTAATATAAATACGATATCGGTCAATACAATCAGTATCTTGAAACATAGTTGATAATTGTTGTGAGTAAACCTTAGAATGTAGTGTGTTGATCAGGATATTTTATATCAATGTGTATAATTGTAGCATTACGATTCCAAAGCATGGAATCAGTAAGTACTATTTAAGCATATATTGTACAATTATGAATGTAAATGAGTGGAGGACACATCCTTAACCTTCCCTGCTTCCAGTGGATCACACACGCACGCACTTCGCATTTCTAATTGTGGGTTACGCTGGCGCAGCACATGCATATTCGTATTCTGTTTAAAAATGTTTAGTGGGTCTGTCTTGTTACGTGTTATGTGTTACTTGTGACTATATCGGTAACATATCTCTGATCCGGTTGACGGACGTGTGCAGAACGCACTTACAACTTTATACATGTAACAGTCTTTGCAGCATGGGCGCGCATTACGTGCGTTCACATCTATATGTTCCATAGTCATAATTCAAGCGTGACTGCATTCACGTTTGCCAGTTACTGTGACCACTACACGTTAGCTGTTGGTGTCATTAATATGCATACCCATGGTACTTAAGTACATTTACATATCCCCCCCCCCGCAGTCACGCACGTCACAGGCATCCATTCTCCTGCTGGGAAAGGTGCGGTACTGCATGTTAAACATTCCTTATTCCCCCTCGCTCATGGCCCAGGATGCATATGTCGTGACCGCAGGGATGTTCAGATGACAGGTGCTTATATCCCCTATACAGGCCTTTGATTGTCAGGGTGTTGCTGTGGTGCTTTGGGTTTGGTCTTGTCCGCCCAGTGTACGGAACTGCCCTGACCATGTACGAATGTTAGATGAGTCACATGGGCACGTTTTGTCCGTGTCTATGGTACCATGTCACCCCCCCCAATTATTCATAACCGTGTGCGCCGATTGGCCGGTATACCCGTTGTAGATCTTGTTATACTAATTGCACACGGTCTGGTCGAACGTACCTATTTCCATTACTAACCCTCAGTATGTATGACCTGTGTCGCAATATTACATGGGTTTACCATTGCGTGACGGCTTTCACTGAGACACAGACATGTCCGTTGTTTGGTTTGGGCGGTTCGCTGTGCTACACACATTTAACATGGCGGAACAGGTTGAACAGCTCAGCCACGGGGACATCGGGTTCTCCGTCGCTGTTTAGTATTGAATCGCTATGTGGAGTTTGTTTCACAAAGCGAGACAATGTCGACATTGGTAACGGACATCTCGCGCAGTACGTCCGCACCGCCACGGGTGACGTATGTCTGCGTTTGGCGGACAGGCATTATGCTGTGCCATTATGTCTGGGAATATATGGTTGCTTGCCATAGATGATATGCCATACTAGCAATGACCCGCGTCTGGGTGTGGGTACTGCTGTATTACCCATGGGAAGAGTGGCCTTAGGTTAAGTGGTGCCCTAGGCAGAAGTTGCCACCGCAACATCACCCGTTACCCCCCTCCTGGTCTACCTACACCAAACAATGTCTGGAGAGGTGCCCTGAGTAGAGCAACGCCCTAGACGGCTGCCTACTTGGCCTATGCCTGAGGCCGGCTATGTGTGTAGTCCCTCGGGCATCGGACTCGAACGCGCCACGTCTGCCGTGGGTATGTCCAGCATTACCCACATCCAGCCGTGGTGTATTGCCATGATGTTCCATGTGTACAGTGGTGCCGGTTACCATACATATGCCTTTCTCAAATGCCTATTTCACACTTCTGAACACTACTGTGGTCTCCTTTAAGGCCCCTGAGCCAGTGGTGAACATCACTCAAACCGCTGAATCACGTACATATGCCTTCCACCTGCACCTACAGGACTGCATGGATCAGGCAATCCCATACAAAACTGAGACTCTTTGTACCACAGACAAGCATGCAGTCTGGTGGACCCCAGCCATGAACTAGCTCTACAACGACAGGAGGTAGATAGTACAAGTTAAAGCGGAATACTTGTAAGGTAACACACCGTTGCTCATTATATGTGAAGAACTACAAGCTGTCATGAAATCATCCAGGGGAAATTCAACAGAGAATTTAACAAGGACTCAACAGACATTCATAAGTCCTTCTTTAGCTATGTTGGACACCTGGGAGGACACTCCCAGATATGCTCAAACCGGGTTCGCAATGATGTGAAGATGACTGAACCTACACACATTGCCAGCATACTGGCTGACATGTTCAGTGCTAACATTTCCCCCCCCCCACATGGAGAGTTATCTATACCTGAGACTTGTAGATCCTGGAACATCTGTAACACACAGGTGGGAAATGCTGTCTCCACGGCAGTCAACACAGCATCCATGGGACCAGATGGTATCCCAGCTGTGTACTCCATGAACTCTATGGGGAATTAAACCCACACTTAGGACAGCTGTTTAATCTTAGCCTCACCTCAGGGTACGTACCCGAGTAGTAGCACAAGGCGACTGTAGTCACACTTCACATAGATGGTGCCTCCACTGACCCTGGTTATTACCATCCCATTAGCTTGACAAGCCTTATCTGCAAAGCCATGGAGAGGGATCATAATGGAACTCATAGATAAAGACATAGGGGACTCGCATACTTTGGATACAACCCAGTTTAGCTTGGTCAAAGTCAGATCATGCCTTTTACACGTGTTTGACTTCGTAGGATCAGTCACCAAGGCCATTGATGAGGGTGAAGCAGTCCATACAGCCTACCTCAACCTGGCAAAGGCCTTCGACACAATACCCCCCTCGGGTATCAGTGATAAACCCGTCATCTTGAACGTATATCCATACATCGCCATATGGGTTGCAAACTGGCTAAGTCACAGAACACACATGGTCATAGTTGCTGGCGCCATGTCATACTCACAGCCAGTCACAAGCGGCGTCCCATGGGGCCCAGTCCTGGGTCCACTATTTTTCAGCATCTACGTTTCCAATGTACAAGCAAACACAGGGGGGTTATGGGTGACAATGTTTGCAGATGACTGCAAACTGGGTGCCATAGTCAGACACACATCTGACACAGATATCCTTCAGGAGTGCCTCACAGATGTGGAGAAGTGGTGCCCGAGACATGGCCTACAGCTACATGCCAGGAAATGCATAGTCATACCCTTCGGGAAGAACAAGGTTACCCCTAGCTATCATATAGGTGGCAATCCACTGAGCACAGAGGGAGTTACCAGGGATCTGGGGACCCGGGTTGTTGTTAACCGTTCGTTAGACACACACGTTGCTAACGTAGTTAGGTAGACCTTCCACATTGCCCACATCATCATGAAGGGATTCACATCTAGATCAGGGGAGGTCATTGTCCCCTTGTACTCATCACTCATTAGACCTATGATTGGGTACAATGCCCCGTTCAGAATGTATGTGACCCGACACCTGCAGCAGCTGGAAAGGCACCAACAGTTCATCGACAAACAGATGCAGGGTCTCAAGAATATGTGTTATACTGACCAACTGAAAGAATTACAGATGTATACAGTTGCATACCACTTGCACAGAGGTGACCTGTGCCTGGCATACAAGGCCATGTCGAACCCAGATCTGATGAGTATGCTTCACCTAAAGAAGTTAGATCCTCAGAACCACAAGGGCAGGTGACGTACACCTTGACACTGTCATTAATAGAACGTGTTGGTGGGACAGATTCATCACCCAGACACTCACTATGCTGTGGAACAACATCCCAGTACATGTGAGGGCAGGCACCTCGCTGGCCCTCTGTTAGTATTTTGACATGGATGTCTGAATTGATTTATTTAAGTAACCTTCTAAATGAATATTTACATTACCACATTGTGAATCTTTACATTTCATTGGTCTATTTTACAGTAGTCATAACCATACGGTTTATCTGTGTATATTATGGTTCATTTATATTACTAGGTGTCTGCAGTTCTTTTAATATATTGGCACAGTCCGTAGAACATATATATGTAGCTTACACAGTCAGACATTTGGAAAACATTATGTTGGTTCATCTTTCATATATATACATATATTTCTATTTCTCTATGAAGAATGTACCTTTCGAAGCAATGTCTGATGTCCTCACTGTGTGGAATCTGTAACCCAAGTAAAGTTTGTTTGCTTGTTTGCCTTTAAGGCATGTAAGTAATACCTAGCACATCTAATTTACTGACCAATTAAGGGTTTTACATGTAGTAGGTTGGACTGCATTGTATGTATTCTGAATAAGTCTGCTTATGAAGCAGACGAAAGAGCTTCAGTAAACTATGGTGACTGCATTTAATTACTGGTGTGCTCTGAGTGGTCACTGACGGTGTCTACAGTACCTCGTCTTTGCTTTGGACTTCATCGGCTGGTTGTCTGTGTTTGTTGTATGGGGAATGTCAAGTGTAGTCCCTATGTGTATTACTTGTGTAATGCCTTACTACGGCAGTGTAATTCCACCGGGTTTGCAGTTATGGGTGCCATCTTAGTCATACGCTTGTCCATCCATGTGAATTGCCTACTGGACACTGGTATACGGCTGTACACATTTCACACCTGCATTTTGCAATCTCCGGTAGATGGTTTGCATTATTAGCGGAGAGTAAGGCAGGTGCTACGCACATATCCCTCCCACGGGGCGGACAAAGGATTGCCTGCGAAACAACACCGAGGCCAGATTCTACATACCCAGACTCCCTTGACTGCAACAGTCGACAGTACCCATTACACATCCTTCATGTGTGCGGGACTGTGATGTGGACGCAGTTCTATGGACACGGCACCCTGGGTATTTCTGTGCATGTGTGCTGCATTTCATGGACAGCTATCATCAACATTGAACACGCTTGCGGTGCATATGTGTACCTGTGACGTGGTGACGACAATGAGATCACGTGAGTAATGCAGGAAGCTAGCAGGCATTCCATGAATAGAATTTTTGGGTCCTACAATGGACACCGATGTGCATATGTCAAGTTAGATGTTGCTGGACTGTGTGCACCTGCCCAGTGCTTTTCACTGCTGGTGTATGTTCCCCAATCGCGGATGTCTGTTTCACTACCCAGTCTACATGGTGCTACATAACCAGGTGATTTAGTACTGTGAACAAATGACATACATCCAAAGATGCTGGTTAGCAACTGCTTCATATAAACCTCAGACATCCCAATGGGACATATCCGTCACCGTATTTCCAATATAACACCACTGGAACATGTTGATTACCTATGTTTTCATTTAACCATGTTGTCTTCATAGGTGGGAATGCCATAGTTTACATATCCTACTTGACGTTGTGTGTGTGCCATTAGTATGTGTTCCACAGGTCGCACATCTGTTCCGCTGTACGGTAGCAGGTGCTCCTCATTCTGTTGCTGGCAGATTGAGTGCTGTACGCCGGTGTTGGCACGACGGTCCGGCTTTGTATGTGGAATGTCAACTGTAGTCCCTATGTGTATTTCCTCCGTTATGCCTTACCGCGGCTATGTAATTTACCCGGGTTTGCAGTTGTGGGTGCCATCTTGGCCATACGGGTGTCCATCCATGAGAATTGCCTACTGGACACTAGTATAGGGCTGTACACATTCCACACCTGCATTTAGCATTCTCCGGTGGATGGTTTGCATTATTAGTGGAGAGTAAGGCAGGTGCTACGCACACATCCCTCCCACGGGGCGGGACAAAGGATTGCCTGCGAAACAACACCGAGCCCAGAGTCTACATACCCAGAATCCCTTGACTGCAACAACTGACAGTACCCATTACACATCCGTCATGTGTGCGGGACTGTGATGTGGACGCAGTTCTATGGACCCGGTACCCTGGGTATTTATGTGCATCTGTGCTGCATTACATGGACAGCTATCAGCAACATTAAACACGCTTGCGGTGCATATGTGTACCTGTGACGACAATGAGTTCAGTTAGGTGTTTGAATAAGGCGGCATTCCTGTCTTTAGACAAATTTTTGGGTCCTACAATGGACACCACTGTGCATATGTAAAGTGTAGAGCTTGTCGGACTGTGTCCTTGTGAGCAGTGGGTTTCACTGATGCTGTGTGTTCAGCAATCGCGGATGTCTGCTTGTCTACCCATACTGTGTAGTGCTACAGGAACCATGTCTTCTGACACCAGAACCCAATGGTGTACATCCAATGTTGCAGGTTAGCAACCACTTTCATACCCAGCGGTCACGATTGGGTGGTATTGCCACTTGATTATCGGAACAACACCTCCAGACTGTGTACATCACGGGAACTTTAGGCCAGTCTTACCGGCCATTTGCAATTGTAATTAGCACACACGTGTCAATACATGTATGATAAGACATATTATCATGCAGAAGTTAATCTATGTTATTTGGACATTGGCTTCTGCTATTGGCATCCGTTGCTGCGAGTGTTGCCAGTTACCATACACATTGCTTGCTCAGAGGCAGACTACACAATTCTGCACACTACTGTGGTCTCCTTTAAGGACCCTGAGCCAGTGGTCGACAGTACTGCAGCCACTGCATCAATCACATTTGCCATCTACCAGTACCTACAGGACTGCATGAACCTGGCATTCACTTAACCAACTGTGGTTCATTGTACCAATGCCAAGCATCCAGTGTGGTGTACCCCAGCCATACACAGGATGTACAACACGAGGAGGTGGCTACTACAAGGTGGGGCAGACACCTTGTGAGGTATGACACCCTTGGTCATAATATGTGTAGAGTTACACACTGTTGTGCCATGGTCCAGGGCACATTCCACAGATATACCTACATGGACCTGGCTGACAATCATACCACCGTCAGTTGCTATGCTCAACACCTGGGAGGTCACTCCCACATATGCTCTGACTGGGTTCACAAAGAGGTGGAGTTTACTCAACATACACACATTGCCAACAAACAGGCTGACAAGTCCAGTATGGACATCTCCACACCCTCCCCCACACATGAGGAGATGTCTGTACCAGCGGTTTGTGGTCAACAAATGTTCTGTGACACACAGGTGGGACATGCTCTCTCCAGGGTAGTGGACATAGCATCCATGAGACCAGCTGGTGACCCCACTGTGTACTCCACTATCTCATTGAGGTATTAGACCCACAGTTAGGACAGCTATTTCTTTGTAGCCTCACCTCAGGTAAGGTACCCAGGTTGTGTCGCACGGCAACTGTAGTCCCACGTCACAGGGCCAATGCCTCCACTGGGCCTGGTTATTACTGTCCCATTACCATGAGGAGACCTATCTGCAAAGACATGTGGAGGGATCATACTGCGGCTCGTATATGACTGCATAGGGGACATACATACTTTGCATCCAACACGGTTTGTCTTGTTCAGGGGCGGTTCATGCCTTTAAAGCATGGGTGAAATCTTCGGGACAGTCACCGAGGCCATTGATGGGGGTGTTGCAGTCCATACAGCCTACCTCGACCTGGCAAAGGCCTTCATCACATTACCCCCCTCAAGTATCGTTGATAAACCCATTGGCTGGGATGTGGACACGTACATCACAGAATGTGTTGGAAACTGTCTATGCGACACAACCCACACTGTCATAGTTGCTGGCAGCATGTCAGACCTACTGCCTGTCGCAAGTGTTGTCCCATGGGGCCCTTCCGTGGGTCCACTCCTGTCATACATCTACATTTCCACGGTACAGGCACACACAGGGGTTTTGTGGGCAACATTGTTTGTAGATGACTGCAAAACAGGTGCCATAGTGGGACGGACATCTGACACAGATATCCTTCGGAGGGACCTCCCACATATGCATATCTGCTGTCAGGGACATGTCCCACAGCTGAATGCTAAGTAATGCAACATCATACCTGTGGAGAACTACTAGGTCACCCCTGTCCAGCATATAGGTGGCTGTCCACTCAGCACAGGGGTGATTACCAGGGATCAGGGGACAGAGTTTGTCGGTCACCATTCATTCAACACACACGTTGCTATCGTGGTTGTGTGGGACTTCTACATTGCCCACCTGTTTGTGCAGGGATTCAAATCTACATCAGGCTAGGTCATTGTCTCTTTGTACCCATTACGTGTTACACCTATGATTTACTACATTGCCCCATTCAGACTGTATCTGACCATACACCTACAGCAGCTGGGAAGCCCTCATAGGTTAATTGTTGTACAGATGCAGGATGACATCATTTTGTGTAATGCTGCCCCACTTGTTGGACCCCTGCCACATTACGTCACATACCTGCTGTTTAGTGTTGACCTGTGCCTGACATACGAGGCCATGTCAACCCATATGTCATGTGTATGCTTCACCTACTGTATCTGCATCCCCCAGAACCACTAGGGCAAGTGACATTTACCTTGTCACGGTCATTAATGGGATGTGTTTGAGTGACACATATATCACCCAGACACTCATAATGCTGTGGATCTACATCACAGTACATGTGAGACAGAGATCCTTCCTAGCCTTGTTCACGGGTATGTTGTCCATTGGATGGAGAATTGCAGGTATATGCCAGGGATTACATCATTATCACTGCTTGACGGAGGTACAGCAAAATCATGAGTATTTTATCCGAAGCACAGAAGGTTGGCAAAGTCATCCTAACTATGGTGTAGTGTTATGGCTGAACCTGGGATGATGGCCTACCCTGTACCTATGGTCATATGAACCTATATTCATAGTTTGTCACATTTACAATTGTCTATCCCCTATACTCTTTCTCCAGTGTATATTTCTGTGGCATATGATTGTCCTCTGTATTACATGCAGGTATGCTGTGTACAGTGCACATACGTCACAGTTGATGACAGTGTATCTGTGTCCCTAACACTGTGATACTGAGGACTACCACACATCCTTCACAACATTACATGCATATGTCCATTCTATTCTTCTTTGGCCTATGGGAGGGTGTTAAGGCAAACATTACACAAGTCCCTGTTTGTGCATGCTTCATGTTGGTGTTTGACCAGGCTCCGTTGCAGTCGTGTGTTGGACAGTAGTGTTTCTGTGTGTTTGCCATGTGTTTTTATTGCCGGTACATCTGTGGGAGTTGTGGTTGGCACATGTTCCTCTTTGCAGGGACACCCATCCTGGGGTTTGTGTCATGCATCTGCACTTGGCACCTGCCATATGTCCTGTACTATTCCCACAGTCGTGTATGCCTTCATGCACTACTACTGCGTGTTACAGGCTGTTTGTATGTGGTACACATGGCCATTGTGATGGTTGGCTTGACCTATTCCCATGCTAGAACATACACATCTGTCAATTAAGTTGTTTAAATCAAACTGTAACACTCATTCATATTTTCAAAATAGTGTAGACATTTGTTGTACTCTATACATGTTACATCTGTATGAGCATTGTGTATATTATCATCTTTTGCAAACATTAATGATGTGGTCAGTCACAAGGCATTTACATTGCTAGAGTCCACAACGTTGTATTCCTACAACAGTGCTCAGGTAATGCTTATTAAATGTTTTCCCATGAGGATAGCACAACCGTGCGAGCCACATATTCAATTAGACTGTACTTCGGTAAATTCTGCTCTGTCACGGTTCCAACACTGTTCAGATCCGGTCCTCACTCCATTTCCTACTAGGTTCCTTTGTCTCTTTGCTGAGCAGCTGTACTCTGTGTTACAGCTCACAAGCCTATCCTCCTCAGTGGAAGGATGACAGATATACCTGTACATACATGTATTATTCTCTAACCGAGCAGATGACTAATGCTGCATGACATACACCTGCTGCACTGGTTACTGCTAGGGTCAGGGTTCAATCACACTGCAGCTACACTACAGGCAATTACATGCATGATAAGCTCTACTGCCGTGTTATGCGATAGAATAATATGCATTATACACTATTTGCTTCTAAAGTTGCACGTCATATATATGTTTAAATATGTATTTTGCTAACATTCTCCCTCCTTTGATTGCTTCTATTCTATCCAGAAACATATACAACATTATTTCATTCCCTAGCCTCTTCCTCTCTGGAACGTTTAACTAGGCAAGTAATTTGTTGTACATTTCAGGAAGGATTGCATTTTCTATTGACAAATACCACTACAGGTCTTGATACATAGTCTCGGTACAGATATGTCGCCAGAGTCCCTGACTAATACTTACATGCAAAGTATCCCGCAATAGACACATGCTCCCAATATGAGCAGAACAACACAAATGGCAATCATGATATTCAGTATGACTGACCCCATCCACCAAATGGTTTGTGGAAATGGTTCGTCAGTGGGTTTGGGCCTGGTTCCGCCATGGATGACACCTGCTGTATTACCTCTAGGTGGGCGTTGATTTTGGTCTTTTCATGTGGTAGTTGGACACAGCGATCTTCTTTAATAAGCGCGCACGTACCAATTCTCGGCGCCACGGTGCAGTCGTGCGCTATTACATTTTGTGACACAACAGTTCTCATTGCATCCAGTTCATCAGTCACAAGTTCAAGAGTGGAAAGTCACATTCATCATCCCTCCGACAGGTTTTGATAACTTCCTCTGTTCCCTGATTGATGTCACTACTCCACCAGCTGGGAGTGTTCCAGCCCAGGTTATGACGCTGTCACACAAGTCCATATGAATCGGTATTCCTTTATCTCTTGCAGAAGACTGGAATGTCAGAACAGCTTCCATTTCACCCACTGGATTACTAGGTTTCTCGACTGTGTTCCCAGTTCTTCGAGCTATATGTGTTATAGTGCGTTTACACCCAGAGGCAATTGTGCAGTATGTCATGTGACTGGAGCCAGATAACCCAAATAACAACTGCCGGACCAATTCCCAGGTAACCATTGATATGCTTTTTTCCCACAAACAACATAACAATATTCTATTTTACTACTGATGCGGGTTACCTCTGCATGTAACATTTTCCTGTCTCTAACAGAGGACTGTTTATACAATTCAGGATGTTTCTGCACATCCTTCCACATTGTTCTCATGATGTTTCAATACAAATAATGAATGGTGCTACAAGTAGTACTGTGATCTTTGGCTGTTATATGACATTCGTAAGACACAGTTATGTTACAAATACTCCCACAAACTGAAACTGTATCATGTTTATGATAACATACAATTCCTTTTTGTGTGACAGGTAAGTACAGTGCCACGTTGTCCTGTGATCTCACAGAACCTGCATCAAAGTGTAAATATTCACAAGTCTCAATCTATCCCCAAGGGGACAACATGCATCGGAAGTCCTCCATATGATGTACGTATGGCAGTACAAACACAGCAATTTAAAGTGTTCATAGTCTGTATATGCACACGGCATGCCTAGGTATTTGTTGAAGTGTGGAAGACACTCTGTGGCCAGTTCATCACGTATCAGTATTTGTATCCGTGTAGTTATGTGCAGGTAAGGTCCCAGCAAATGTAAAGTAAACACAAATATGGTTAATAGGTGTATAACCATTAGGACAGCAAACAAAAATGTCTTTGGGGTTGCTTTGTATTGTTATACAGTCTTGCCCGGGTGATTCAGGCTCTATGGTATATCAGCTACAAGATGTCAATCAGACTTGATATCCTTTACCGGTTTGAAAAATGTGAGGTGGACCCAGGACGACCTCTCTGCAAACTTTACTGCAGTAGGCGTTGCCAACAGGAGCTGGTACAGACCTTCACACTTTCCACTTGCCAATAATGTTCTTTGGATAACAGTGACATACACACAGGAGACTGGTGTCAGCTATGCATCCGTCTTCGTTTGCTCTTTATCTGTAAAAGACTTTAACTGAAGAACAGTGTTATTGGTTAACAATCCTCTCATGTCACCTGCTAATGAGCCATCGACCTCCGGCTCTGCAGGCATGACAGCTTTCCACTCTGGCACATGATATGCCGTTCCACATACTACTTGAGTCGTGCAGCACTTTACATTTGGAACTGTTGTCATGCTCAGCAATGCTAGAGGTAGACAGCACATGTAAGTCGTCTGGATGTCACCCACCAACCTCCTCTACTTATTTCTCGGGATCCCACTTTACGGCGCCAGCAGTCATGCTGACTGTGGGTTGTACATGCAATTTACATTCATGGAAATACAAAATAATCCCCCAGGTTGCGTGATTGTCTGGTTCACTACATGTGTTCTATTGTCACTGTAGCTTCTTTACAGCATGCCAGATCTAGGGATACTTTATTGTACTGGCACCTTTGCCACTGCTGCTGCATCCGGATTCATGGTTGGGAATGCTTCTACCCATTATGATTATATATATGTGTAATCACTAAACAGTATTTGTTCCTTTCACATTTATTCAGATGTATGAACTCCATACAAATAGTACGGAACAGTTATGGTGGTGTAGGTAAACTCACTCCCTTCGGTTTAAATGCTCCCTGTGCATGATATCTACTGCAAATGTGACACGCTGCTCATGATGTTTGTATGTGGTTCGTAATTCCGTATGTTAGGGGTATTCTGTTAACCAAATGTACCGTCCCCCCTGTTGAGACATGTCTCTACCCATGGCTCCACAAAGCCGCATATCTGAATACATTAGACGTTAATATTGGCTTTATCACTGTGGATATGTGCGGTCCGTGTTCAGGGATTGCTCCTCGTCATACCCACGTCGGCTTTTCTGCTTTCGTAGTTGATGTTTGCATTGTTTGTAAAATTTCTACATCTAAACTGTCTGAGGTTTGTCATTCCTCATTCACACAAACACTTTCCAACTGTGAGGCTGCTTGTTTTGCAGATGCATGGGCTCATGCCTTACCTTTCCTACTGTTATCCTGTTGCTTTCTATGACTTGCACATTTACAATTACCTACTTTAGTGGGTAACTGAATGGAGTCTAATGCATTCAAGATCAATTGCGCATGATTAATCGGTTTACCGGTGGATGTTATCATTCCCCTATTCTTCCACTGCTGCTCATAAACATGCACTGTACAGACAACATACTGACTATCGGGACATATGTCCACACATCAGTTTTCCACTACAGTACAAGCACGTGTTAAAGCTATCTATTCTGCTGCTTGAGCAGACACGTTATGCTGCAGGGTTTGGCCGTCTACAATCTCATTATCAATAACTACTGCATACCCTACTTGATTCGTTCCTGTTGGACTCTGTCTACATGATCCGTACACATTAATTGTCACCTCTGCATCATCTAAGGGTATATCAGTGATATCATGTCTGTGTGTAGTTATTTAATCCATTTCGTATAGGCAACTGTGTGGTGTGCCATACACAGGTGTCGGACGTGACGTTGATAGGTTTCATGTTGTACAACGTTCAATCACCATATGAGGTTGAATCAGTGGTATGGTCAAACAAGACGAATGTCTAGCATGGGTCAGGAATGCTATCTTCTCTTGCAGCAGACTGATCGCAACTGCATGACACATTCTCACAGTGAGAGGGTGGTCTAGTAACATTAAGGCCGGGCCTGTACTGCCATGGGTGCTACAACAACTGCCTGTACACAATGTGGCACTGACCATGCCACAGTGTCCAACTGCAATGAGTAGTGAGCTATGTAGCATTGCTTACTTCCATGCTGTTGCATCAAGACTGACGTCATATATCTCCGCTTACAATCTACAGTCTGACAACATGTGTTATGATTATTCAGAAGACCTACTACAGATGTTGAAGCTATCAATCGTTCTAGTCTTCAGAAAGCTGTTTCTGCTACTGTAATCCAGTGTAGTATGTGTTGTGCTGCCATAGGTGTATTAAAGATTAAGGCAGACAATACAGCGGATTCCAAAGCATTGTTTGGTAACCAGCTTTGACAAATGTTACTCGGCCCAGACAGGACTTCATTCCCTTCTTGTTAGTTGGCTTGTGTGCTTATGAAATTGCTACCGTCCTATCGTAATGTGATGTTCTACCCTACTTGGATACCACATATCACAGGTACTTGACCTGTATTCTCTGTAGTTGCAATTTATGCTTGCTTACTTTATGCCCCTGTTCTGCTGAATATCTGAATAATGCTATTGTATCTTCCATACATTGCTGCTGGGTAGGGGCCGCAGGCAGAATATCATCCACATAAAGTAGAACTTGACTGGCCCCGGGTGGAGTTAACACCGGAATGTAGCTAGCCATCTCCTGTGGGAATATCGTAGTACTTTCACAGTATCCCCGCGATAGCCGGGTATGGCTGTATCTGTTACCCTGAATGTACATACGAAGCAATACGGACTATCTGGATGTATAGGTATTGCAAAGGAAGCATAGCTTATATGTACCACGGTAAGATAGTTCTGTGGCGTGTTCATAGCATTGAATATAGTGTGTGGGTCTGGCACCATCGCTACCCTAAGTATTATTACATGATTTACAGCTTGTACATACTGTACCATCCGCCATTCCCCCTTTGTTTTCCGATCAGAAGATACAGGGTATTGCATGGTGAATAGCGATTACTTTGTAGATGGGGAATTCCTCTGTGACTTTACAGATATCTTCTGGTGTCCACGGTCTATACACTACGGGGTTGGGTCCTGGCCTTCCTGTCCTGCATGAGGGTTCGGTACTTCAATTAATTGACAGATATCCTCACTCTGTTCTAGTGACTGTCTTCTTACTCGGGTGTTCCTAGGTATGTTACGAGTTCGGGATGTGGTTTCAATAGCTTCTGTTACATTTGGTCGTTGTGCTACCTCTGTTGCCACAGGATAACGTGTGGGGACTAGCCTGCCCTCCCGCTTCATATCCTGGATGTGGTATCGGAGGTGGTAGGGTGTTGTGGGGGGGGGGCTATCGGTACTACTGTATTATGATCTTCTCTGTGTACGTATGATGCTTTGACATTTGTAGTGTTCTGTTCCCTTCAGTTCACTACCTCAATCCACCTATGTGCATGACGGATACCCAATTGTCGCTGTTTTGTCGCCTGCACATCTTAGGGCTGCCACGTTTTCAAATGCACAATGTGGGACATTAGTGTTCGGAACGTGTAATTTTCCAGGAAAAAGCATACCCACGGCCAGTACATAGGACAGGATTTCACTTTTTGCCAGGAGAGCGACCAATTGTTGTAGCATTTCAGTTGCTTATTCTGTTTATTATGATATTTTGTTGTTCCAGATACATAATTACTGTTTTATGCTACCATTTTGAAATATATCTGGGAAATGTTTGTCCTGAGATTTCAGGACATTTGCCATTTGTTCGGTTTGTTTGCAGGACACAACTGGCCAAAGAGGGACTGTCCCTCTCAGGGTGGTACAGGTGTTTACCGTAGAACATGTGCATCACATTTTCAGGGATTACAATGTTTCAGTAACGATATTTTGTGTAATATACCATAAATGTCATATTTATTACCCCATTTTGCTGGATAACTCACATTATGTGCTCTCTGCGATTGCATATACTTCACATCACCCGTCAAACGCGGATCACATGATCTGTTTCTTCAATAATCTCCCATATCCTCTACACGACTGCTACGTACCCTTCTCTCATACCACGTGGTGTCTCCTTCCCTGTATCCACTGTAGTGTCTACAATGACTATTTACTCTGCTGTGTGTTCCCTGACCTATGTTCAGATTTAACAGTATGTGGGTAGGTCTTCGACCGCTATCACTACTGTTAACAGAAACACAATGTAGTCTGGTCCCTGATCTACAATAGAGACAAAGAGGCAAACACTCCTTACCTGAGCCTCCTGTTTAAGGCTGCACAATTTCTTCTTGGGATCCAGTTTTCCGCTTTTCAGCCACAGATCAGACAGTAAACAGCCTCTTTACACACAACAATTCAGTCGGAGGTCTTTTCATTCAAGAAGAACCATTTAGGCAAATTCTCCTGCGTAGATGTCTAACCAGCCATGCACTCTGACCTGTAGCTTACCAAGGGAATTCCAGAGTACAAGGATCACAATGTCAAATAAGTTGTTAAAACCAGACTGTAGTTATCAGTAGGCTTTTCTAAGTGACAGTCAATAACACAGGAGGCTCGGGTTCAGAAAGTTTTAGTAGTGTACACAGGCAGGCTAAATCATATACAGTCCAAGTATGAGAGTTTTGTCTGACTCTATACAGTAAGCAGTTTCTTTATATAGTGTTTACAATCAGCTTTTGCCCACCTTACTGACGTGGTCGGTCACAGGGCATTTCCATCACTATGGTCCACAATAGTCTATACATACGTGGGTGCTGGGGTCGTGCTTTTAAAATGTTTTCCCATGAGAATAACACAGCCTTGCAAGGCACCTTGTCAATTACACTGTCCTTCTGTGATTGTAACTGTTTCAAGGACCCTAGACTGTTCCGATACAGTACTCAGTTAATTTCTTAATACGCTGCATTGTCTCTCTGGTAAGGAGTTGTACTGTTATCTTCGATTGAGCTAACAAGGCCATCCTCCTCAGAGGTAGGGGTGATGTTATGCATGTACATACATTTATTGTTCTGTAACCCAGCAGATAATTAATGCTGACAGACATAAGCCTGCTGTACTGGTTACTGCCAGGATCAGAATTCCATCACACTACAGCTTAGCTTCACCAATTACATGCAGGCTTACTTCTACTGCCATATTGTACGGTACAATTCAATGCATTATATAGTATTTTGAGTCTAAACTGGCACTTCATATGTGTTTCTATATATATTTTTTGAACAACATCCATCCGGCCATATGCATGTTGTTCCGTCCTTTACCTTGACCGTGTGTATTTGGCCGTCCGGCAACGCTACTCTCCACATGTGATGTCCCACCTTCCCCTTCTTTGCCTGTAGCACCCTGTTAGGACGTCCTGTTTGATAGGCACGTGTTCCGCTATATGTGATCGACTTCACTGCATAGCTAAACATCGATGCGGTGGTTCAACAACCCGACTTGTCCACATGTGAACAGTTATGTGCACCGTGTCGTATGCAAACCTATATGGTTTAGACGGGTACATACCATATGCGGGATGTACACATTCTGCAGACACATTCACATGCAGCCATTTACATATCTGTACCTGAGGTGGGTTGGTGACATGTGGGGTACGTATTTGGCCGCGTGGCATTGCCTAACACAAACATCTTACCACATTTCAGGTATGCACATTGTGTGTGGGTGTATAGCTGCACACGGATGCTAGCAGGTTAGGGTGCACAGGTGTACATGGGTGGGACTGACATGTACAATGAGGCTATTGTGTATTACATCTGAATGCATGGGTTCTGCTTCTGGATATTACACTTCAACATACGCCATCCAGTGTATGCGACAGAGACATTGCTGGGTGTGGGATATGTTGCTATGCACATGTTTGCCTGTGTTTAAGGTGTCTTGATTCCTTACTGTTGTTATGTCGACACAGCTACCCGGCTATGTACTCTCACAACTGCTTGTGACCATTATGGTTGGCACCTTTTCCAATGCCCATAGTGGGTCATGTTATGTGGAAACTTCGGAATTTGCAGGACTACACATACCCACGGCAAGTGCAGTTAACAGAACTTCACTTGTTTGCCATACTATAAGCTTATTCTGTAAGCATTTGGGTTCCTTATTCATATTCTTATGCCATGTATGTGTTTCATATACAAATGTATATGTTTTATACTACTATTATATGTATATTGCGGGAATATTTTTGGCAGGGGATCAGAGGTCATTTTCCATTTTTCCGATTGTTGCAGGGACACAACTGTCCAATCAGGGACTGTCCATGGCACATTGGGACAGCTGGTAACCCTGGTGACCATGCCCATGTCGCTACTGGGGTTGCCACCTTTTCCAGTTTCCAAGCTGGGATATTTCCGGGACTCACATCTGACTTTACAGGCCGACACATACACACGGTCACTATATAGCATAGAACTTCACTTGTTTGCCTAAGTAAAAGCTTATTGTTATGGCAATTTGCTTGCTTATTCTGTTTCTTGTGACATTTAGGTATTTCAGTTACAGAAATAACCAATTCATGCTACCATTACATTAAATACGGGATATCATTATGTCCTACAATCTTAGCACATTTGCCATTTTTAATACGTTTTTTCGGGACACAACTGCCCATAGAGAGACTGCCCCACCCAAAGTGGGACAGGTGGTGACCTTAGTCGCTGCTCCTATGTCGGTGCGGCGCGCTGACATGCTGCTGTACACCTTCTCTGAGTGTAACCACTGACAGTGCATTGCGGGACAAACGCGGTCATATGCGTATCCTTTGCTCCTTGGATGGGTACACTTAAGCCTTCGTGGCTTGTATTTGCTTCTCCGTTTATTTGGGACGGGTACTATGCTGCATACTCTACGTGCATTTCATTCTGCATGGGACCTGGCTGCTGCCATTACTATTATGGGCGGACCGTGGCTGTCAGCACATTAGGTTGCTCACCTCATGCCGGCTTAGACACGCCTCCAGACGCATCCTACCTGGGCTCGCTCACGTACACTACGCACGTGTCTGTGGTTGCGGTGCACTCTCATTAATATGCATATGGCGCTACTGCGCCGGCTATTCACTGCACCGCCGGCGCAGACCTTACGCCGGCCTTGCGCCGAGCTTCATGAATCCCGGGGTCTTTCATGGTCCACCAAGGATATGGAAGGTTACACGTAATAGGCTATGAACTGGTAATTTGTTTAGATTAGGGTTATTTCATTAGCTTGTTTGCTGGGGTAGTACACTATTTGAAGGCACAGGCTGGGGGAAGAATTTCACAAAAAATAGAACAAATTCACAAACACAGTAGGTAGAAGATAATTCCATACATGAATGAATAGACTTTATTTTCAATAGACTGTAGAGTAGATTAATTTTTTTAGGGTTTGCGGCTATGATGGGGAGCCCTTATTCAGGCTGAGCGAGGAGGAGTCCTTAGTGTTTTGCAGCTCTAGCTGTTCTGTATAGAAAGGCATATATTTTCTATAACCAAAGTTAAAGAAATGTGATTTTTTTCCTGATGTTTTTAGTGTTGTTTTGAAAGTTAAGCCACTGGTGTAGCCAAAAAAACTAAGCATTTAAAAGGACATGATTGTTTATATTGGGGCATCATTGAGATCTGCAGCTTTGAGAGTTTTATTTTTTTCAGCTTTTGTGAGGTTCCAGATATCATGTGTTTTGTTTCTACGGGGTTTAGGAATAACTTACAGTTGTTTTGTCAAGAGTTAAGGGAGTGGAGGACAGACTGAAGATGGGTTTGAATAGCTAAATGTGATGGACTGGATTAAAAGATAACCATGTTATATATGTACATACAGAGTGATACGAAAGTTAGGGAGGTTGCAGTGTAGTTTGTTAATAAAGATTGAAAATGACAACGGGGTGAGTATAGGTCCTAGGAGCAGTCCTTTGCTAAGAGGTGCTTGATGTGATAGGGATTTGCCTATTTTGACTCTTAAGTACATATTTGTTAAGAAATCTTAGAACCAGGTGACCATGTCGTGGCTGCTTCTTAGTGGATAAAGATGATGCAGTTGTCAATAAAATTTAAAACTTTGGTATGATCAATGAAGAGTGCTCCTGAAAAGTTTCTTTTATCAATGTTAAGAAGGATCTCATCTAAAATTGACCAAAGGCCTGTCTTTTGTGCACAGCTCTGCTTAGAATCGATGCTGCTCAAGAGTGAGGAGGTGCTACTTTAGATGTAAGTGGACAGCTGGATGCAGATTAGTTTTATAAATATTTCCCAAGTTTAGGCAGAGCAATGATGAGACAGAAGTGGGAGGCATTGTCTGACTGAGGCAGTTTGGGAAGGGGTTTGACCAGAGCAGTTTTCCACGTGTCTGGCATTGTATTTTAAGTTAAGCAGATGTTATAAATATGGGAAGAGGTTTGGTAAGAAAGTCTTTGCAGAGTGATATAAATCAAGGCATGTGGTTGCGTGCACCAGAGAATGCATCCAGGGGTATTTACTTGAAATTCAGTAAGTTCTGTTTGTAGGTAACAAGGAATCTATATAAAGAAATTTGTTTCCCTGGCACTGATACTCCTTCACATTTTCCACTAGGACTGAACTACAGTCTCCCTTATACTCTTCGTATCATAAACTTACTATGGTTACAACTACTCCTTTAACCTCTACAGCTAATAAGCATAATACTGAATTTTGTCCAACCTGCCCTTCAGAAATGTATACACCGACATGTTTACCTTACCTTATTTTGCATTTGAACTCAAATTTTTATACTTTTTAGACTGTGTGTATTTAATTCTAATCTATTTTACTTTCTCTGATTGTGTGCATTTATTTCTGTTGGATACACTTGTCTAACCTTCTTGAATACCAAACTGTATTCACTCTGTATTGTTATTGTTCTCTTTCATGCAATGTATGTAACATTGTTTGTTTTTCTGTGGAGCTTTTCAACCCAGGGCCTCCACTGAAAAAGGGCTCTACCTCAGTGGGACTTTCCTGGCCTACAAATGTCAAATAAACAAATAAATAAACAAATAATAGGTGCTATTATGCTATTTTAACAGTGAACTCACATTTTGGCTATAATATAGTCATGGATATGTTCAAGTCATAGGAGTCTCACAATCCTGCAATTTATTGTTAAGACCTCTGGCACTGAAAAGAGCGACCCTGATGAGGTCTTGATTGAAATTTACTGCAAATCTTTTTGTTATGTTAGAATGTCCTGATGGTGGGCTTTGTCCAAAAAAGGCACAAAAGGAGCAGAAAACATTTTGACTAGTAAGCATAATTCATAAAATGAAAGGTGAGAGCTGTTGAACACATCATCCTAATGTGACACACACTAGATCTCCCTAGAATGATACCAGCTACTTTGCCAGTTGTTAAAGCAAATTATCATCTCTTTCCAACTAGGTAATATTCTGGGTAAGTATAAAGGTCCACCCAAACCCAGAGTCTTACCTGCACTGAAAAATACATAGCAAGCTACAGTATGTCTCTCTGCATGTCCTTCTTGATTGAGTGCCTTTATTTCATCCATGCTTACGTGAGTCAACAGCAAGTTGCATATATACTTGTCCTGTTAGAGGTGCTGTAGGATCCGCATGACATAAGGTATCCTAACATTGGAAAGATAGCTGTTACCCTGTCTTTGTTCAGCCTAGTCAGGGCAAAGTCAGTTTGCCTGACAATGGTGTCAGCAGTCACTAGCAACTTCTACTTGGGTGTACATATTTGGTGGCAGTGGGAAGGTTTTCAGTCTGCAGCCTGGTGACTCACTGAGTTATGTGAGTATGGCGAAGGTGTGTTATTTGACTGCTGAGGAACCTCTTTAGTCCTGATTCTTGGAGGCCTGAGGAGTGATATTTTACAACTTCAAAATATGTTGGTTTAATGTGATATTGTGGAGGTATGGATGAGTTTATTTGCTGCTTATCAACCACCTGTGTAAGTGACAGGATGATATTTATGTTATATAAATAATTACAGCTATTAAAAATCATGTAATGTTGGAAGAGTAGCATTAGTCAGTTTCTGCATTTGCTCTAAATACCAAATACAAAAATCTGAGGAGGACCACCTGCACTGGTCAAAAGATCAATCCAGCAGGGAGTTTTGTGGACAAAGTTCCAAAACAAACAAGACAATGGTCATGGATGAGTCCAGAGCGCTCTTACCTGATTAGCTGAGGGAATTTCTGCTGGAACATTTCTGCTGTCAGACCAAAATGTGGTCAAAAATCATAATAAAAATACAAAATAAAATAAAATAAAAATGTAGCAAAATAAGGCACTCTCTGAAGATCTCAGTCATGTTTGCAATAGCTCAGTTCTTTTAATTGCAGGATGGATAAGCACTGCTGTACAAGTAAATATTACCACAAAGAATTGCTACATTTTTAAAAGTTGTTAAGCACAAAGTGGGTATGGAGGAATCAGGGATCATCGCTGATTGGGTGATCCAGGGGGGTGGGACCGCTGGGGTGCCTCCCATGCTGGGTGGATTGATTATAGTTGACATTTCAGAAGAGGACATTCCCTCTGTCCATCCACGTTCTTTCCAGATCCAGTTACTGTCAGAAATGAGAGACACATCCCGAATATTTGATGAAGGAAAATGAAAGTCAAAAAAATTCGATTTAAGTGCACTGTCCTGCAAAGTGATTTGCAGTGCTTTTTGCTTGGTGCTTCACCAGATTCATCCAGTATACCATCAGTGTCTGTATAAAAATGTAATCATTCATGCTGTTGGGAGTACTGTACCCATGAAAACCCAACACAAACATCGATGATCTAAAGTAAAGCATAGTCGAAAATGTGCCAAACAAAACTGTCAGCTATTGATGACTGCTCTGATAGTGCTTCCCTCTACTTTTATGGGAGGTTTGCTGTCTGGCTAGAGAGAGTGGAAAGGTAAAACCAGCAAGTTTAACCAAATATGTCTCCAAGATATGATTGCTCTGTGAAGTAATTAAAATACCTTAGAAAAATAAAAAACATAATTTTCATAAATAATCATAATCTTAGCAGGTCCCTTGCATTCTTAATTTTCCCTCCGCTTTTACATGAGGATTGGTATGTGTAATAGCTAGATCTGATTAGAGGGCTTGGGGGGAGGGAGATACAGAACACATAACTGAAATTATGTCAAATAACTTTACCAGCTATTAAAGCCTGCTCTGATAGTACTTAAGCTCTGCATTTTTTGGAGGTCTGCTGTCTGAATTGAGAGTGTGGGGGAAAAACTTAAAACCAACTAGTTTAACCGAATATGTCACGAAACATGATTACTCAAATGCAATGAGGATGGTAACAGAAGGGATAAAAGGTAGATTAGGATTCCATGTTTGCCAAATGAGTTGAATTACCATGTGTATGAATGGAATATTGAACCAATATTGTCAGTAACACTGATGGTACATTGAAAGGTTAACCACATAGTGAAAGAGATGCACTAGGTTAAGCAAAGATGTGCCAACACTGACACTGCAACTGTTTGAAGTTACAGGGAAAATATGTAATGCAGTCTAATCCAGGAGTACTACACAACTATAGTTCAGTACAATAAAGCAGAAAAATATTTATTGTTTACTCATCAGTTTATTTTTATTGTTATGTTGTCCTGATAGAAAATGATTGCAACTTTTTTTTTCTTTGGCTTGCTTTGTCTTTTTCATATTGATGTATGGAACATTTCTCTCCAGGCATCTGTTGAAAATGGGTTACTTTTCAGACCCAGGTAAACAAATGTTATTACATAAAATATATAAATAATAACAATATTGCAAGGTGTGAAAAGGTTTATGAATTTAACATAGTAAGAAGCAAAAAACAGTACACAATTATAGTTTAATGCAGTGTATAACTGCTGTTGTAAGTGATCAATAAATGCATTCTGCATAATAACTGTAGAATGAGGCATGAACAGGTTTTAAAAATTATACAGTTTACTCTGCAATAGCAGCCTGACATGGCACCAAAAGGTTGGGCCCATTCCCACAAAATGAATGCTTCAAAGAGTCAGTATGTTTGTGTGCCATACAATGATTGCAATTAGTATTTATCAGACTTGGTTGCAGCCAAATCTTGTCACTGTCAATAAGAAGCCCAAGTACAAAGAGAAATGAAGATATCACTAGCTGTTAATGATGGCTGCAAACTGCTGTTGGAACAGCATGGAGCTAGTAACACAACACAGCAATTTGAGCACCTGAACTGTGGGCAACAAAAGCATTTCAGAAATAAACAACAAAAGCAGTGTGCAAGACAGTCCAACCAAGCTGGGATCAACAAGGAGTTCCCATAAGCAAACACTACCTATCTATATCAAACAAACCTCCTCATTAGCACCTTTCAAGAAAAATCTTGATGATTGGATGGGAGATAGAAAATTCACCCCGGGGATCATTTCTGTGGCTCTGCTTGACAGGGGCACAGGAAAATAATTTTCTTTGGTGGCAAAAGCCAGGGTATCGTTTGGCTAGGCTTATATAGGCCTTAGGGCCAATAGCCTAGTACCTACCTATGAACATGTAGTACTGTACATATCAGTGAAATAATAGTAGTACTGCACAAATCAGTGCAAACAATTGTAGTACTGTACAAATCAGTGCAAACAATAGTAGTACTGTACAAATCAGTGCAAACAATAGTAGTACTGCACAAATCAGTGCAAACAATAGTAGTACTGTACGAATCAGTGCAAACAATAGTAGTACTGTACAAATCAGTGCAAACAATTGTAGTACTGTACAAATCAGTGCAAACAATAGTAGTACTGTACAAATCAGTGCAAACAATTGTAGTACTGTACAAATCAGTGCAAACAATAGTAGTACTGTACAAATCAGTGCAAACAATTGTAGTACTGTACAAATCAGTGAAACTTAGAGTGAAGTCCTCCTGCCAGTATCAACCTTTAATAACCATGCAAAGTGAAGAACCAAGAAAAAAGGCAAACCATATATAATACAAATCCATTTTACATCTTACAAGTCTCTATACTAACCTGAATACATTAAAATGGAAGCAGTTTTTAAAACAATTAAGTAACTAATACTTGCATAATAACAGACTGACAAAAGACATAGGTAAACTGCCACGCTGCCAAAATTTCTTTAGATTAGAGCTTACTTAATATCTTTTGACCACACAAAAGCATATTTTAAACATCTATTAGGAACCAGTTAACTTTTTCAGCTTTCTGTGACTCTTTGCTCTGGGCTTAGCTTAAACTATCTCAGTAATTTTCTAAACATGATGAAAACTTCAGTCAAGTTCTAGGCTTAGGTTCATAGTTGGAACTTTTCCATCCTCTGACCATTATACATTTCACCAATGAAGACAGTACAAGTAGTACAGATTGCTGGTTTGGGTAAGCCTGAAAATATCACTGGATCTACTGGTCACCATTTTGACTGAGCCCTTTCACACTCCCAAAACATATGACAGATTTCTGCCCCACATTTCCAACATGCACATGTGTTTACTGTCCCTGCTGTATGCAGTCTTTTGGGTGTTGTATACCAAAAGTGTAGCACTTACATATCATAGGCCCATAAACTAGGCCACTTCCTCAACCACTGACAGTTTGCTCAAGCCGTTTCCACTGAGAATCATTCAAATGTAGCCTTTATCATTCTTCCATTGAATGTGAAACCCAATATTGATCTTTCTGCCCTTCTGTACTGTAAGGTATATGTTCCTTCTTCAATTTTGCCTGATGCTTGCCCATTTTTCCCAAGGTGTTTCACCCATTTCCCTTTATTATTAACGTTTCTATCTTTGTGATATGAAACTAATTGCATAAAGTAAACTATTGAAAACAGGAATATTGAATTATTCTTGTAACTCTTAAAAGTTTTATATTGTGGACTTCTCCTCATGTTCATTCTCCCTCCACCTGCCTATAGTTGTCCCCAGTTTTCTGAAATTCTCTAATCTTCTGTATTAATCCAGTGTTGAAAGTATGGGCCATCCTATGGACATTATGCCATTTTCTTCCCCTAGTTATAGGCCATTAAGTGCTTTAAATCTTTTCCATTGTGTTATTTTATGGGGATCAGGCAATCTCCATTATCTTCCCTTCTTCACATCCATTGCCAATTTTCCTTCTCTTCCTGCTCTGGCCTGTTTCATTAAGTAAGGATGATTGCTAAAGTGATGCTTTGTACATGAATAAGACCCCTGCCCACCCAACAAGTGGATGCTAAGGATTTTTGCTTGGGAATCCTCTGTTTAGTTTTGTCCATTATATATTGTTCTAAAATACTATGAGACTCTAAAATCCCTGGATTACTACTGTCCACCAGAGGTAAACGATGAATCAAATAATGAATTATCAGTAAGAACATGATATAGATAACACTGATCTTCCCCTTAAAGAACAGAAGCCTGACCTCTTGGACATTATAATACTCCCCAGTCTAATTTTGACATTTTCTATATTTTGAAAAAAATGTTTCTTCTATAGTGTGACCCACCAGTAAAACCAAATATGTTGAAAACCTAGCTTCCTGAATTTCTCCAGGGGAGCCTTTTCTAGCCCCCAGTCCAGTTCTCACAAGCTTAGTCTTGCTGTTATTTATAACTCTGAGACTCTAGTAAGCTGCTGAAAACATGCTTGGTAGCATCCTCAAGATCTACAATTAAAATATAGTCATTGGCAAGTATTTTTTCCCCTTTAAACTGCCTAAGAATTGCCCTTATCTTCAGTACCACCTCCTCTATCACCAGAAAAGAAAGAGTCCAGGCAACAAAGGAAAATTCCTGTTTTGTCCCCTTGCTAATTGTTTCCTTTTCTGTGCTTCTGCCATTGATTAAAATTTCAAAAGTTGGTGAGGAATATAAAATCTTTATGAAGCTTATGTAGCATTTGTTGCATCCCCTGTTTCCTATGACCACAAAGACAAGCCACAATTGACTGTTTCAAAGGCCTTTCTATATCAAATAATATGATCCCTGCCATGTTAGAATTTTCTTGGCATTTATAGGCTAGGGCCCATCAGTAACCTACAGTCTGTATACCTTTCATAAATCCATTCTAGGATATTTGGGAGAATATCATCTAATGTTGATGCTAATGTCTTGGACAAAATCTTGATGTTCCATTCAGCAGTAATATTGCCTATAATCCACTGTGGTTTTATCATTGTGCAAATGATTTGGAATCAGAGTTATCTCAGATTGCATTGTAGATGGAGAAATCTGGCCGACTCTGCCATTCTTTTAGATTTTTAATAGACTTTATGACTTCATCTTTTGCTACCGGTCTAACTTATCACTTATTATAATGTCAAGAATATAATGATATGATCTTTGAAAAGTACCTGTAGCTAGTATCCTAAGAGCTACACATACCTTTCTTTCCACTGGGATGTCTTCCCCTCCATTGGCTTTGGCTCTGAGATGAGGGAGACAGAACTCAGTGAGTTCTTGTAATATGTTCCTGTCCACCCTGTAGCACTCTACAATCTCCAGCTCATGTAGCTCCTGGAAGGTTACCCTGTACCTGAACACTCTTCTCCTTCTCAGCCTAGGCCTATTGTCAGCAGCACCAGCAGCACTGACTGTAGCATCTAGCACATACAGATGTAGCAGTCCTGCAGCAGCCCCTAACATTTTCTCAGCTAAAATTCCGAAGTCTGTACTCCAATGGACCAGAGTACTGGGTAAAATCAGAATGTAGGGTGTATGCATACTTTATACAGGTCTACTGTAGGTCCACCATGTGTGATTGGCTGATTATTATGCATTTCACCTGCCTAGATTGTAATTAACATCATTTGCTGGCCCTACTTTATTGCTCGCCCTGCCGTGCAGCATAGCTTATTCAAACATCAGAATTATTAATTGAATATATCCGGTTTTAAATACTTGCTGCCTATGTCATTGCTATGACCTGGGTGGTATTTCTGTGCATACATGCTCAGCTATGTGATGGGCCATGCAAACATGTATACTGGGAATTTAAAAAATTCTTAAAACTAATGGGGCACACCGCCTCTGCTGGCGTCCACATCCAGTGGAAATATCAACCTGGTTTAGGAGCCTACAAGAAAGGGATCTGTGGGCACAGTTGATCCTTTTATTGACAAACAAATTAACCTCATTTGCATACATATCTGTGCCGACACCCTGGTAACTACACTGATCATAGCCACATGATCTAGGCAACAGCACCAATACACCATTTTATGGACCCAAAGCAATGTCCTATAATGCATTTCTGACAAATATTATAAAATGCTTTTTATTCCTATTTTTTTTTTATTTTTCAGGCATGTTTGTGCACTGTGGTGCATAGCACAAACGTTGAAATTATTAAAACATATTTTTATTTTTACTTATTCCCTTACCTTTTGAGACATCCACAATGCATTTTTAACACATCACTGTATGTGATCTAACCATTTCAGAGGAGTTATATTCATATTTTTGGACTTTTATAACTCCTTCTTTCTGTGTAGACTCCTTTATCTAGAAAATTGCTGCTTACACTATGGACACAGACAAAGGGTCTACACAGATGCCTTTCAGCTTGTTGGATTGCACATCTGGATCATTTGCATAAGATTCACCTGTTTATGAGGTAATTTGAATTACACGGACCTTTCCTTGTTTGTTTGTGCTTATGCACCACTAAGCGGTACTTTCTGAATATAAAATCATTTGCGCTCATGTACGTATCATGGCGCGATGGATACACAAAGAAAATCATGTAGGGTTTACCGAATTCCCCCTTGAATTTAATTTCAAAATGTTTTTGTTATTTTGAGGACTAATATCTTATTTAATTATTTTACATTTGTTTAACAGGAAAGTCTGACACAGCAGAGAACCCACTTTCAGTGGAGGTCCAGGGAGAAAAGTTCCAGTAACAGGGCATTTAATACATTTACAGTAATGCATAATTTGTAATACAAGTCTGAGGGCAGCAGAGACAACAGTGAAATATTTACAACAGACAAATGCAGAAGAAACACCAGTACTGTATGTACCTTTATAAGTGTTTAAAGTTTTCTTTAACTAGCTGGTTAACATCATTGTGTTTCTACACCTTTTACAATTTGAGAGCTTGCATCTTTACAAAACAGAGCTAAGATTAGACTCTGAATATGAGTTATTATTAAAAAGAGATCTAGGCGAGAGTGGATAATAGAAAGAGAGATTGGAAGATGAAAGGGAAAGAGAGGAAGAGTAACACAGGAAGATGAGAGAATGACCAAAGAAGATAAAGGGTGACTCATTGGGGTCAAGTGGAGTCATAGTAAGCTAAGTCTCTGTTCACAACTAATCCATGAGTGGCAAAAATATAGAGTATGACTTTTAGTAGGTGTTTTAAAGCATGGTATCAAGAGGGTGTCTCTGCTGTCTAGTGCTCCCCTGCCTCATGTCTTTTGTGCTGCAAACTTTTGTTCTATTCATTTTTACATGCCATTAAGGCATTATGTAAAAGAGTTAGCCCTGATGTCTCGAGTGCCTCCCAGTGTAACATGATTTGCTTTTTGATCTATAAGAGTTCGTACGTATGACATCCCCCACCTCCCATGCACACACAGACATTCATTCTCATATTCATACACACACACACACACACACACACACACACACACACACACACACACACACACACACACACACACACACGCACACATGCACACACACACACACACACACACACACACACACACACACACACACACACACACACACACACACACACACCTACAGACAGTTGCCCGCCACCTGATCACATGGGCATACTCACTCATTCACCCATATGCACACACATAGCTACCGTACTCATCCCCTAAATAATCCAGTATTCAGACCACCTAGAGAAATACAATGCCGCACACTTACACAATACACCCCCTCATGCACACACACACACACACACACACACACACACACACACACACACACACACACACACACACACACACAGACAAACACACACATGCACACATGCACACACACACACACACACACACACACACACACACACACACACACACACACACACACACACACACACATCTGAAACCATTCTTCCCTCGACATTTACTCACACATGTGGCCGCACACATAGGTTCATAGGTTGGTACTGAGCTATCTGCCCGAAGGCATACATTAGCCTAGCCACATTGTGCGGTATTCACCGCCCCTTTAGTAGTTCCCTAGACCCTTGTACTAGCAGCTAGTACCCTTGGCCCCTATCTAGTAGTGCTGTTGGTGTGATCCCCGGTGTGAACTTTCTGTTACCCATCCACTCATCAAGGTTCCTCTTGAAGAGTGATAGTGAGGGGCTCTGTCTTATGTAGATCGGGACCCTGTTCCAAAGTAAGGGAATTCTCTGCGAAGGGAATCTATCCCTCCAGCATGTTCTATTTATTGTTGTGTTGAGGTTTATATCCCTAGAGCGTGTAGCTTGAGTAGATTTGGTTTTGCTAAGATGGAGCATGTTCAACAATTCTGGGTTGGACATGGCTCTGTACGTTAGACAAAGATCACCAATGAGAAAGCGGTATGTAACAGAGAATAGTCTTAGCTTTTTCAATCGTGCTGCATAGGGCAACTGTTTGAGGCCAGTAATTCTCTTGTTTAGGTACCTCTGTGGTCTCTCCAGCTGCTGGCGATGTCTAGCCAGGTACATTCCAATTGGTGCATTGTACTCAATAATGGGTCTGATGAGGAAAGAGTAGAGGGGCACCATTACATCCTTAGATCTTGATGCGAACCCTTTCATGCTCAGATGGGTCACATAGAAGGATTTTCTAACCACTTTGGCAACATGGTTATCAAAGGAAAGCTGGCTATCTACTTGGGTCCCTAGATCCCTTATTTCTTCTTCAGATTTCAGGGGATTACCTCCTGTGTTGTAGTTTGCGGGTACTCTGTTTTTTCCAAAGGGGATTACTACACATTTTTCTGCATTTAGCTTGAGACCATGGCTTTGACACCATGCATCAGTCTCATTTAGGCCCTTCTGGAGGATCTCCATGTCGACCAGGGACTCTATTATAGCAGTCGTCCGCAAACTTAGTCAGCCACAGCCCTACCGTGCTTGCCTGTACTTCTGAGAAGTATATGCCAAACAGCAGGGGCCCCAGGACAGAGCCCTGAGGCACACCACTAGTTACTGGTCTGGATTTGGACATAGATTCTGCTACTCTTACTTTATGGGATCTGTCTGAGAGCCAGTTTGCGATCCATCTTGTGACGCTCGCATACACATCCCCCACCACTACTTGTTCACTAAATACCATGGCACATACATCTAATGTGATCTCACCGACTGAAAGTAAAGAGTGAACATGAATTTTTAGATGTGCTCATTTACATGACTGACTGAGTTACCTTATGCAGACATTTCCTGTGGAAGAGCACAAGGTTAATTAGCACAGGCCACTCTTCCATAATGCCTCATTAGCATTGTGGGTTCCCCTGACACAGTCCACCAGGACTATCTCTGAATCAGAATTGGTTACCAAGAGCAGTAAACTGGCTTACTACACATGGTAATCTGTCTGA